>NC_083099.1:78829983-79140400 GCF_949774975.1 Lagenorhynchus albirostris | reverse complement strand
TCCCGGAGCCTGCGCAGCCCGCCACTGCCAGGATCCCGGGATCCAGGGACAACTTCCCCGGAAGGACACATGGCGCACCTCAGGCTGGTGCAATGTCACGCTGGCCTCTGCCACCGCAGGCTCGCCCCACATGCAAAACCTTCCCTCCCACCCCCACTCCCCCGGCCTGACTGAGCCAGAGCCCCCGAATCAGCTGCTGCTTTAACCCCATCCTGTCTGAGTAAAGAAAAAATGCCCTCAGGTGACCTATATGCAGAGGCAGGTCCAAATCCAAAGCTGAACCCCAGGAGCTGAGCGAACAAAGAAGAGAAAGGGAAATTTCTCCCAGCAGCTCAGGAGCAGTGGATTAAATCTCCACAATCAACTTGATGTACCCTGCATCTGTGGAAAACATGAATAGACAACGAATCATCCCAAATTGAGGAGGCTTTGGGAGCAACGATATATATATATTTTTTCCCTTTTTCTCTTTTTGTGAGTGTGTATGTGTATGCTTCTGTGTGTGATTTTGTCTGTATAGCTTTGCTTTTACCATTTGTCCTAGGGTTCTGTCCGTCCATTTTTTTTTTTAATTAAAAAATTTTTTTAAATAACTTTATTTTATTTTATTTTATCTTCTTTTTTCTTTCTTTCTTTTTTTTCTCCCTTTTATTTTGAGCTGTGTGGAGGACAGGCTCTTGGTGCTCCAGCCAGGCATCAGGGCTGTGCCACTGAGGTGGGAGAGCCAAGTTCAGGACACTGGTCCACAAGAGACTTCCCAGCTCCACTAATATCAAATGGCGATAATCTCCCAGAGACCCCATCTCAATGCCAAGACCCACCTCCACTCAACGACCAGCAAGCTACAGTGCTGGACACCCTATGTGAAACAACTAGCAGGGAAGGAACACAACCCCATCCATTAGCAGAGAGGCCACCTAAAATCATACTAAGGCCACAGACACCCCAAAATACACCACCAGACGTGGACCTACCCACCAGAAAGACAAAATCCAGCCTCATCCACCAGAACATGGGCACTAGTCCCCTCAACCAGGAAGCCTACACAACCCACTGAACCAAACTTAGCCACTGGGGACAGACACCAGAAACAATGGAAACTACAAACCTGCAAGACTGCGAAAAGGAGACCCCAAACACAGTAAGTTAAGCAAAACAAGAAAACAGAGAAACACACAGCAGATGAAGGAGCAAGGCAAACACCCACCAGACCTAACAAATGAAGAGGTAATAGGCAGTCTACCTGAAAAAGAATTCAGAATAATGGTAGTAAAGATGATCCAAAATCTTGGAAGTAGAATGGAAAAAATACAAGAAATGTTTAACAATGACCTAGGAGAACTAAAGAGCAAACAAACAGTGATGAACAACACAATAAATGAAATTTAAAATTATCTAGAAGGAATCAATAGCAGAATACCTGAGGCAGAAGAACAGATAAGTGACTTGGAAGATAAAATAGTGAAAATAACTAATGCAGAGCAGAATAAAGAAAAAAGAATGAAAAGAACTGAGGACAGTCTCAGAAACCTCTGGGACAACATTAAACGCATCAACATTCGAATTATAGGGGTCCCAGAAGAAGAAGAGAAAAAGAAAGGGACTGAGAAAATATTTGAAGAGATTATAGTAGAAAACTTCCCTAATATGGGAAAGGAAATAGTTAATCAAGTCCAGGAAGCACAGACAGTCCCACAGAGGATAAGTCCAAGGAAAAACATGCCAAGACACATAGTAATCAAACTATTAAAAATTAAATAAAAAGAACAAATATTAAAAGCAGCAAGGGAAAGACAACAAATAACGCCTAAGGGAATCCCCATGAGGTTAACAGCTGATCTTTCAGCAGAAACTCTGCAGGCCAGAAGGGAGAGGCAGGACATATTTAAAGTGATGAAGGAGAAAAACCTACAACCAAGATTACTCTACCCAGCAAGGATCTCATTCAGATTTGATGGAGAAATTAAAAGCTTTACAGACAAGCAAAAGCTAAGAGAATTCAGCACCACCAAACCAGCTTTACAACAAATGCTAAAGGAACTTCTCTAGACAGGAAACACAAGCGAAGGAAAAGACCTACAAAAATAAACACCAAACAACTAAGAAAATGGTAATAGGAACATACATATCGATAATTACCTTAAATGTAAATGGATTAAATGCTCCCACCAAAAGACATAGATTGGCTGAATGGACACAAAAACAAGACCTGTGTATATGCTATCTACAAGAGACCCACTTCAGACCTAGGGACACATACAGACTGAAAGTGAGGGGATGGAAAAAGATATTCCATGCAAACGGAAATCAAAAGAAAGCTGGAATAGCAATTCTCATATCAGACAAAATAGACTTTAAAACAAAGACTATTACAAGAGATAAAGAAGGACACTACGTAATGATCAAGGGATCAATCCAAGAAGAAGATATAACAATTGTAAATATTTACGCACCCAACATAGGAGCACCTCAACACTAAGGCAAATACTAACAGCCATAAAAGGGGAAATTGACAGTGACACAATTATAGTAGGGGACTTTAACACCCCACTTTCACCAATGGACAGATCATCCACAATGAAAATAAGTAAACACAAGCTTTAAATGATACATTTAACAAGATGGACTTAATTGATATTTATAGAACATTCCATCCAAAAACAACAGAATACACATTCTCAAGTGCTCATGGAACATTCTCCAGGATAGATCATAATCTTGTGTCACAAATCAAGCTTTGGTAAATTTAAGAAAATTGAAATCGTATCAAATATCTTTTCCGACCACAGCGCTATGAATCTAGATATCAATTACAGGAAAAAATCTGTATAAAATACAAACACATGGAGGCTAAACAACACACTACTTAATAACCAAGAGATCACTGAAGAAATCAAAGAGGAAATCAAACAATACCTAGAAACAAATGACAATGAAAACACTATGACCCAAAACCTATGGGATGCAGCAAAAGCAGTTCTAAGAGGGAAGTTTATAGCAATACAATCCTACCTTAAGAAACAAGAAACATCTCAAATAAACAACCTAACCTTACACCTAAAGCAATTAGAGAAAGAAGAACAAAAATACCCCAAAGTTGGCGGAAAAAAAGAAATCATAAAGATCAGATCAGAAATAAATGAAAAAGAAATGAAGGAATGGTTCCTTGAGAAGATAAAAAAAATTGATAAACCATTAGCCAGACTTACCAAGAAAAAAGGGAGAAGACTCAAATCAATAGAATTAGAAATGAAAAAGGAGAAGTAACAACTGACACTGAAGAAATATAAAGGATCATGAGAGATTACTGCAAGCAACTATATGCCAATAAAATGGACAACCTGGAAGAAATGGACAAATTCTTAGAAAGGCACAACCTTCCGAGACTGAACCAGGAAGAAATAGAAAATATGAACAGACCACTCACAAGCACTGAAATTGAAACTGTGATTTAAAATCTTCCAACAAGGAAAAGCCCAGGACCAGATGGCTTCACAGGCGAATTCTATCAAACATTAGAGAAGAGCTAACAGCTGTCTTTCTCAAACTCTTCCAAAATAGAGCAGAGTGAGGAACACTCCCAGACTCATTCTATGAGGCCACCATTACTCTGATACCAAAATCAGACAAAGATGTCACAAAAAAAGAAAACTACAGGCCAATGTCACTGATGAACATAGATGCAAAAATCCTCAACAAAATACTAACAAACAGGATCCAACATTACATTAAAAGGACCATACACCGTGAACAAGTGGGGTTTATCCCAGGAATGCAAGGATTCTTCAATATATGCAAATCAATCAACGTGATACACCAAATTAACAAATTAAAGGCGAAGAACCATATGATCACCTCAATAGATGCAGGGAAAGCTTTTGACTAAATTCAACACCATTTATGATAAAATCCCTCCAGAAAGTAGGCTTAGAGGGAACTTTCCTCAACATAATAAAGGCCATATACGACAAACCCAAAGCCAACATCATCCTCAATGGTGGAAAATGAAACCACTTCCACTAAGATTAGGAACAAGACAAAGTTGTCCACTCTCACCACTATTATTCAACATACTTTTGGAAGTTTTAGTCACAGCAATCAGAGAAGAAAAAGAAATAAAAGGAATCCAAATTGGAAAAGAAGATGTAAAGCTGTCACTGTTTGCAAATGACATGATTCTATACGTAGAGAATCCTAAAGATGCCACCAGAAAACTACTAGAGCTCATCAATGAATTTGGTAAAGTAGCAGGATACAAAATTAATGCACAGAAATCTCTTGCATTCCCATACACTAATGATGAGAAATCTGAAATTGAAATCAAGAAAACACTCCCAATTACCACTGTAACAAAAAGAATAAAATATCTAGGAATAAACCTACCTGAGGAGACAAAAGACCTGTATGCAGAAAATTATAAGACACTGATGAAAGAAATTAAAGATGATACAAACAGATGGAGAGATATACCATGTTCTTGGATTGGAAGAATCAACATTGTGAAAATGACTCTACTACCCAAAGCAATCTACAGATTCAATGCAATCCCTGTCAAACTACCAATGGCATTTTCCACAGAACTAGAACAAAAAATTTCACAATTTGTATGGAAACACAAAAGAACCCGAATAGCCAAAGTGATCTTGAGAACGAAAAACGGAGCTGGAGGAATCAGGCACCTGGACTTCAGACTATACTGCAAAGCTATGGTAATCAAGACAGTATGGTACTGGCACAGAAACAGAAATATAGATCAATGGAACAGGATAGAAAGCCCAGAGATAAACCCATGCACATATGGTCACCTTATTTTTGATCAAGGAAGCAAGAGTATACAATGGAGAAAAGAGTCTCTTCAATAATTGGTGCTGGGGAAACTGGACAACTACACATAAAAGAATGAAATTAGAACATTCCCTAACACCATACACAAAAATAAACTCAAAATGGATTAAAGACCTAAATGTAAGGCCAGACACCATCAAACTCTTAGAGGAAAACATAGGCAGAACACTCTATGACATAAATCACAGCAAGATCCTTTCTGATCCACCTCCTAGAGAATTGGAAATAAAAGATAACCAGCAGAATGGGAGAAAATATTTGCAAATGAAGCAACAGACAGGATTAATCTCCTAAATTTACAAGCAACTCATGTAGCTCAATATCAAAAAAAAAACCCAGTCCAAAAATGAGCAGAAGACATAAATAGACATTTTTCAAGGAAGATATACAGGTTGCCAACAAACACATGAAAGAATGCTCAACATAATCATTAGAGAAATGTGAATCAAAACTACAATGAGGTATCATCTCACACCAGTCAGAATGGCCATCCTCAAAAAATCTACAAACAATAAATGCTGGAGAGGGTGTGGAGAAAAGGGAACCCTCTTGCACTGTTGGTGGGAATGTAAACTGATACAGCCACTATGGAGAACAGTATGGAGGTTCCTTACGAAACTAAAAATAGAACTACCATACGACCCAGCAATCCCACTACTGGGCATATACCCTGAGAAAACCATAATTCAAAAATTGTCAAGTACCAGAATGTTCATTGCAGTTCTATTTACAATAGCCAGGACATGGAAGCAACCTAAGTGTCCATTGACAGATGAATGGATAAAGAAAATGTGGCACATATACACAATGGAATATTACTGAGCCATAAAAAGGAACAAAACTGAGTTATTTGTAATGAGGTGGATGCACCTAGAGACTGTCATTCAGAGTGAAGTAAGTCAGAAAGAGAAACAAATACCATATGCTAACACATATATATGGAATCTAAAAAAATAAAAAAATGGTCATGAAGAACCTAGGGGCATGATGGGAATAAAGATGCAGACCTACTAGAGTATGGACTTGAGGATACGGGAACGGGGAAGGGTAAACTGGGACAAAGTGAGGGAGTGGCATGGACATATATACACTACCAAACGTAAAATAGATAGCTAGTGGGAAGCAGCCACATAACACAGGGAGATCAGCTCGGTGCTTTGTGACCACCTAGAGGGGTGGGATAGGGAGGTTGGGATGGAGGGGGATGCAAGAGGGAAGAGATACGGGGACATATCTATATGTGTAACTGATTCACTTCGTTATAAAGCAGAAACTAACACACCATTGTAAAGCAATTAAACTCCAATAAAGATGTGAAAAATATATATATTTTTATATATATATATATATTTTATGTTTGGTAGAATTCAACAGTGAATCCATATGGTACATGGCTGTCTTTGTTGGAGTTTCTAGATTCGTGATTCAATTTTCTTAATTTTTAAAATCTAGTCATATTTTCTATTTTTTCATGGTTCAGTTTTGGTGGGAGAATTTCCAGGAATTCATCCATTTCACCTGGATTATCTAAAATCTTGAGGTGCAATTGTGCTAATATACCCTTAGCATCCTTTTTATGTTTGTAAATTCAGTAGAAATGTCCACACACTTATTTCTTATTTTAATAATTTAAATCTTCTCTCTTTTTTCTTAGTAAACTTATTTGAAAATTTGTCAATTTTCTGGATCTTTGCTAAGAACCTACTTTTGCTGATTTTCTTTGTTGTTTTTTCTCTCCTCTGTCTCCATTTTAATCTATAGTATCTCATTCTATTTGATATATTCAAATTTAATTTTCCCTAGTTCTTTAAGGTGTATAGTTAGGTTGTTGATAAATATATTGGAAATAAATTTTTATTTGATGTAAAAGAAAAAAAAAAGAATGACTTTATGTACCTCGTGCATATGGGGCTATTCAACTTTTAAACATTGTTTTCTAAACATTCATAATTTAGAAAGAAGTTCATTTAAATAAAATAGTAATCAGATGTTAAGTTTTAAAATGTAGTTGTAGGTGAACTCTCAGCTCTTCATTTCAGTGAATATATGTTTCTTGTTATTGTTTTTTCTTGAATCCAACTTACACGTTCTGCTTCCTAAAGCTACTGTTCTGTTTTTCTTACCATTATCTACCAACTTCTTAAAGACTCATCTAGACTTGTTGCGTATTTCTTTCATCTCCCTCTTGCAGTCTGTGTTATGCCCTATTACTACGCTGAAACAGCTTTCTCCAGTCCTAATTGTCCAACCTAACAGCCCTTTATTTCTCAATCTCTTTGGCTGCTCTTTAGGATTTGGTGCTATAAACCCACTTTTTCCTTGAAACATTTTCGTTTGGTATCCTAGCCATTACACTGGCCAGGTTTCTCCTTACTTCAGGAAGCCTCCCTGCTTCCCTGGCTTCTTCACCTCTCCTCTGCACTATGTATACCGACTCTCACAGTACTATGGACACAAGTCTGTGTAGCAGAGCTTCACTGAAGTTTTTGTAGTAATGGGCAGGGGGCGGGCAGTGAGAGGGGTTTTTGTCTCAGCACTGAAGAGTCAAGGTATGAGTGGATTGTATACATCCTTGTTCTTCAAGAGTGTCTTTGCCATTCTCACATATTTCATCCCAAGTAGAGTGCTGCCTTCCTTGCTAAAATTTCAGCTTCCTTTTTCCTTCTCATTATCACCCTTTTCTTTCCAAAGACCTTGGAAAGTTATAAATGTATTAGAGAAAATAATTTAGTTCTTTGTTTTATTCCTACTCCAAGCAGGGCCTTGAAAGGTCCTATCACATCCAAAGTGGCCTATCAAGATGTTTCCCTAACCAAGGAACCATTTTCCCACCTACTTTTTTCCCACACCCCCTACTTTCCAACTTTTTTCTCCTCTCATTACACCAAAAAAATATTACTCATATATTTGGCCAAAAGTAAGATGATGAGTAAATAACTGGCCCTAGATGATCCATAGCTTTGTATGTGCTGGAAAACTGCTTTCATTCTATCTGCCCTTGAAGTTGAAGCCTTTTTCTTATTTAGATACCACTTTTTCCAAAACACCTTAAGGAGTGTTAACTTTAAATGATTAAAAGAAAATATCCAATTTAGCATAGCCTGGAAGTCAGGAGACTAGGTTCTAGTCCCAGCTCCAGTTAACTAGACACTTGCAGTGTGACACCGTTATCTGATGTAATCTTTCTGGGCTAGTTTCTCATCTGTCAGTAATGAGAGGATTATGCTAGAATCACCGATGATTCCTTTCTGCTCTGATAGTTTGTGGAGGTAAGTGGTAGCTAATACATTTTATAATGAGGCTGAATAATAATAACAAAACAACAACAACAAAAACCTTCTGATGTTCTACAGCAATTCAAACCAGTTGAAGGATATTTTAATTGAGGGACTAGTGTAGGTGGCAGGTTTAGGATTTAGAATGTAGCAAACCAGAGCATAAACAGTTGCTAATTAGGTTTCTCTCTTCCTATCTTGCCAAGGTACTTCATTTCTAATCTCACAGACTAGGGCGGAAATAATCGAATATTTCATAACTCTTTTTGGTATCATTTTGAGAGAATTAGACGCTGAATGGGAATAAGATTGGGAAGAACAGTTCATTTTCTTTCTACCGGTTGACTCTGTGACTAGATTCCCAGCCAGGACCACAATAGAAAGACTTACATATGTACTTTCTTGTTCTCTTTATTCCTGAGTTTAAAAAACGTTAACTAGGAAATGACAATCCAAAAACAAATATGAAAATCTTTAGAATTTAGAAATTGGTATAATTCTACCTTCTGTTTGTTCAGCATTTTGTTTCTACCAAAGCTATTTCACATGTGTTATCTCTATCAGAGCTGGGCTACTATCACTTTTTTTTTTTTTAATATCTAAACATCTCTTGGGAAATGAAGAAGATTTTTCAGAAAGGAATTGGAATTATGGCACTAAATTTGCTGTCTTTTCTGTTGGATTTTCATATTATAAAAGTAAAATAAACTGTGAACAAGATAAGTACAGGTATTCTTAAAACATGTAAAGCCAAATGGGTTGAGAAGGGGCAAGAGTCTTGAAATTTTACTTCTTCCTTTGAAGAGCTAAAGGAATGAACTAATTCTGGTGTGCCCTCAAGGGAAGGAACAAGTACCTTAGCTTCTCTTCAGAAAGAGCTTCCTGTCCTCCTGAATACTAGGCGCTGCCTTTCCTATTCCAGTTGCAAAGCAGATAGGTGTAGTACACGACCCAGCTTCAAGAATCAACCCACATTTCCTATCACACGAAAGTACATTATCGCCTACCTAATGTAAATAAGTCTGAGAAATTAGTCTGGAAATGAAGGCTGGTGCCAGGTGCTAAAGTGCCTTGAATCATGTCAAAGCATACAGGATAGTTGTAAAGTTTGTTGTTGTTGTTATATAAATGTATTAATTATTTAAAAATTCATCCAATAAGAAATATATATATATATATATGGTAAAAAATGAGAACTCCCCACCCAGCCCATCCCTATTTCATTTACCCCGAGGTAACCATTGTTGATAGTTTAATGTGATATTTTCTAGGTCTTTAGAAACAACATACTCATACATCCCCACAGATATACTGCAATGCTTTTTAAATAAATACAATCATATACACATTGCCATTTGTTTTTGAAATATCTTGGAGATCTTTCTAAATCAATATATTTAAACCTGCTTCATTTTTAAAGATAAGGACTAGATTGAATTTTATAATATAATTATATGATGGTTTATGTAACAATTCCCTTCTTGAATGGCGTTTAGGTAGTGTCCAGTTTTTCACTATTAAAGTGCTATAATGAATTACCCTCATATCCGCATTCTCTGAGTACTTCTATAGGATAGAACCATAAGAGAGAAATAGCCAATCACAGGACATGTCCATTTTAAACTGATAGCTATTGCCAAGTTGCTCTTCAAAAAGATTGTTGGAGAATGTTAAGCAGGGGAACAATTTGTAGCATTGACGTTGGGTTGGAATTTAAATGTGGAGATTATTAAGGTGATTTCAATAGTCTTAGTGAGTAATAGGTCTAAAGACCTGTCCAAGTCAGTAGGGATGGAAAGGAGGGGACAGCTTTAAGTTTGGGGAGGTGGCATTAACGGATTTGGTGACTCTTTGGCTATGGCACCGCCTTGGATGAAGCTCTGGCTTGTGACTGAATGGTTGTTCCATTTATCAAGATTGGAAATAGAGGAGCGGGAGCAGTGTTTGTTCCTGTTTTATCTCCCCATCTCAGTAAATGACACCACCATTCCACCTGCATGCTCACACCAAAAGTCTAGTAGTTGGCCATCCTTCCTTTTTTTCATCCCATGTCGCATTCATCAGCAAGTCCTGTCAGATTTGAGATAGAGCTGATAGGACTTGCTAATAAATTGAAAACATATTCTAAATCTGACGCCACCACTACCAGCCTACTCCAAGCCATATTAACAAACCACCCCCCCTTCACCCCTGGCGCTTAAAACCCTTCATTGACTTTTTCTTAGAATAACATCTAGACTCTAAACTCCTGACCCTTTTCTATGGGTCCAAAGAGGTCTGGCTCCTGGCTACTTTTATGACTACATCTACTATTCTTCTCCCTGTTAACTACTCTCTAACCACATTGACATTCTTCGTTTTGCAAATATGCCAAGGTTTTTCCTGCCTGAGGTCTTTGCCCTAGTTGTATTCTCTGCACAGAACATTCTTCTCCATTTTTGTCCCTATTATTTCATTCTCGGCTTAAATGGCACATTCTCAGAAAAGCCTTCTTTGCCGTATCTACAGTAATCTCTTCTCCCATTCATGATGATATTTTCCTGTTTTATTTTCTTCATAGCAAAATTGCTATGGACAGTGAACTTATTTATTTTTTTATTTAATTATTTATATCTATCAACTTCTCCCCCCAAAGATGGTAAGTTCCCTGAGGGCAGGATACTAGCATATGCAGTCAATTCTGGTGCATGATAGGCTCTCAACAAATGTTGAATGGATGAATGAACAGATGAATTGGCACTAGGAAAACATAGTCTTTTCTCTACCACGTCGTATCATTTTGTTCCTGCCTGGATATGTATATGTATGTATATGTATACACATACATACATTTATATATATATACTTTTTTCTTAACCAGTGAATTATGTTTACTTGTGGTTTGTGGTACCTAGGGCTGTGTCCCCAGGACTAACAGTAGAGGGTAGCAGAATATAGCTTCTTTGGTGCAGCCAATGAGACGTCTAGAAGCTTTAGTTCTCGGGAGCCATTAGCTTTAATGTTCATGGAAAAGGGAACTTAGTGAGTACTTTGTCTAGGGCTGCCCTGTCCAATATGGTAGCCACTAGCCACTTGTGTCTATTGAGTACTTGAACTATATCTAGTCCAAACTGAGATGTGCTGTAAACATGAAATACATACCAAATTTTGAAGACTCAGAACGGGATTAAAGAATGCAAAATATCTTATTAATAGTTTTTTATATTGATTATTTGTTGAAAAGATAGTACTGTAGCTATCTTGGGTTAGAGGAAATATGCTATTAAAGATAATTTCACCTGTTTCTTTTATATGGCTATTAGAAAATTTTAAATTGCATATTTTGCTCACATTTGTAGCTTGCATTATATTTCTCTTGAACAGCACTGGTCTAGGGCATTCTCTTCAGGTGCTAGAGTTATGTATTGTGCTTAGTGATTATTTGCGTTTTTCCTCATGTACAAGCTTTTGACCTGAATGCTGTGCCCACCCTCCTCTCCTCCCTCATCCTCTACCAGAAAGGCAGGCTTTCTTTTGTTGGTAGGCTCTTTCTCTTGGGAACAGTAATGGATTTTGCTTCTGGTTTAATTTTTCCCCTTTTAGGGGTGGGAATGGTTGGGATGAGGTGTTTTCTTGGTTTGTGTGTTTCCTGAAGTAAGATGAAATGTAGGGATGACATCAGCAGTGGAGATAAGGAACTGAGAAATTGTTGACTACTGAGACTGATGTTGTGATGTTGAAAGTGCTGCTGACTCCTAGGTAACTGAGGAACCTGAGCACCCTGTGAAACCAGACCAGAGCCGGAGGAGCTGACAGCCAGTCCTAAATCAAAGGAGTTGGAAGCCCAGTGTGTTGCTCTGTATGCATGATATTAACAGGCAGTGTACGTGAGACTGCTCATGTGTTTATTGTCTGTCTCTCCCCTCACTAGAATGTAAGCTCCATGAGGGCAGAGGCTTATCTTTCTTGCTCACTGCAGTGTTCTGGCTCATATCCCTGGCTCAATGCCTGACATATAGTAAGTAGTCATCAATACATATTGAATGAATAAATATTTATGTTTATTCAGGCCAGGAGTAAACCATGGCCTTTATATAAAAGACTGCTATTTTCCATTTCTGTCATTACTTGAATACCTAATGTTTGTGATGCTATTTTGTATTAATTATCTTCCTGTTTGGAATACTTACAGATGGTGAGTGCTGATCTACGCAGCAAAGTGCATTTTCCCAGCAACTGGTGAAACCATCTAACCAAAAGTACATCTAACAAATGCATCTAACTGAAAGCTTACACGTGAATTCTATGTTAATGTCAATCTTTAAAGAAGAAATTGTAAAGAAGAAAGATTGTCCTATTTCTTCAACTAGGGATTTTATTTGTCTCTTAATTAAAATTGATGATACCATGGTTTCCTTCTTGATATCAAAGACGTAGCTTCCTTTTATGTTTATGCTCAGCCATTCTTGGCAAATATTTGTTGCTTCATGGTCACATAATGGCCGATACTTCACCTTTCTACACACACCTTCAGGTAGAAGTGAGGCAGTTAGGGGATAAAGCTATATGCTAGCTGAGTGAGTATCCCCCTCCCTTTTTTGATTGTGGTGAAATTCATATGACATAGAATTAATCATTTTAAATTGAACAATTCAGTGGCATTTGGTGCATTCACAATATTGTGCAAGCACCATCTCCAACCAGTTCCAAAACATTTTCATCACCCCAAAACAAAACCCATAACCATTAAGCAGTTGCTCCCCATTCTCCTTTCCCCCCAGCCCTTGGCAACTACCAGTCTTCTTTCTGTCTATGCATTTACCTATTCTGGATATTTCATATAAATGGAATCACTCAATATGTGACCCTTTGTATCTGGCCTCTTTCACTTATCATAATATTTTGGAGGTTCACCCATGTTGTAGCATGTGTCAGTACTTCATTCCTTTTTATGACTGAGTTGTATTCTGTTTTGCGTATTTCTACAATTTGTTTATCCATTCATTGTTGATGGACATTTGGGTTGTTTCTACATTCTAGCTATTGTGAATAATAATGCTGCTATGAACATTCATGTACAAGTATTTGAGTACCTATTTTCAGTTTGGGGGGGTATATAACTAAGAGTGGAATTGCTGGGTTTGTGATAATTTATATCTATGTGCTATTTCTTTTTAAAGTAATACCTCTCCCAGCACTGTGTGCAGTAATTACTATCAATCACTGGGGAGAAGACAGGGCCTTGTAACCAAGATGTGAGAGTCAACAGAAAATGTCAGAACTCTAGGGTTTGTGACCAGAGAGCCTTTCCTGGCAACAGCTACAGAGGACAGAGTAATAGGAGATATGCATATGAGGTAAGAATTCAAGCATCCTTGATTTTTTTTTTAACACCTTTATTGGAGTATAATTGCTTTACAATGGTGTGTTAGTTTCTGCTCTATAACAAAGTGAATCAGCTATACATATACATATATCCCCATATCTCCTTCCTCTAGTGTCTCCTCTTACCCTCCCTATCCCACCACTCTAGGTAGTCACAGAGCAGCTAGCTGATCTCACTATGCTATGTGGCTGCTTTCCACTAGCTGTTTTACATTTGGTAGTGTATATATGTCCATGCCACTCTCTCACTTCATCCCAGCTTACCCTTCCCCCTCCCCGTGTCCTCAAGTCCATTCTCTACGTCTGCATCTTTATTCCTGTCTTGCCCCTAGGTTCTTCAGAACCATTTTTTTTTTTTAGATTCCATATATATGTGTTAGCATATGGTATTTGTTTTTCTCTTTCTGACTTATTTAACTCTGTATGACAGACTCTAGGTCCATCCACCTCACTACAAATAACTCAATTTCGTTTCTTTTTATGGCTGAGTAATATTCCATTGTATATATGTGCCACATCTTCTTTATCTATTCATCTGTCAGTGGACACTTAGGTTACTTCCATGTCCAGGCTATTGTAAATAGAGCTGCAATGAACATTGTGGTACATGACTCTTTTTGAATTATGGTTTTCTCAGGGTATATGCCCAGCAGTGAGATTGCTAGAAAATATGGTCGTATTTTATAAGGAACCTCCATACTGTTCTCCATAGTGGCTGTATCAGTTTACATTGTCACCAACAGTGCAAGAGTTTTCCCTTTTCTCCACACCATCTCCAGCATTTATTGTTTCTAGATTTTTCAATTATGGCCATTATGACTGGTGTGAGGTGATACCTCATCATGGTTTTGATTCACATTTCTCTAATGATTAGTGATGTTGAGCAGCTTTTCATGTGTTTGTTGGCAATCTGCATATCTTCTTTGGAGAAATGTCTGTTTAGGTCTTCTGCCCATTTTTGGATTGGGTTGTTTGTTTCTTTGGTATTGAGCTGCATGAGCTGCTTGTAAATTTTGGAGATTAATCCTTTGTCAGTTGCTTCATTTGCAAATATTTTATCCCATTATGAGGGTTGTCTTATTCATGGTTTCCTTTGCTATGCAAAAGCTTTTAAGTTTCATTAGGTCCCATTTGTTTATTTTTGTTTTTATTTCCATTTCTCTAGGAGGTGGGTCAGAAAGGATCTTGCTGTGATTTATGTCATAGAGTTTTCTGCCTATGTTATCCTCTAAGAGTTTGATGGTGTCTGGCCTTACATTTAGGTCTTTAATCCATTTTGAGTTTATTTTTGTGTATGGTGTTAGGGAGTGTTCTAATTTCATTCTTTTACATGTAGCTGTCCAGTTTTCCCAGCACCACTTATTGAAGAGACTCTCTTTTGTCCATTGTATACTCTTGCTTCCTTGATCAAAAATAAGGTGACCATATGTGCATGGGTTTATCTCTGGGCTTTCTATCCTGTTCCATTGATCTATATTTCTGTTTCTGTGCCAGTACCATACTGTCTTGATTACCGTAGCTTTGTAGTATAGTCTGAAGTCAGGGAGCCTGATTCCTCCAGCTCTGTTTTTCTTTCTCAAAATCACTTTGGCTATTTGGGGTCTTTTGTGTTTCCATACAAATTGTGAATTTTTTTGTTCTAGTTCTGTGAAAAATGCCATTGGTAGTTTGATAGGGATTGCATTGAATCTGTGGATTGCTTTGGATAGTATAGTCATTTTCACAGTGTTGATTCTTCCAATCCAAGAACATGGTATATCTCTCCATCTGTTTGTATCATCTTTAATTTCTTTCATCAGTGTCTTATAATTTTCTGTATACAGGTCTTTTGTCTCCTTAGGTAGGTTTATTCCTAGGTTTTTTATTCTTTTTGTTACAGTGGTAAATGGGAGTGTTTCCTTAATTTCTCTTTCAGATTTTTCATCATTAGTGTATAGGAATGCAAGAGATTTCTGTGCATTAATTTTGTATCCTGCTACTTTACCAAATTCATTGATTAGCTCTAGTAGTTTTCTGGTAGCATCTTTAGGATTCTCTATGTATAGTATCATGTCATCTGCAAACAGTGACAGTTTTACATCTTCTTTTCCAATTTGGATTCCTTTTATTTCTTTTTCTTCTCTGATTGCTGTGACTAAAACTTCCCAAACTATATTGAATAATAGTGGTGAGAGCGGACAACCTTGTCTTGTTCCTGATCTTAGTGGAAATGGTTTCAGTTTTTCACCACTGAGGACGATGTTGGCTGTGGGTTTGTCATACATGGCCTTTATTATGTTGAGGAAAGTTCCCTCTATGCCTACTTTCTGGAGAGTTTTTATCATAAATGGGTGTTGAATTTTGTTGAAAGTTTTTTCTGCATGTATTGAGATTATCATATGGTTTTTCACCTTCAATTTGTTAATATGGTGTATCACATTGATTGATTTGGGTATATTGAAGAATCCTTGTATTCCTGGGATAAACCCCACTTGTTCACGGTGTATGGTCCTTTTAATGTGATGTTGGATTCTGTTTGCTAGTATTTTGTTGAATATTTTTGCATCTATGTTCATCAGTGATATTGGCCTGTAGTTTTCTTTCTTTGTCTGGTTTTGATGTCAGGGTGTTGGTGGCCTCATAGAATGAGTTTTGCTGTGTTCCTCCCTCTGCTCTATTTTGGAAGAGTTTGAGAAGGATAGCTGTTAGCTCTTCTCTAAATGTTTGATAGAATTCGCCTGTGAAGCCATCTGGTCCTGGGCTTTTGTTTGCTGGAAGATTTTTAATTACAGTCTCAATTTCAGTGCTTGTGATTGGTCTTTTTATATTTTCCGGTTCAGTCTCGGAAGGTTGTGCTTTTCTAAGAATTTGTCCCTTTCTTCCAGGTTGTCCATTTTATTGGCATAGAGTTGCTTGTAGTAATCTCTCATGATCCTTTGTATTTCTGCAGTGTCAGTTGTTACTTCTCCTTTTTCATTTCTAATTCTATTGATTTGAGTCTTCTCCCTTTTTTTCTTGATGAGTCTGGCTAATGGTTTGTCAATTTTGTTTATCTTCTCAAAGAACCAGCTTTTAGTTTTATTGATCTTCGCTATCATTTCCTTCATTTCTTTTTCATTTATTTCTGATCTGATCTTTATGATTTCTTTCCTTCTGCTAACTTTGGGGTTTCTTGTTCTTCTTTCTCTAATTGATTTAGGTGTAAGGTTAGGTTGTTTATTTGAGATTTTTCTTGTTTCTTGAGGTAGGATTGTATTGCTATAAACTTCCCTCTTAGAACTGCTTTTGCTGCATCCCATAGGTTTGGGTCATCATGTTTTCATTGTCATTTATTTCTAGGTATTTTTTGATTTCCTCTTTGATTTCTTCAGTGATCTCTTGGTTATTTAGTAGTGTATTGTTTCACTTCCATGTGTTTGTATTTTTTACAGATTTTTTTCCTGTAATTTATATCTAGTCTCACAGCGTTATGGTCGTAAAAGATACTTGATACAATTTCAATTTTCTTAAATTTACCAAGGCTTGATTTGTGACCCAAGATATGATCTATCCTGGAGAATGTTCCATGAGCACTTGAGAAGAAAGTGTATTCTGTTGTTTTGGGGTGGAATGTCCTATAAATATCAATTAAGTCCATCTTGTTTAATGTATCATTTAAAGCTTGTGTTTCCTTATTTATTTTCATTTTGGATGATCTGTCCATTGGTGAAAGTGGGGTGTTAAATTCCCCTACTATGATTGCGTTACTGTTGATTTCCCCTTTTATGGCTGTTAGCATTTTCCTTATGTATTGAGGTGCTCTTATGTTGGGTGCATAAATATTTACAATTGTTATATCTTCTTCTTGGATTGATCCCTTGAACATTATGTAGTGTCCTTCTTTATCTCTTGTAATAGTCTTTATTTTAAAGTCTATTTTGTGTGATATGAGAATTGCTACACCAGCTTTCTTATGGTTTCCATTTGCATGGATTATCTTTTTCCATCCCCTCACTTTCAGTCTGTATGTGTCCCTAGTTCTGAAGTAGGTCTCTTGTAGACAGCATATATACGGGTTTTGTTTTTGTATCCATTTACCCAGTTTGTGTCTTTGGTTGGATCATTTAATCCATTTATTTTTAAGTTAGTTATCGATATGTATGTTTCTATTACCATTTTCTTAATTGTTTTGGGTTTATTTTTGTAGGTCTTTTCCTTCTCTTGTGTTTCCTGCCTAGAGAAGTTCCTTTAGCATTTGTTGTAATGTTTGTTTGGTGGTGCTGAATTCTCTTAGCTTTTGCTTGTCTGTAAAGCTTTTAATTTCTCCATCGAATCTGAATGAGATCCTTGCTGGGTAGAGTAATCTTGGTTGTAGGTTTTTCCCTTTCGTCACTTTAAATATGTCCTGCCCTTTCCTTCTGGCTTGCAAAGTTTCTGCTGAAAGATCAGCTGTTAACCTTATGGGCATTCCCTTGTATGTTATTTGTTGTTTTGCCTTGCTGCTTTTAATATTTTTTCTTTGTATTTAATTTTTGATAGTTTGATTAATATATGTCTTGGCATGTTTCTCCTTGGATTTATCCTGTATGGGCCTCTTTGTGCTTCCTGAACTTGATTGACTATTTCCTTTCCCATATTAGGGAAGTTTTCAACTATAATCTTTTCAAATATTTTCTCAGTCCCTTTCTTTTTCTCTTCTTCTTCTGGGACCCCTAAAATTCGAATGTTGGTGCATTTAATGTTGTCCCAGTGTTCTCTGAGACTGTCCTCAGTTCTTTTCCTTCTTTTCTCTTTGTTCTGCTCTGTGGTAGTTATTTTCACTATTTTATCTTCCAAGTCACTTATCTGTTCTTCTGCCTCAGGTATTCTGCTATTGATTCGTTCTAGAGAATTTAAATTTCATTTATTGTGTTGTTCATCACTGTTTGTTTGCTCTTTATTTCTCCTAGGTCCTTGTTAAAAGTTTCTTGTTTTTTCTCCATTCTATTTCCAAGATTTGGATCATCTTTACTATAATTACTCTGAATTCTTTTTCTGGTGGACTGCCTATTTCCTCTTCATTTGTTAGGTCAGGTGGGTTTTTGCCTTGCTCCTTCATCTGCTGTGTGTTTCTCTGTCTTCTCATTTTGCTTAACTTACTGTGTTTGGGGTCTCTTTTTCACAGGCTGCATGTTCATAGTTCCCGTTGTTTTTGGTGTCTGCCCACAGTGGCTAAGGTTGGTTCAGTGGGTTGTGTAGGATTCCTGGTGGAGGGGACTGGTGCCTGTTTTCTGGTGGATGAGGCTGGATCTTGTCTTTCTGGTGGGCAGGACTGCATCCGGTGGTGTGTTTTGGGGTGTCTGCGCTCTTATGATTTTAGGCAGCCTTTCTGCTAATGGGTGGGATTGTGTTCCTGTCTTGCTATTTGTTTTGCATAGGGTATCCAGCACTGTAGCTTGCTGGTCGTTGAGTGGAGCTGGGTCTTAGTGTTGAGATGGAGATCTCTGGGAGGTCTTTCGCCATTTGATATGTGGAGCTGGGAGGTCTCTGGTAGACCAATGTGCTGAACTCGGCTCTCCCACCTCAGAAGCACAGGCCTGCCAGCCGGCTGGAGCACCAAGACCCTGTCAGCCACATGGCTCAGAAGAAAAGGGAGAAAAAAAGAAAGAAAGAATAAAATAAAGTTATTAAAATTTTTTTAAAAATTATTAAAAATAAAAAAATTAAAAAGTAATAAGGAAAGGAAGAAAGAAGAGGGCAGCCAAACCAAAAAAGAAATCCACCAATGATAATAAGCACTAAAAACTATACTAAAAAAACAAAAACAGACAGACAGAACCCTAGGACAAATGGTAAAAGCAAAGCTACACAGACAAAATCACACAAAGAAGCTTACACATCCACACTCAAAAAAGAGAGAAAGGAAAAAAATATATATATATATTTAAAAAAAAAAGGATGAGAGCAACGAAATCAATCAACAAATCTACCAATGATAATAAACTCTAAATACTAAACTAAGATAAACATAAAACAGAAACAGAAACAATTTAGATACAGAACACAAACCCCAAGTCTACATTTGCTCCCAAAGTCCACTGCCTCAATTTTGTGATGATTTGTTGTCTATTCAGGTATTCCAGAGATTCAGGGTACATCAAGTTGTCTGTGGAGATTTAATCCACTGCTCCTGAGGGTGCTGGGAGAGATTTCCCTTTCTCTTCTTCGTTCGCACAGCTCCTGGGGTTCAGCTTTGGATTTAGCCCCGCCTCTGCATGTAGGTGGCCTGAGGGCATCTGTTCTTTGCTCAGATAGGACGGGGTTAAAGTAGCAGCTGTTTAGGGGGCTCTGGCTCACTCAGGCGGGGGGAGGGGAGGGGTACAGAGTGTGGGGCGAGCCTGCGGCAGCAGAGGCCAGCATGACGTTGCACCAGCCTGAGGTGCCCCGTGTGTTCTCCCGGGGAAGTTGTCCCTGGATCATGGGTCCCTGGCAGTGATGGGCTGCACAGGCTTCCAGGAGGGGAGGTATGGATAGTGACCTGTGCTCGCACACAGGCTTCTTGGTGGCGGCAGCAACAGCCTTAGCGTCTCATGCCGGTCTCTGGGTCCACACTGATAACCACAGCTCCTGCCCGTCTCTGGAGCTCGTTTAGGTGGTGCTCTGTGTCCCCTCTCCTTGTGAACCCTGAAACAATGGTCTCTTGCCACTTCGGCAGGTCAGACTTCTTCCCGGACTCCCTCCCGGCTAGCTGTGGTGCACTAGCCCCCTTCAGGCTGTGTTCACGCAGCCAACCCCAGTCCTCTCCCTGGGATCCGACTGAAGCCCGAGCCTCAGCCCCCAGCCCCCGCCCGCCCTGGCGGGTGACCAGACAAGCCTCTCAGGCTGGTGAGTGCTGGTCGGCACTGATCCTCTGTGCGGGAATCTCTCCACTTTGCCCTCTGCACCCCTGTGGCTGTGCTCTCCTCCTTGGTTCTGAAGTTTCCCCCCCCACCCACCCCCTACCCGTCTCCACCAGTGAAGAACTTCCTAGTGTGTGGAAACTTTTCCTCCTTTCCCCTACCCAGGTATGTGGGGAGTTTCTTGCCTTTTGGGAAGTCTGAGGTCTTCTGCCAGCATTCAGTAGGTGTTCTGTAGGAGTTGTTCTACATGTAAATGTATTTCTGATATATTTGTGGGGAGGAAGGTGATCTCCACATCTTACTCCTCTGCCATCTTGAAGGTCTCTCTGGATTTTCTTTTCTGAAGGAATTAGCTTCTCTGCATTGCCCTTTATATCCATTCCTGGGATTTAGACTCTAAGTCCTAACATAGATTCATTCTGGCCATCTGAGTACTAACCTGTGACTGTGATATCTGTGCTCCAGTTCTCTGTCACAGAGTCAAGCCTTTAAGTCCAGGGTCATAGTGGGCTAATGTCTTCTTTTGGTTAAGTATGAGGTGAAGCCCTTCTGTTTGAACATGCTTGGGAGGGTACCAATATCAGGGGTGGAGGTGATGGTAATTGTTAAGATCCAGAGGATGGATCCAGAACTAAGCATTTTCTCAGTATGAAGTCAACTTTGATCAGCCCTTTTCTACCAGATTCAAAAACGGGAGGCTGGCAGCTTTTCCTTTCAGGGTAGTGACATACCTGGGAGGTCTAATGAATGATTCTGAGAATGTTCCAAGAGAATCCTTCCCTGCTTTTATGTGCCTGTGTGCAGGTATAATGTGTATGTAGGAGGGTGGAAAAAAGGCAAGACGGGTGGGCCTTTATGTTTAGTTGGTGGGTGGAGAGGACCTAGCATGCTGTTTATGTCACATTTCACATCTCTTTGACAGGCTCTAACTGTAGTAAATTTATGGATAATTTCTTTGCTGCTTTTTCCACTGAGACTCATTAAGCTATAAAATTATGGCAGTGATATGGAGACCTCTCTCCATGTCTCCTGCATTAGTCTAGTTCCTTCAAGACTGACACAGTCTTTTTCCTCCTTCCCCCACCCCAGCAGTTAAGAACAAAAACACCTAACAAGCAAAAAACTAATTGAAAGTCTGTGACAGTGGCTGCTTTTGCCTCCTAAACTACTATTTCTCAAAGAGTGCATTGAGCTACTTTGGGGATTCTTAAACATATCCTCACAGTGTTTTGAGCAACAGATATCTTCATTTCAGCATCTGTCACATTATACCACCTCCCTATCTCCCAAAGTGCACTTGGTAAATCCCTTTTTTAAACTTGCTTTTCTCCAATAAGTGGTACTTTCCCTCTGCTGCAAATCCTCCCTTGATGTTCTTCCCTCCTGTGTCCTGTGTCCTCTTCTCCACAATCATCACTTCAGGAACAAGCCTCTTAAGCCTACTTCCTATGGTGGACGTGGGTGGTTTTCATTTGTTCTCCCACAGTTTGCATTTCTCCCCCATTCTCCATCCTTATGATTCAGCTGGGATTGATGCCAGTCATAGTGATTGATTCAGAGAGGAGCATATGATCCAGGCCAGATAATGAGAGTTACTTCAGGACTTTTGTTGAAATGAGAAAAAGGTACTGCCTTTTTCTACTAGGGTTACTCAACTGGTAGAGCATAACTGGTAGCTGCTGGGGCAATCTTTGTCACCATTTGAGGACAACCTGCCTGAAAATGAAACCAACACAGAGGAAGGCAGACACTGGAGATGGAGAGAGCGATTTCCAACCACAGCACTTGAGCACCTGAATCCTGCCATACTTGAAGCCATTTTTACCCTTGTAATTATTTCTATTATGTGGGTCAATACATTTAATTTTATTCTTATACCAGTTTGAGTTGGGTTTCTGTCTCTTGCAATTGAAAAAGTCTTGACTTATTAGACAATGCCTATCAGCCCACTGATATCTCCACTTCATCTTCACTCTGTCTTTCACTCTGGGCTCTGTTCAGTTGGAGATAGTCTCACCTATATCCTAACCACCCTCAACTCTTCCCACTGATCCACATCTCTGTTATAATCCCACACATACATTTATCTAAGGCTTTGTAGTCTACCAAGGGGCTTTCCTATCTCATTTGATTCACATAAATCACTGAGGAAGGTAGAGGAGGCATGATTATCCCCTTTCTTCAGCTGAGGAAACAAGTTGAAAGAAGTTTATGATGATTTGCCTGTATCATATTTATAGTCATTGCTGGGACTCAAATACAAGTTCCCTGACTGCTGATCTAGAAGAGTTCTTTTTTCTATATTGTGTTTCCTCCCCTGAGTAGAAACATGGCTCTAATGTAAACTCACACTCTCCTCTCCCATGGAGACCTCCTTTTTCTAACATGTATAGACTCGGTGGACAGAAGGCCTTATCTTTGTATCAGTATCTCATATTGGCTGTCCTCTGTTTTCCATCATTTGGATTCCATTTTATCTGTCTGCACCAGCTGTCACAAGTCTTTGTTGTAGGTTATTTCTCAAGGACTTAACCTAGTTTAAGAATATGACTGGTTCTGGGTTATATTATGACTTTGGCCCCACTACCCATTTGAGGACCCCTTGACTTCTTCAACTCTTCAACTTCTTTAACAACCCAAGACCTCACACAAATCCCCTCAAATCATCCACCATCCCTGCATACCTTCCTGATATACTTTTTATGTTCCCATGCCTGGGCTGGGAAGTGCAGCAGCAAAGATGCTAACTCATGCCCTGGCCCTGCTGCCTATTTTCATCTGGGCTCTTCCTGCTGTGCAGATCTCTAGATGGCTACAGTCCTACAGTGGTTCTCTCTCCCTCAACCTTTGCCAATCTGTTCATGATCTTCCTTTCTCCATTTCTGTGATGTCTGAGATCATTTTGCCTTCATATAACTTCTATAATAAACATTATTGATTGCCTATTTAGCATCCATTGCTCCCTTCCTAGTAGTACCTAATTTTTGCTAAGGGATCCCTTTCCCAAGGAAGTACATGTGCTTCAGGAGAAGTCATCTATACAGCTGGTCCTGACTGGGCCAAGAGCAATTGCAGTAGTGATTGTAGCTATTCTCAGATATTCTCATTCTCCTAGATACATAATAGAATTGCATTTCATAACTTGTTGAATGTAGGTGTGGCCATGTGACTTGCTTTGGCTAATAAGATGTGAATAGAAGTGATATATGTCATTTCCAGGTAGAAGCCTTTAAGGGCTAGTGTATGATTCACCGGGTCCCCTTCCCCTTGATACAGTGATTGCTAAAGCATATGTCAAGATGAAGCCTCCATCAGCCTGGGTCCCAGAGTGACTATAATGGTAGAGCTCCCCCTGCCAACCTATACCAGCATATAGTAAGAGCAAGACAAATTTTTGCAGTATTAAGCCACTGAGATTTGGGAGTTGGTTGTTACTGCAGTATAAGCAGGCCATTCTAACTGATATAGTAATCTCATCCTCTTAACAGTGCCTGGGTCAGAAACCTAGTCCAAGCCAAGTAGTCATGGCATTTCTTGGTCAAGGAATTGGTTGAGAAAAAGGTTGTGACTCACTTGGTACACTGAAATGAGAACGGAGATTTGCTGGGGCCTTGAGGAAAGATCTTTCCTCACTTTTAAGAGAGCCGCCAGAAGAGGTGAATTCTCTCTTTCTCTGGATGCTGTGTATAAATGTGAAGCCTACAGTTACTACAATCATCTTGCTACCAGCCTGAGGATAAAGCCAAAACAGGGGAGTGGCACCAAAAGAATCACAAAGAAATGGAGACAAAACCCTGACTGGATCATAACCACTTATTACCCTTCCTCTGGAATTTCTCAGATAAGCCAGTAAGTCCCCTTTATTGCTTAAGTCATTTGAGTTGGGTTTCCTGTTACATACCTCCAAAAGTAACCTAATAGTTATGACTTCCCTTCTTAGTTCTTATCTCTACTTCTCACTCTTTTATCCACTATCACAGAAATAATAGCTAATGATAGTTCACTTATAGAAGACTTACTATGTGTCTGGAACTGTGCTAAGTGTTTTCCAGACGGATTCTGATTCCATTTTAGAATAGAAAGTGTATGTGTGAGCTCCTTGAGAGTTCTTTTCTTATTTATATGTTTCCCTGACAGTGGTGATTTGGTGCAAAGTAGATGCTTACCAGATACTGAATAACTGAACAAATATAAATTGAGTTTTACTCTTAAAGAGCTTATAGTATTATTGACTATCCAAGTCTCACAAACCTCAAAGATTGAGACTAATACAAAACATTATGAATGCCTTTAGGTACTAAACTGAAGTTCCAAAAGGCAGGTTAAAGGCTATGAAGAAAAGATATCATTATTGGGTGAAGGCTGGGAGTGAAAAGCTTTTGGAGAAAGTCAGATCTGTTCTTTTTTTAAAAAAAAAAGGATCAGATATGGATAAGCATAGCAGAGTGGGAGAGTGATATTACTTAAAGTTAGGGCAATAACAAGCAACAGCATGGTATCAAGAAGGAACATGGTGTACTGAAGACCATTCAATACATTCAATTTAGGTGCTCAGTAAATGTTAGATCTTTTTTTTTTTTCATTTTTCTCACCATGAGACAATAGAGAGCCACTTTCCCTTGCAATGTTTGACGTAGACTTGATACAAAAGGGATGTTATGGACACTACTCTGACTACTTAGCTCCTTACCTGCTCAAACCCCTTGCACATAGTAAGCAGTCATAGATGTTTGTAAAATTACAAAGACATCCATCAATGCACTATTTCTCCATAGAGAAAGAAGTTTTTGAGGGCTTGTCTGCCAAGCATTCTACTTTTATGGCTCTTAACTCAATGCTGGGCACACACCGTTGCACAGTAGGCCCTTAGTGAAGTACTTGATTGAATGGATTCAAATTATCTGGCTTGGGAAGAAGTTCTTTACCTAGTGAGCCTGGTTTTTCAGTACATCAACGCTTCACCAAACCTCTGTCAGATCAGATTCTCAATAGGGTATCTTAAATACATGCTATTAAAATACCTAAATAGAAGTCCCATCTGTTTGAATAGACTGAGCCTGATGAATCAGCCAGAGAGGTGGGAGGTTTATCCAGCCAGACATGAACTGATCGGGCTGGGAACAGGCAGCTCTCTCTCCCTTTGCCACCCCAGAGTGCTCACATCAGAATGTACAGATTTATAAAGAGAAACCAGTTTGCAAAATATGAGGACTGAAGCATGCCACTGGGCAGGGTCTGTGGGCTAATCAACAGAGAGGTCTGGCTGGAGCCCTTTGTCGCAGCTGCAGATCATGCTGAAGAGCATGTCAGAGCAGGAGAAAGAGGAGCACAGGGACTTGCCCCTTTCATAATTCTTGCTCCTCTGGAATCTAGATTTTGTTTTCATGCAATTGCAAAAAACAGGTTTATTTTGGGAACTGTCACTGGTGAAGTCAGCAAAGACTTAAAGACCTAAGGTAAAATACAATGATGGAAAAATGTTGAGGAAGCTGCAGTCTTTTTTATTCCCCAAGAAGCATTTTGCACAAACATCCATCCCTGATGAGATGTCATCAAGACCTCATTTCCAAATGGTCTTGGCTGCCAGAGTCCTAATCAAAGTCAGCTTCTCAACTACCACAGTCTCCCTTTCCACCTCCCGAAATACACTGGGTGTGGATTATACTCTTTGGTGCTGCATTAAAGAAGGAAGAAGATTTGGGGGTGGGGTGTCACTCTTTGCCACACCAAAATACATGCTTAAAAATATTCTTTCTGAAGCTCTCCTCCTCTTGATAACACTCAGCACATGAGGGCTTGTGCACAATAGGTACTCAATTCAACTGAACCATTCCTCAGTTGTCTGGGCTAAGAAGAAAGAAAATGTGATGTGCTTTCTTATTATCCCCACTGATCTGATTTCTCTTCTGCTCTGCTGTCTACCCCTCCATACCCATGTCCTTAACCTAATCTCCCATACACATGTGCAAACACAGTCCCACTCTATCTCATTCAGGTGATTCTATTGCTTCTTTAGGGTTTTGTTTAGAGTATTTTTTAAATTAAATTAGAGGAGAAGTGAAGGGAATAATGTATAAGAGCCAAAAGATCTGGATTCTGGTCCTAACTGGGCCATTTACTTTGGATCTAAGGTAAGTGACTATGTGCTCAGATTCCTCATCTCAGGAATAATAATAATAATAATATAGGCCTGACTCACCTCACAGGTTGGTTCAAATGTCAAATGAGCTAATACATTTGAAAGCCCTTTGAGAAGAGAAAAAGCAATTTAAATGACTCTTCTTATTAGGTTAGGTTCTTACAACATAACCCCTTCTGAGCTAATGTACCCAATAACACACATGTAGTATCTAGAAAATCTAGGGAATTCCCTGGTGGCCCAGTTGTTGGGACTCCATGCTTCCACTGCAGGGGGCCCGGGTTCGATTCCTCGTCGGGGAACTAAGATCCCACAGGCCACGTGGCATGGCCAAAAAAAAGAAAAGGATAAAAGAAAATCTTCCATAGTGTGTCTCCCTGGGAAATGGGCTCCTTCTCATTTTCCTTCTCCAAGAGAGGTTAACTGGCTGGTTTCCTGGGGCCTGCATGGCATGCTTTTACTCTGATGAATTCACTGGGACCTAGGGTCAGGCCCTCAGCTTTGCAGCACCAGAATTCAATTTCTGCAGAACCTCTGAGTTGATCAGACTCAAGGATGCTGACTCATACTAACTCACAAGAGACAGATATATAACCAGAATGCCAGTTTATTAATTTACAATAGGAAACATTTGGCCTGATCTGCACCTTTTCTCCCTATAGACTAGTTGCAAGGGAAGAGAAATCATTAGAAAGTTGCTCAGTGAGCAAGGAACTTTGATAAGGGGAGTCAGTCGATTCAAATGTTTAATAACATCAGGCTCTGCTCATTTGGCTTTGCTATCTTCTCAAAAGGAATCCACCCTCCAAATAGTCTGGATGTTTCTGGAACCCTGGCAGGGCACCCAATTCTAGAATTTTGCTTACTTGAGCCAGAATGTGCCAGTTGTGCCCTTTTCTCCACATTCCCTTTGCTGACCAGCCCTCTTCAGACCTACACATTGTTCTTTATATATGTTAATCCTTTTCAGACCTCTTGCAGTGGTTCCCAAAGCCAGTCTGCTGGCTAGGCTGGGGTTTATTGCCACAAGATCACCTGGAGGGTTTGCAAAGAAAGATATTTTTTGGCTCAACTAGAAATTCTAATTTATTGGGTCTGTGGAAAGGCTTAGGCATCTGAATGTTTACAGGGATCCCAAGTGACTCTGATCATTAGCCAGGTTGGGGAACCACTTATTTGGCTAAGAATCTGTACTGTCCCTTTAAGATGACTTTGCATATTCTGATTTGATCCATTATGAATTGGTTGTATAGATTAACTCTCAGAACAAAATTTTATTTCCTAGTTCTCAAGGACCAATCACAGTTGCATCCTTGAACCAATCTTCCTGCCTCCTGCCTTCCTTCCTACCTTCCTTCCTGCCTTCTTGCCTTCTTTCTTCCCATAAATATTTATAAATATCCAATGCATAAGGAAGCTTACTAAGAGAAGATTGTGGCAATCAACCCTTCAAGTGCCAAAAGCAAAAGCTGCTTTTAGGTGATAACAGACTGTGAGGATTGGGATATATAATCCCAGTGCATAGACAGCTCTAAGGCCAGCCAATAAAAACCAAGGCCTGACATTAAACAATCTAGAGACAATTTCCCTGTGATAAGTAATCCTGGGTCTTGGTATACTTCCTGAGCTGATGTCCTCTAGGAAACAACCTTGTACCCACAAGTAGCCTTGATGGAAACTCCAAGTACCATGTCCCCATCCCACCCATGACAAAGAAAACAGGTCAGTGTCTTTCCTCTCAAACGTGGTTCTCATCTCACTAGCACCTGGCAGTGGCTTGCTCCTAGCAAAGCACCAAAATCAGGGGAATCAAGTGAGCATCATCTAAGGAGGGGTGCCAGCATGTGATGGGTATCTCAATATTCCAGGCATTGTGTCTCCATACTTGGATGAGCCTTGTGCTTCCCAAAAGCCACTGATAGGGGGTAATATTCCTGTCTTGATTAAATGACTTGCTAAAGGTCATATAAGCAGTAAGTGTTGGAATTGGGATTTGGATCCAGGCCCACTCAGTTTTCAAGTTCTATGCCCTTTCCCCATGACCCCATGCTGCTTAGTAAAGAGGTGGTTTTAAAGTAGGAGTTTTGAGCATAAGATTCATTGTGCTATAGGTAATATTTAAAATTTCTCTCTACATAATAATATATATGTATACCAATTACATATAGATATATATATTAGCATCTAAATCTGCATTTGGTTATATAGCTGATTCTGATTCCTTTCTGCTATAACTGGGGACAGGATTGAGAATCAGGATACTTGGTTTGTAGTCCTGGCTCAGCCATGCACTCACTGTGTGCCTTAAGAAGCTCCTTTTTCCTACCTGGACCTCAATTTCTTCATCTGCAAAAGGACAGGTCAGACTAGATCTCTAATATGCTAGGATTCTAAGAATCTGGTGACAACAGTTACCAACTTTCTTAATTGTTTTAGATCAAAGCATAGCAATTGAATACCAGAAAAAGTGAAAGCTGAATATATATATTAGAAAACTATTTTAAAATAACATATTTATTAAGAACTATATAGATGCCAGGGACCATAATAACTAATTTAAGACTTGATTAATTCTTATCACATCAACTCTACTTTTATGTACCCATCTCTGAGGAGCAGAAAGATAAGTAATTTGCCCAGGACCACATGGCTGATAGGTAAAGAATCCAATACTGAAATCTAGGACTGATTTTAGAGCCAGGTCCCAAGTACGGTCCTACTCTCTATTCTCTTGTTTTATGGCTCCCACTCTGACGACTGTGTAGGACATTTCTTAAAGTTCCATCTGAGATTACCTGACCTTGAAATATGAGGAAAAAGCAGCCCATATAATCCTATGTAAGGGAATCTCCTGGAGACTTTTGTTACGATTATCTCCCTTTGGGAGGGGAGATATAAAAGTCAGATTGAATATGTTTGGGTTCAGAGAAAACATTATACTGGTGAGCAGACCCTGGCCATAAAATTGTTTCTATTTGTTAGTTTTATTAGTAAACTTTGTTTTCCTAATATTAAGCTCATAAAAGTTAGCCCCAGTTCCTCTGACTGGCTCTAAATAGTAGGAACTGAATCAATGAGGGAAAAACTCCTTTTCTGTCTGGTACTGATCCTGTGGAGGTGAAGGGAAGAGGGAGGAAGAGCTGGTTGCTGGTGGGAAGATAGAGAATTATCAACAGGCTGGGTCTTGTACAGACTGGGGCTGCTGCATCTGACTTCCATCCTCTTCAAATGTTGCCTCGATACCAACCTGTTGCCTCTGATCTTCCTGGACAGGGAAGTTGGGTGGCTAGGCTGAGCACTGGTCTAGAAAGAGCTATAAACACATTGTCAGCCTCATTTACCCCAAGGGATGATGCCTGAATCAGAGCACAAGAGTGTACAATCCTGGGACTAGGGATAGGAGAATAGGGAAGATGGAGGTAGTGTCACTACTTCTTTCCTTTTTCTTTCTTGCTCACTACCCACGGGAAAGAGGCCTCTTTTTCTTCTTTGTGTGCCTTGCATTACATGTCATGCGGGTGGGTTGGAGAGAATTGAAAAATGCTGTCTATAAATTGCTCAAGCTAATTTAGAAGTCATTCTGCAACATGTACCCAAGCCTACACTTCCAATAATGTCAGAAAAGTTTGCTTTACTTTTGCAATGCATTAATAGGTTATGGCATTTTTACTAAACCTACGAGTGACACAAAGCTAGAAAGTATAGCCACAGAACTAAATCAGAATGCAAAATTGTCTAGACAGTCTGGAGTGTCTTGTCTAACTCAATAAGATAAAATGTATCAGAAATAATTGCAGAATTCTACATTTAAGGTAAAAAAGAAACACAGCTATTAAGGATGGACGAGATTACCTAGACAGTGTTTATTCATATGAAAGAACTGGGAATTTTAATTAACCACAAGTTGAATATTTGCCAAGACTATGATGTGTCTGCTGAAAAAAACCAACCCAACCTTTGACTGCATGAAGGGAAGTGAGGTGGAGATCACAGGCAACCCTGGTCCTATTGCAGTGGGCTGTGGTCAGACCACACTGAAGTACTGGGTTCCGTGGTAGGTACCACAATTCTTGGGGGATATTGACCAACTAGAGCAAGGCAAATTGAATGGTGAGAGTCAGGAAGTCAGAGATAGTTGATAAAAATGGTCACATTTAGCCTGGAGAAGAAAAAAAAGTCAACCAAAGGAACAGCAGATTGTTGTCTGCAAATGTTTCAAAGGCTCTTATGTGACAGGCAGAATAAATTTGTTCTTCCCTATCAAGATGTAGAACTAGATCAAGGAGTAGAAATTAAAAGGCAGATTTCAGTTCAGCATGAAAGCTGTTCAACAGCTGAGCCATTGCCCTAGAGAGAGGGAGCTCCCAGATTCCAGAAGTACTATGGCTAAGGCTATCTTGGAGGAGAATTTTACACTGGGCAGTGGTGAGGTGAGAAGTGAGGAAGCATTATTTGTTTGACTTATGTTCCCTACACCAAAGAGACCACCATTTTCTCTGTTTTCCTCCAGTTGGATTCACTTCTCTGATTTCACCTGATACGTATTTCATAGTTTTTCTTCGGCCTTAATTTGGGAGCCACTGACATCTGCTGGAGGTCCAGGATTCAAGGCCCGTGACTTCCTGAGGAGGGACCACCATTCTGGAAAACCTGAGTGCCTTAGGAATTCTCCCCACAGTGAAACTTAAGTTCTTGTACTCATCCATTAGCTTAATAAGAGAAAGACTCACTTTACTTTTTGAGCATATATTAGGCAATTATTTTTTCTGCTGGAGAAATATTTTTATTATTTCATATATTGTACTTTTATTTATTTGAGTTTCATTAGGTAATTCTTAGACACTTTTTCCCCTGCTTTTAAAAATGATGAACAGACCTTTGATAATACAATAATTTTAATTGATTACACGAAGGAAAAAGAAGATGAACAGGAAATTTCTGCTCTGAGTGTTCACTGTGTAGTTAAAATGATACCAGGAGACTTCTCTCTGCAAAGTGCATCCATTCAGCCCCAAAAAAGATTGACCACCATGCCCCCTTCATCCCTTACCTCACAGCTATCCCGCTAGGAAAGGTCAGGCAGTCTCATTCTTAAAATCCTTGATCCAGGAGCTTAGGAGAATTATAGCCCAGATTTCTTTTCAGGAGGATACAAGCCTGGCTTCAAAATATCTTGGAATAAAATAATAATAATAATAACAATAAGGACAGCAATACTTTCATAGTACTTACTATGTGCCAGGCACTACTTAAGCATTTTATGTAATATAACAGATTTAATCTTCACAATAACCCCATAGTAGGTGCTATTATCTCCATTATGTGGATGGAGAAAATATGGCATGGAGAAGTTATGTAACTTGCCCAGGGTCATGGAGGTAGCAAGACTGTACACTGAGAGTTGAACTCGTGAGTTCTGGCTCCAAAATCCAGGCTCTTAACCACCATGCTATATATACTACCATGCCATGTACCCTCTCGTTTTTAGAACAGTACAATTCCTTGAGATAAATCCATGACTAAATTTCTAGTTTCAACATCTTATAGTCTTTTTTTAATGTGTACTTTTTCCGTTATAAAAATAATATTGTGGTAGCTAAGAGTCCTGACTTTAATGTCAGCTAGACCTGGACTTAGATGCAGGCTACTCACTGATAAGTTACTTAATTTCTTTAGTTTCCTTATATGTAAATCCATAGATTTTTAAAGAGGATTAAGTGAGATAAAATATGTAATGTGCTTAGCAGAGTGCCTGGCCCAGAGTCAGTACTCAGGAAATGTTAATGTTTATTAATATGTATTATAATCAAAGAAAGTATGGGAAGACTGCAAGTAGAAAGAAGAAAAAAATAAACCACCCAGAATTCTACCACCTGAACTGAGCTATTTTCATTTTGTCTTTTATCTATGTGTAAAAGAAATTAATGTTTTGTTGTTTATAATTCTGAGAGGAGGTCCTGGTAGCTAGAATACTGTCTGTTTGCCAAGTCATCATGGGTGGTGGGGAGAAAATTTGGAGGTAGAAGTTGGGCTGTATGTGTGTGTAGAATTGCTCTGCATAACACAGAAGGTAAATGAGATTTCCTAGGGAAGAAATAATTTAATCTCTGGATTAGATCTTATAAGCAGCCTCTATTAAGATAGAGAAGGAAGCTATTGAGGGTCCCAAGTTTTAGAACTGCCCCTGTCAGAATGGACTTCCTTTGTAATGTCTTTATAGCAGTTCTTTTTTTTAATTTTTATTTCTTTTTTATACAGCAGATTCTTATTAGTTATCCATTTTATACATATTAGTGTATATATATATAGCAGTTCTTAATTCATTGAGAGTAATATGACTCTCTGAAAACCAAGCCTCAGATACTCATGCCCAGAGATGTTTATCTAGCCTTCCATCTCTGCCAAGTCATTCTTCTCTGACCCATTCCTCCCAGGGCCAGCCAAGCAGGTCTCTTCTGTGTTTTCCTATCTCAAACCAGGCTCTTATGCAAGTGGGAGCACACATGAGCCAAGTTAAATCACATTAGTCAATAGTCCTGTGAATGCTTTATTAGTAGGGAATCTGGACCAGGAAGATTGCTTCCCTGAGGGTTTGGGTTAAGGATAGCCATGAGAATCCAAGGAGAAAATACTTGACCAGACTAATTTATAGTCACAAGCTAATGTTGCTGAGTGATAGTTTAGGATAGAATTGTACTTACCACTAAAATCCAGGCACCGAGTTACTATTTAATAATTTACTTTGCTTATTTTTATCCACAAGTTGGATATTTTAGATTGGCTTAAAAGTTATCACTTATCCATTAAGTAAATCTACATCTTAAAAATTTCAGATCCTGTGTGTTGCTAGAATAATAACTCAAGGAGAAAGATAAGGGGTAAAAATAATATCATGGAACAAGGGCCTCTCTAGTTCTATGGCTAAACTTTGGGGGGAAATTTTCCCCCAAAAGCTTCTTCATTAGCCACCTATGGATAGATTTTTTTTCAGCTGGGTCTAATCAGCAATGATCACCCCTTGCTGGAACTATGGGGACTAGTCACTCGATTTGATAGAGACTGTTAGGAAGGGAAAATATATATCTGGAAATAGATAAAATTTAAGCACATCTTAGGTGATGTTCTACAAAGAAATATTACATGTAAATCTTCTGTTAAGCATTTAGTATAAAATTGTCTAGGCTGACCCCCAGCAGGTGCAGACACTAAATTGAGGAGGGGGTGGAATGAGGAGGGGCGGGTTTAGAAGGAGCAGCAGCTTCCCAGGCAAAGCCAGGCCTTTTCAGCAAATGCAACGGGAAACGGGCAAAGGTAAGAGGAAAAGAACCTAGCCCTGGGTGTCAAGAGAGTCAAGTCTAAAGAGTCCAAAGGGTGAGGTTGTGGCCTTGCCAAGGCACCAATGTGGGAGGCGGAGGTGTGTAGAGAGGACTGAGAAACCCCAAGTAACCAAAGGATCCAGACTTAGAGGAACCATTAGGGCATTCAAAGAGAGCATTCAAGGGAAGCTATCTGAAAGCATTTCAGAGTTGTTTGGCTCTTGTGTCAGTAATTTTTGGCTTCAAGTAAAAAAAAATTCTGATAAAAACATAGCTTAAACAAGATGGACATATACTTTTCTGTCAAAGAACATAAAGTTGGAAAGTTGGTAGTCCAGAGCTGGTATAGCAGCACCACAATGCCAAGGTTGGCCTTATTCCTTAGCCTGTAGTTTTCATCTTCAGGATTGCCTTATGGTCACAGTTGGTTTCTGCAGCTCCAGCCATCACATCTACCATACAGGTAGGAAGAGGGAGGAATTGGGGAGAACAAAACAAATGTTTATCAACTGAGTCAGCCAGTCCCCTTTAAAGAGCATTCCCTGCACTATTCCCCCCTGTGACTGCTGATTACATCTTTTCACCAGGTCTGTTTCATTTGACCAATCCTAACTAAAAGAGAGGCTGCAGAAATATAGTTTTTTAAGCTTGGTATTAAGTTGCTTTAAATAAAATTGGGGTTCTCTTAGTAAGATAAAAGGGGATTATGGATATTCAATAGAAAATTAGCAGGCTATACCACAAACCCCAACCATATAATGACAGAAAATTGATAACTCCCAGTTATGTGCTGGGTGAAGCTCTAAGATTTATTCGTGTTCTGTGGATGTCCTTTCACTGATTCTGAGGAAGAACAAGACAGTTTGTAGACAGCTTATTCCAGCACCAATTTAGAGCTAAGTCAGATTAAGGACATATAACAATGATATGAAAAAGAGATGCCTATGAGAACAGCCCGGAGGAAGTACATCATAGTGATTACAATGGTGGGTAAAGTGATAGGATCACGACTTTCCCAGTTTTCTGTTATGCATTTGTTGTATTTTCCATTTTCTTTAAAAAGAAAAAGAGAGGATTTTCTGTTGAGTTCTTTTTTCCTGTTTTAAGACTCCTTTTAGAAAGAAGGAATTTGGGCCAGCCTACTTAAAGTGAAACATATGTCCAATGTGCAAAGTAAGCCAAAAGGCCACAAAATGTGTTTAGGAAACAAACCAGGGCATTTGAGATCGCCCTTGCATAAACATATTGTGTGTGTGTCATACTGAGCTCCCTGTCATCTATAAAGATGCTATAAAGAGCTGTCAAAGGCCCCCAGGAGGGAAAATTAGAAGATAGAGAGCTGCCCAAGGAAAGCTACTGAAGACCAGGCATGACAGTAGGAGGCCTGTGGGAGGGGGACCTGGGTTCTATGTCTTTCCCCACCCCTGCCTTTAACTGGCTATATGATCCTGGGAAAATTAACCTATCTTGTCCTGGTTTCCTTATCTAAAAAATGAGAGAAGGGGCTTCCCTGGTGGTGCAGTGGTTAAGAATCCGCCTGCCATTGCAGGGGACATGGGTTCGAGCCCTGGTCCGGGAAGATCCCACATGCCACGGAGCAACCAAGCCTGTGTGCCACAACTACTGAGCCTGTGCTCTAGAGCCCACGTGCCACAACTACTGAGCCTGCGTGCCACAACTACTGAACCCTGAATGCCTAGAGCCCGTGCTCTACAACAAGAGAAGCCACCGCAATGAGAAGCCCGCACACTGCAATGAAGAGTAGCCCCTGCTTGATGCAACTACAGAAGGCCTGCATGCAGCAACGAAGACCCAACACAGCCAAATTAATTAATTAATTTAAAAGAGAAAAGAAAATGAGAGAATAGGACAAGATGATCATTAAGGATCCTTGCAGTCCTAAATAGTTTATCTTCTGTAATTGTGCAACCAAGAGAGAAAACAGAAATATTTTGTAAGGTAAGTGTAAGGGGGAATGAAAGTAAGCAAGTTGCCTAACATGTGAGCATGTTTAGCCAAAAGTAAGGACTTGGAAGTGGAACACGAAAGCAAGGAAACCATTTGGGGGTGGTTTTAGGTACGTGGTAGCTATATGGAACCCCTTTGAATTGGGGGATTTACCATCCCCCATTGATGAATTGAACATGCTGACTGCAATTCTAGCACTAGGAGGGGTTCCCCATGTGTATACGGTTGTAGCCACCCAATTAAAATTCCTGAAAAAAGGGATTACTTTTGTAATCACCTAAGTCCGTGAAATGGACTAATTCCCTGAGAAAGATTTTTAACACAATTATTTTTAAACAGCATTAATTCCACAGTTCTCTTAAACTTGTCATATAGCTTTCCTTAATGTCTGTTCATCCAAACTCCCAGTCCTTTTCTCTCTAAACTTCCACGGGTCTTTCCGCCTTAAATTTAGGAACATCTAGTGATCAGTTTATATTACTTTCTGGTTGCTTTTTAACTTGAAAAGTATGTATGTACTTTTAATTGGAAAATTAAGGGTATATGTCTGTGTCTGTTTGTGTGTGTACATGCAAGGCATCGCTATGGTTCTTCTGAAATGTTTTCCTGGAAAATATCTTATAATCTAATACACTGTTCTAATGAGATTGTTTTTCAAATGCAAATAAGGCCCTGAATTCAGCAGAAGAAATGGAGCTTCTCTCCCTGCACTACCACGCTAATTATAGTTATTTTGTTATAATAGCTCTTCCTTGAGCAAAGCTTTGCTCGTTCTTCTTGCCACCAGCAACTTGGGGATCAGGACATAAAGTCTGTTCTTGGGTGGGTGGGTAAGTCAATGAGCTGAATGTTAAGGAAGAGGAAGCAGAACAGTGCCGATTTAGCTACAATTTGCTGGAAATTAAGGCTTTTCACCTTCACTGTGGCCTCAGTGTAGACTCCACTCCTTGGCTCTCCTGAGCCTTCGGGACTACTTTGATCAACATGGGAATTCTAAAGCTTCTGCACAAAGTCCCTGCTTTCATTTCCTTGGCACCGACATTCCATGAAACTACTCTTTCAAAATTGCCCTTCACTGTGACAGAGAAAACCCTTCCCAACTGTGTTCCCTCATCCTACCCTCCAGATCTAGAGAAAGAGGTGCCTCTCCATTTAAAGTTAATGTCTGTAATGTACACTTCTCCAGAGTTCCCAGAGACCATACCTTTAGGGAAATCTGAAGGAGCTGGGCTATCTAGCTTTCATCAAGGCCAGACTTGGCACATTATTGAAGACTAAAAAAACCTGAGGTAGAAAATTCTAAAGGGCAATGTAGATCTTCATTAAAAATTCTTGAGGACGTTGAGAAGGGATATGCAAAACTTCCTTAAAGTATCTTGTAAACTTTTCACCTTTCCAAATCACACTTCCTTCTTCCTTGCCTCTCCTCCCTCTACTTCCCACTACCCAGTCTTTCCCTCTGGGGGTCAACTTCATCTTCTAAGCCATTTGGCTTCTATCAGCTTTTCCAGTGACCCTCTCCCCTCCGACCACATGACATAACTAAGGCTCAAAAATTAGCTGCCCAGGAAAATGTTCTTTCTCTTTAGAGCTCAGGGGACTGGGTGATGCTCATCATTCAACATTACAAAATAGGGGTAAGAATCATACTTCATACAGTTGTTGTGAAAATTAAATGAGATAATATATATTAAGTTCTTTGGACAGTAACTGATACAATGTAAGTGCTAAATACATTTTAGTTCCTATTACTACTAGCTGTCTTTTCCTAGCACATCGCATTTATTTTTTTCCTTTTCTAGCAGTTTTCCCATTTGCTCCTGTTCTCCATCGTAAACAATCTATATTGACCATTTCTGACTATTTTTTTAAACAATAAGTTTTTGGGAAATATAAGCTATTCCTCTACATTTTCATTTTCTAAGTGCCTGTTACTCCTCAAGCCCTTGATTTCTACAAGTCAAAAGAGGGGAAAATACCATGAAAAGAACACATTGCAATACATACCTCTGCCTTACAAAGTTTTTAGTGCCAGAAGGAGGATGGGATGGAGGGCATATTAGGCTAAGTGGAGTGGTCTGGGACAACTTTAGCAGGGTTTGAGAAGAGGGGAAGATAATTTTTGCAGAGGGTGGGGAAGGGCATCCAGATGGGCATGAACTGTGGTTTGGAGCAGAAATGTATAAAGTGTTCAGGGAATAGTAAGGTTGTTATGATGAAGTAAAATGTCTGAAACAGAGCAATGGGATGTGAGCTTATTGAACAGTATAATTTGTGATGAATGAAGACTAGGCTGGAGGTAATTGGTAGAGAGCTTAAAGCAAATGCAAAAGTGTCTAGATTTAATACAAAGAGCAAGAGTAAGAGTACATAATTCAGGCTTGTAAGTATTAATAATAACGATGATTGGTCTTATATTTGGAGGGCTTTCTGTGTCCAAGTCATTGTGCAAGAACCTCCTAAATGGTCTCCGTGCACTTTTTCTTGTTCTTCTGTTAATTCTTGCCTCAACAGAGCAGCCACAGTAATTTAAAAAAACTGCAAATCTGATCGTGTTGTTGACTTCTCCCTCACCCTTCTTAAAATTCTTCACCAGCTTCTCTTTGCTCTTCTGAAAAAGACCAAAATCCTTTTTCATGGCCTACTAGGTCCTGCCAGATCTGGCTCCAGCTTCTTCAGCTTCAAATCTTGTTCTCTTTTGGTTCCTTAACCCAAATCCTCCCTCTCCTGGCAGAGTGCTTTCACAGATGCTCTTTCTTACCCTGGACAGCTCCTGCTGGTACCTCTTGGTCTGGTTAACACTACTTTATCCTCTACATCTCCATGTAAATGATACATTGTCAGGGAAGCCTAGGTTAGGTTCTGCATTAACCTCTCTTAGAGTTTTCCTTCATAGCATGGACAACCATGGAGGTACACCAAGTGGATCTTCCTTCAAGAATTTGCTATGCAGCTGCAAAGAGTACAGATGACTGAATGCCTTGTTTTAGTGACTTCAGGACTTGCCCCAGCTTTCTAGCCACGGCCACACTCTTCCAGGAAGCCCCAGTCTAATGAGTGGACATAGCAGATAGTCCTACTGCCTGGTCATTTCTATCCAATGTGGGATTCCTCTAATGGACAATCTTTTTTCCTAAGTCCCTCTTGACCTGGCCGAGCCTTTGGCAGATCTGCATTTCAGTCTGAGACTCTTCTGCCCTATTCTGCTTTCTCTGCCCTTAATGTTTCTCAGGCATTAACCTCCCCCCAAAATCTCTTTTGCTTATAATTCTGTCTTTGCATCTGTTCCCTGGAGGGTCCAAATGACACATAGCACTTATCGCTTTTTAAACTATATATTTACTTGTATGACATCTAATTAATGTTTGCACCACTGAAAAATTCATGAGGGGCACTTCTGCACTCAAAACTGTATCCTTAGTTATCTTCCAAAATATATAAAAACCCTCAAAAACTATTTATGACAAGAAAGTAAAGAACTTTTACTTGCATTATTATCTCACTAATCCTTTGAGAGAGGTTCTATTTTTGTGATATTTTGAAGATGAGGAAACTAAATGGGAGAGATTAATTTGCCCAAATTTGAATCCAGGTGTGTCTGATGTCAAAGATCTTCTGAACCACTACTTAATTCCCTTCCTGAGCAGGTGAAAAAGAGGATCAGAATGATTCTTCAAGTAGGATCCTTGGGTTTTTGCCTTGCTGGGTCCTTGCGCTCCTACCAAATATTGTAAGCTTGATTTGAAAGGAATCTTGCCAAATTAATTTTTATATTTCTAATAGTGCCTGACATAGAAAAGTACTCGCTCCATGTGTAGTAAGCTGGATGGGCAGTGGAGGACAGGGATGATGCTTAAAGAAGATGATTCTTGCTGCCTCTGTAGATGCCAGTAGAGGAATGTGTGTCAACTCTATGAATTCTCAAGAGGAATCGATGCCCAGGACTCTGGAGCACAATTTTCTTTGCTCACAACTCTCCTCCCCCCATGTCTAAGGCAGTATGGCAGTGTCCTCAGTAAATTTTCCATTCATGCTGCAAAGAGAAATCAGTGCATCTGAGAGCCAGTCATTTCTCTCTTGCCTTCAGAGTTGTGATGCACTTGACGCAGTTAAGAATGAATTATTGCAGCAGAGCCTGGAAGGAATCTTAGAGAAAGACTTAGCCTACTTATTTTGTATGGAGAAGAAATCGAGGGCCAGAGAGGTGAAGAAACTTGCTCAAGTAGCTGAGGTAGAACTGAAACCAAATCACATGTTTCTCCATTCCTGACTTCCAGCTTGCAGAAGAATCTACGGATCTTCATTTTTCTTCCTAGCAAGAAAGCTAAACTTTGCTTCAGAGAGAGTCACACAACTCCCTTTTGCTAGGATGTGGCCCAGGGGGAGAGGAATGGGGGTAAATAAAGGATTCTAGAACAGCAATACTATGCAAGAATCAGTATTTCCAAGTCTGACTTCTGAAAATAAGATATATTTGCTGGAAAGAGAAGTGTAATTGCTTGACTACAGAGCTAATCTAGTTTGGATCTTATTGTTGGAAAGTCTGAGCAAATTTGAGTTCTCCTGTACTGCTTTCTCAAATCTTTAATAGTTCTAGCCTAAAGCAATCACTGCTTTCTTTCAAGGAGCTCTTGCCACTGCTCTGACATTGAGTGTCTCTGTGTGAAGATTTGTGACTTCTGGTGTTGTTTTCATCTTATAAATAAAAAAGGAGACAAGAATAGATCCTGCCAAAGGTCACACCACCTCAATATTAGGACCAGTCTCTCTTCATTTACAAAGGGATTCTCAGACTAGGAGGGATGGACCAGGTAGCCTTGGTTCTTTTCCAGCTGCTGGTCCTCTCTGGTGCCTGTCAGCCTGCCAAGAACCAGTGCTGCAAGGCTCTTACTGCTCATGATTATCCTGGTTGGTGAGGAGGCCCTGCTAGGTTTGGAGAGGGTCAGGGCACAGGGCCAGCCAAGATGAGAGGCCAGAGAGAAAAAATGAGGGGGAAAATCCTGGAGAAATGCATTAAAACAATGCTGAGAGCACAACTCTGGCTATGGACTGAGGACTGGCAAGAAACTGAAATAGCCTTGTTCAAGGTCGGAGCAGTGAGGACATTCTGTAGCTGGAAACTGAAATCAATTCTTCTTTCCTTTCAGCCTGGCAGCTGAATCTGGTGGGTGCCTAGGAAGCTGGAACACTAAGAGGCAGCACTGGCAGCAGCACAAGTAAAAGGTAAAAGGCTCACAAATACAAGGCTGGGCCAGAAAGGATCCCTTCTTTGACCCTTTTCATGGGTCCCTTGCTAATAAAGGCAGAGCTACTCCATGGCCTGTGAAGGGCATCAGGGGAGTATCTATTCTTGTGGGCTCCCATTTTCATCACAATTAGTTTTTCATAAGTTTGTTTTTAAAATACAGGAATCATATGTCCTTGTAGCTAAGGCCATGTTTTGATAAGAGTGGGGGTGGGAAGAGGCTCTTCCTTTCTCATGAGTTTTAAAATTCAGGGCAGGCTAGAACAAAAAATTTTACAATTTGTATGGAAACACAAAAGACCCCAAATAGCCAAAACAATCTTGAGAAAGAAAAACAGAGCTGGAGGAATCAGGCCCCCTGACTTCAGACTATACTGCAAAGCTACAGTAATCAAGATAGTATGGTATTGGCACAAAAACAGAAATATGAATAAATGGAACAGGATAGAAAGCCCAGAGATTAACCCACGCACATATGGTCACCTTATCTTTGATAAAGGAGGCAAGAATATACAGTGGAGAAAAGACAGCCTCTTCAATAAGTGGTGCTGGGAAAACTGGACAGCTACATGTAAAAGAATGAAATTAGAACACTCTCTAACACCATACACAAAAATAAACTCAAAATGGGTTAAAGACCTAAATGTAAGGCCATACATTATCAAACTCTTAGAGGAAAACATAGGCAGAACACTCTATGACATAAATCACAGCAAGATCCTTTTTGACCCACCTCCTAGAGAAATGGAGATAAAAACAAAAATAAACAAATGGGACCTAATGAAACTTCAAAGCTTTTGCACAGCAAAGGAAACCATAAATAAGACAAAAAGACAACCCACAGAATGGGAGAGAATATTTGCAAATGAAGCAACTGACAAAGGATTAATCTCCAAAATTTACAAGCAGCTCATGCAGCTCAATATCAAAAAAACAAACAACCCAATCCAAAAATGGGCAGAAGACCTAAATAGACATTTCTCCAAGGAAGATATACAGGTTGCCAACAAACACATGAAAGAATGCTCAACATCATTAATCATTAGAGAAATGCAAATCAAAACTACAATGTGATATCATCTCACACCGGTCAGAATGGTCATCATCAAAAAATATACAAACAATAAATGCTGGAAAGGGTGTGGAGAAAAGGGAGCCCTCTGCACTGTTGGTGAGAATGTAAATTGATACAGCCACTATGGAGAACAGTATGGAGGTTCCTTAAAAAACTAAAAAAAGGAATTACCATATGACCCAGCAATCCCACTCCTGGGCATATACCCAGAGAAAACCATAATTCAGAAAGGCACATGCATCCCAATGTTCATTGCAGCACTATTTACAATAGCCAGGTTGTGGAAGCAACCTAAATGCCCATCGACAGACGAATGGATAAAGAAGATGTGGCACATATATACAATGGAATATTACTCAGCCATAAAAAGAAACGAAATTGAGTTATTTGTAGTGAGGTGGATGGTCCTAGAGTCTGTCATACAGAGTGAAGTAAGTCAGAAAGAGAAAAACAAATACCGTATGCTAATACATATATATGGAATCTAAAAAAAAAAAATGAAGAACCTAGGGGCAAGATGGGAATAAAGATGCAGACCTAGTAGAGAATGGACTTGAGGACACGGGGAGGGGGAAGGGTAAGCTGGGACAAAGTGAGAGAGTGGCATGGACATATATACACTACCAAACGTAAAATAAATAGCTAGTGAGAAGCAGCCTCATAGCACAGGGAGATCAGCTCGGTGCTTTGTGTCCACCTAGAGGGGTGGGATAGGGAGGGTGGGAGGGAGGGAGAAGCAAGAGGGAAGAGATATGGGGACATATGTATATGTATAACTGATTCACTTTGTTATAAAACAGAAACTAACACACCATTATAAAGCAATTATACTCCAATAAAGATGTTAAAAAAGTAAAATAAAGTTCAGGGCAGGAAAGCTGCTGCACTTCTTACCAGAGTCAATTCTTGCCAAGACAGGTTCAAGTGTTTTGGGTTAGTGGAGCAAGAGTAAGGGAGGTGGCGGAATATAGAAAAAGCAAGCCCCTTTTCTCTCTCTTCTGCTTCACTGCTTAGTGGGTGCATAAAGGAGGATATAATTTAGGAGTGGAGAAGGGGTTGAGGGAAAATAATGTCCAGAGGAAAAAAGTATCACAGAACGAGAATTTTTAGAGAAAGAAGAAAATCCATATTTGGAGAATTTCAGCATGAAAGACACATTTTCCACACACAAACAGTTTATGTAGATCTGTAATTGAGCAAATAAACTAAGAAGGGAAAGGGAAAGACAATACAGTGGCCAGAACAAGGTGGGCTGGTGGCAGGTCTGCCAGCCTCTGTAATGGAGAAGAAAGAGAAAAGATGTGGTGGTGAGAGCACATTTTCACGTTTCAATTCAACATTTACTGAGCACATATTAGGTGCCAGGCAATGTGCTGGACGCTGGGTGTTCACAAACTAACAAGATAAAAGTTATACCCCTAAGGATTTCACATTCTAGAAGAGGAGAGAGATCTGTTCACAGACAATCTCAAAACAAGGCATAATGTGACAGATTCAATAGAGCTACACACTGCTTGCTACAGAAGACAGATGAGGCTGACAATAATTCCATCTAGCAGAGCACGGATACCATCACAGAGGAAGTAACATTTGCTCTGGAATGTGAAAGATGATTTTATTTTTCCTTTTCACTGTGCTTTGATGCTTTCCTTATATGTAAAGGTAAAGTTATTACCTTAAGAAAATTATATCTCTCCATTTTGCATTATAACAACAGCAGGGACAATATGTGAGATGACTCCTTGGGGATGTTATCATTATCTATCAAAGGGAAGGTCCACATTCAGTTGCTCCAGTAGCCAGGCAAAAGGTCTTATGGAAACAAAAGAATGCAGAATCCAGAGAGAACTCAACTAGCTACAATAAGAAATAGGAATTTCTCCAAGGCAAAGACAACTCATTATTTAAGACAAGCAATATTGCCCCTCCCTCAATAATATCCAGCTATTACATTCTTGTAATTACGTCTCAGATCATATTTACAATCCACTATTATTTTTACATGTGAAATTGCTTTAAGAACATAGCCAAGTATTAAAGTCAGGGACTGGACTGCCTTACGCAGGTGATTTAACCAGAGGTCAGCAAACGTTTTCTGTAAAGGCCCAGATAGCAAATATTTTCAGCTTTGCAGGTCGCATGGTCTCTGTTGCAACTACAGGGCTCTACCCTTATAAGCATGAAGACAGCCATAGGCAGTATGTAAATGAATGAACATGATTGGTTTCTAATAAAACTTTATTTACAAAAAGAGTGAGCTGCATTTAGTCCTAAGGCCATAGTTTGTCAACTTCAGCTTTTAACCCTCAGTTTAACACGACTCTCCACAAACCCTCCCACGTCTGTAGCATGAAGGGCAGAGGAGGTATCCATTAAAAGCATAACCACCTTTCCAGCCCCTCATCAGTATTTTCTAATCAATAATTTATTTTTATATTTTAAAATCAAAGCATTCTATACCTACTTTTTCACCTAAATTTCCACCTCCATTTTTTCTACCTCTAGCCAGGCATATCTTAATAGCTACATGGATTAATCTTCTCATCCCTAGCAACAACTGTGGCTAAGCTGCTCTAGAATCAGAATTTCCAGAGCTCTATCCTGAAATGTGGCATAGATTGCCAGTTGTTAGCCTCAATATTTATTCTTCTCTTTCCTTAGTAATATAACCCCCAATATTTACCTAGGCATATAGCCTCCCAGAATATAGACATTTTCCAGTTTCCTTGTAGCTGACCCCCAGGACAAGGTAATTATGATCTTGCTAATATGAGGTAAACAGAAATATTGTTCAGCACCTTTCAGGAAACCATTTTAAAAAGCAGCTGATGGGTATCTTCTGCCCTTCTCCTTCATCCCTTTCTCTATTATTCTGCCTGGAAATATGATGTGATGACTGAATTCTAGCTATCCTCTTGGACCATGAGGACAAAGACTTTGTCATAGAATGTCAAAGCAGTGATCTGGAAAAAGCATTAATACTTGAAGACTGTGGATTCTCATACAAGCCCTGGGCCACCTTACTTTTACCTGATAGAGAAATAAACTTCTACCTTGTTTAAGTCACTGTTACTTGCAGCCATACCTAATTATAATGAATACGTTCCGTTGCTTTAAATTTTTAAATAAGGAAAAAATTTTTTGAAACAACTGAGATGAGCTTCACTGTAGTTCTTAAAATGACTATTTTTTTTAAAAAATGATAATTTTAAGTCTTAAATCACCGAATATTTATGATTGTTAATTGTGGCAGAAGAGAGCACAGATGACTATTTGAATTTATTGCAAGTTTGTACTATAGCCTGTAAACTTTTTGCTTCTTACGAATTCAGATAACAAATAGAGGCAATGGAGAAACATTTACTAATACATTAAGTAATCCTGGGATCTGGAGCCTGCCTGGATCTCTCAGCAACAGGGCAAAGGTTATGCTATGTAACCAGGTTAAATTGACACCATCAGAGTGCTGAATAGAGCTGAGAGTGTACATCTACAGTTCCCTGTTGCCTACTTGCACTCCACACTTGCAATCTGCAGCAAAGCCTGTCCCCTCCCACCCCAAACTTGTATTCTAAGGGCAGTTTGTTGGAGGAGGTAATCAAAAGGACATGCCCTAGCACAAGGAGATCAGCTGGATGCTTTGTGACCACCTAGAGGGGTGGGATAGGGAGGGTGGGAGGGAGACGCAAGAAGGAGGGGATATGGGGATATATGTATACGTATAGCTGATTCACTTTGCTATATAGCAGAAACTAACACAACATTGTAAAGCAATTATACTCCAATAAAGATGTTTAAAAGAAAAGAAAAGAATGTGCTTGGCCAGCGAGAGGATCAACATGGAAATTAGCTGTGGCTGGAGTGAGGGGAGCAGGGGAAGAATTCACAGAAAAAAAGGGTTGAAACTACAAAGCTACACTAATCAAGACAGTATGGTACTGGCATAAAAACAGAAATATATATCAATGGAACAGGATAGAAAGCCCAGAGATAAACCCACGCACATATGGTCACCTTATCTTTGATAAAGGAGGCAAGAATATACAGTGGAGAAAAGACAGCCTCTTCAATAAGTGGTGCTGGGAAAACTGGACAGCTACATATAAAAGTATGAGATTAGAACACTCCCTAACACCATATACAAAAATAAGCTCAAAATGGATTAAAGATCTAAATGTAAGGCCATACACTATCAAACTCTTAGAGGAAAACATAGGCAGAACACTCTATGACATAAATCACAGCAAGATCCTTTCTGACCCACCTCCTAGAGAAATGGAAATAAAAACAAAAATAAACAAATGAGACCTAATGAAACTTAAAAGCTTTTGCATAGCAAAGGAAACCATAAACAAGACCAAAAGACAACCCTCAGAATGGGAGAAAATATTTGCCAATGAATCAACTGACAAAGGATTAATCTCCAAAATTTACAAGCAGCTCATGCAGCTCAATATCAAAAAAACAACCCAGTCCAAAAATGAGCAGAAGACCTAAATAGACATTTCTCCAAGGAAGATATACAGATTGCCAACAAACACATGAAAGAATGCTCAACATCATTAATCATTAGAGAAATGCAAATCAAAATTACAATGAGGTATCATTTCACACCAGTCAGAATGGCCATCCTCAAAAAATCTAAAAACAATAAATGCTGGAGAGGGTGTGGAGAAAAGGGAACCCTCTTGCACTGTTGGTGACAATGTAAACTGATACAGCCACTATGGAGAACAATATGGAGGTTCCTAAAAAACTAAAAATAAAACTACCATATGACCCAGCAATCCCACTCTTGGGCATATACCCTGAGAAAACCATAATTCAAAAATTGTCATGTACCAAAATGTTCATTGCAGTTCTATTTACAATAGCCAGGACATGGAAGCAACCTAAGTGTCCATTGACAGATAAATGGATAAAGAAGATGTGGCACATATATACAGTGGAATATTACTCAGCCATAAAAAGGAACGAAACTGAGTTATTTGTAATGAGGTGGATGCACCTAGAGACTGTCATTCAGAGTGAAGTAAGTCAGAAAGAGTGAAACAAATACTGTATGCTAACACGTATATATGGAATCTAAGAAAAAAAAAAAGGTCATGAAGAACCTAGGGGTAAGACAGGAATAAAGACACAGACCTACTAGAGAATGGACTTGAGGATATGGGGAGGGGGAAGGGTAAGCTGTGATAAAGTGAGAGAGTGGCATGGACATATATACACTACCAAACATAAAACAGATAGCTAGTGGGCAGTAGCTGCATAGCACAGGGAGATCAGCTCCGTGCTTTGTGACCACCTAGGGGGGTGGGACAGGGAAGGTTGGAGGGAGGGAGATGCAAGAGGGAAGAGATATGGGAACATATGTATATGTATAACTGATTCACTTTGTTATAAAGCAGAAACTAACACACAATTGTAAAGCAATTATACTGCAAAAAAGATGTTAAAAAAAAAGGTGGTGTCCTGGGGCCAGATTATGTAGGGCCCTGTAAGGCATGGAATAAACAGTCGTGATCTGATTTACAGTTTTAAAGTGTTGTTCTGGCTGTTGTGTGGAGACTAGACTGTAGAGGAGCAGGAGTGAAATGCCAGTCAGGTGGTGAGTACGTATAGTAATCCAAAGAGGGGTGATGACAGCTCAGACTAACATGCTACTGCTGGGAAGGTAGGAAGTGGATGGATTGGGATAAATTTTGAAGAATTTGCTTTTGCACTGGATATTGAATATGAGGGGGAAAAGAAAGCAAGGTTGACTTAAATCTTTTTTTGGCCTGAGAAACTGGGTTTTGTCATTTTCTGAGAAGGAAAACATTGGAGGATGAATAGGTTTAAGTAGGGGATATCAAGATTTTGATTATGGTAAACTTTTTTCTTAGATTGATGAGTTTATTTTAATCTCTGAAAGCATCTGTTAATTCTCAACATCATTTCTATAACATATAGTAAGTAAGTAAGTAAGTAAGATAGTAAATTAAGTATGTCAGTTTATATACTTGTTGCACAGCAGCAAATATAATTTGGAGTTAGATAAGTCATAATTTTCATGATCTTTAATAAATTTAGTAATAAAAAATAGTAAAATAATAACAACAGAAAGTACTTGACTAGCACTTACTATGTATCAGACACTATTCTAAGTGCTTTACATTCTACTAACTTAATCCTCAAAATAACCGAGGGGGAAACAGGCATAGAAAATTTCTGACTTGCCCTAGATCACACAACTAGCTAGTGGTGGAGCTACTATAGAAACCTATATAGCTGGTTCCAGGGACTGCGCTCTTAGCCATTATGCTCTACTACCTCATGTGGTTTTGTTTCTTGGTCTATTAATATGGTGTATTACATTGATTTTCATATGTCAAGCTACCTATACATTCCTCGGATGGATCCCACTTAGTTGTGACATATGATTCTGCTTTCTGGTATTTTGTTGAAGAGTTTTGCTTCTGTATTCGTAAGGGATATTAGTCCCTAGTTTTCTTTCTTGGGATTTCTTTGTCTCCTTTTGATATTACGGGCCTCATAGAATTAGTCAGGAAGTATTTCTCCCTGTTTTATTTTTTGGGAGAATTTGTGAAGTGTTGACAACCTGGGCTTTTCTTTTGGGAATTCTGTCAATTACTAATTCAATTTCTCTACTTATTATAGGTCTATTCAAATTTTCTACTTCTTCTTGAGTGAGTTTTGGTAGTTTGTGTCTTTCTAGGGCTTTGTCCATTTTCATCTATATTATGTATTTTACTGGCATACAATTGTTCATAGTATTTCTTTATAATCCTTTTTATTTCTGTAAGTTTGGTAGTAATGCTCCCTCTTTTACTCCTGATTTTAGAAATTTAGATATTTTTTTCTTGATAAATAAATACTTGTCAATTTGTTGAATTTTTCAAAGACTCAACTTTTAATTTTGTTAATTTTCTGTATTGTTTTTCTATTACCTATTCCATTTATTTCTACTATGATATTTATTATTTCCTTCCTTTTACTTGCCTTAGGTTGAGTTTCTTTAGTTTCTTAAGGTGGAAGTTTAGATTACTGATTTGTGATCTTTTATCCTTTTTTCCCCAGCTTTATTAAGGTATAATTGACAAATAAAATTGTATTATACCTAAAGTATACAATGTGATGATTTGATTCATGTATATGTATGAAAGAACTCACACTATCAAGTTAACTAACACATTCATCATCTCATGTGTTTAATTTTTTTGATGAGAACACTTAAGATCTACTCTCTTAGCAAATTTCAATTATACAATAAAGTATTATCAACTATAGTCACCATGTTATGTATTAGATTCTCAGACCTTATTCATCTTATAGATTAAAGTTTGCACCCTTTTACCATCTTTCCCCATTTCATCCATGCCAAGCCCATGGCAACATTCACTCTACCATCTCTTTCTATGAGTTAAAAAAATTTTTTTAAAGATTCTACATATTGTGATACCATGCAGTATTTGTCTTTATCTGTCTGATTTAGTTCATTTATCATAATGCCCTCCAGGTTAATTCATGTTATTGAAGATGGCAGGATTTCCTTCTTTTTGGGTCTGAATAATATTCCATTGTATATATATACCACATTTTCCTTATCCATTCACCCATTGATGGACACTTAGGTTGTTTCCATACCTTGACTATTGAGAATAATACTGCAATGAACAGGGAGTGCTGATATCTCTTCAATATCCTATTTTCACTTCCTTTGGATATATCCCCAGAAGTGGGATTGGTGAATCATATGGTAGTTCTAATTTTTCATTTTGTGAGGAACCACCATACTGGATTTCCAGGTTTTCTAACACCGTTTACTGAAGAGATTATTCTTTCCCCATTGTACGTTCTTGGCACCTTTTTTGAAAATTGACCATATCTGTGTGGGTTTATTTATGGGCTTTGCATTCTGTTCTATTAGTCTATGTGTCTGTTTATATGCTAATACTGTACCATTTTGATTACTATGGCTTTATAATATAGTTTGAAATCAGGAATTGTGATACCTCCTGCTTTGTTCTTCTTTCTCAAGATTGCTTTGGCTATTTGGAGTCTTTTGTGGTTCCATAAGAATTTTAGGGTTATTTTTCCTTTTTCTGTGAAACAGGCACTGGAATTTTGAAGGAGCTTGCATTGAATTTGTGGATTGCTTTGTGTAGAATGTATATTTTAACAATAGTAATTCTTCAAATCCATGAACATGAAATATCATTCCTTTATTTGTGTCTTCCTAAATTTCCTTCATCAATGTTTTATAGTTTTCAATGTACAGATTTTTCATCTCCTTGATTAAATTTATGCCTGAGTACTTTATTCTTTTTGATGTTATTTTAAATGGGATTGTTTTCTTAAAATTTCTCTTTCCAGTAGTTTGTTTGTGTATACAAACACAACTGAGTTTTGCATAATGATTTTACATCTGCAACTTTACTGAATTCATTTATTAGTTCTAACAATGTTTTTTTTTGGTGGAGTCTTTTGAATGTTCCATATATAATAGCATGTCTTTCTGGGACATCTATAATACATATATTGGCCTTCATGATGTTGTCCCATAAGTTATTTAAGTTATCTTCACTCTTTTTTATTCTTTTTTCTTTTTGGTCTTCTGATTGGATGATTTCTACTGCCCTGTCTTTGAGTTTGCTATTTTTTTCTTCCACTTGATCTAGTATGTTGTTGAACCCCTCTATTGAATTCTTTAGTTCAATTATTGTATTCTTGAGCTCTATGATTTGTGTTTGATAGTTTTCAATATTTTCTATCTTTGTGGAAATTATCACTTTGTTCGTGCATTCTTCTCCCGACCTCAGTGAGCTTCTTTATCATCAATAGTTTCAACTCTCTATCATATAAATCACTTATCTCTGTTTTATTAAGGTCAGTTTCTGGAGATCTATCTTGTTCTTTTGTTTGGAATGTGTTCCTATTTCTTCATTTTCCTTGACTCTACGTGTTGTTTTCTGCACATTAGATAAAACCACCTCTTCTAGTCTTGACAGACTGGTCTTGTGTAGGAGAAGAAGCTCATCAATCAACCCGGCTAGAATTCCTGCTTACCTATCAAACTTTTGTCAAAATTGCTATCTTTGTTCTTAGTGGCTGTCTGTAGTTGAGGTTTTGCCAGGACCTGTCAGTGTCCGAACAGCATGGAGAATGCCCATACTTATGCCTGTTCAGACTCCCAGAGGACTACAAATTGCCTGCACCTTCAGCTCCATGATGCAAGAAACCTGACCTTCAGGCAGTGTCTAGGAAAGTCAGCACATTAGATATGTACTTTAGGCCCTATCAAGGAGAAACTGGGAGCAGCATTTTCTTTGCTACTCATTCTGTGCTGAACCAGAAGGAATAGTTTCTGGGAGTGCTTACAAACCAAATAGAATCACCTCTTTGTTTTGTGTGGCTCTGGGAGACTGTGAATGCTGAGCCTTGATAGCTCTCAGAGCTAAGTGATTTGGGAGTCAGTACCTTGGGTGACAGCCATAAAAGTTGGGGTCCTAGATATGCGGACAAGCTTCTCTCAGGGAGAAGATAGTGGCTTGATTTTATTACTGGAGTGAGCCAGGGGGTGACAGCAGGAACATGCCTACTCAGACTCCTTGAAGGAGTCTAGTCAGCTTCCATAGGCAGGCTGATTAGAAACCAGGACTTCAAGAAGCATCTGGTGAAGTGTGCAGTCAAACTCCTTCCAGGGAAAAACTGGGAGATGGGCTTTTTTGCTTGTTTCCTCTGTGTTGAGCCTGGTGAGGGAATAGCTGCATCAAGTGTTTCTGTGCCTCTTTGAAAACTCCTTTTTAAAAATTAATATGGTTCTGTGGGACTTGTGAAGGCCAAGCCCTTTTGGCAATCAGAACTAGGTGATTTGAAGGCCCATATCTCAGATGGCACACAAAATTTGGGGTGCTAGGTATGTGGACAAGCTTTTACCAGGTAGAAGCTGGAGACTTGGTTCTTTTGTTGGAATGAGCAAGAGGGAGAATGTGGGGTAAGTGACTACTAGCCCACCAGTTCTTTTTGGTTCCTGGGAGGATTCCAGTCCTTGCCTAGGTGCAGACTGATTAGAAGCTAGCCCCTCAGGCAGCAGCTAGTAAAGTGTAAGTAAACTTCTTCTGGGGAGAAACTGGGAGATGAACAATTTTGCCTGCTCCTTCTACACTGAGCCTACGTATATAGCTGCAGACAGGGCTCACATGCCTGTTTAAATACTGCTTCTTTGGGAATTTCCTGGTGGTGCAGTAGTTGGGACTCTGTGCTTTCACTGACAAGGGCCCGGGCTCAGCCCCTGGCCAAGGAACTAAGATCCTGCAGACCATGTGGTACAGCCCAAACAAACAAACAAAACAAAACAAAACAAAAAAACCCACCTGCTTCTTTGTTGGCTAAAGTCCTGTGGAACTCATGAATGAATGCAAGCCAGACTGGTTATCACAGCTAGGTGATTTGAGGGTCTGACACTTAGGTGGCAACCATAAAAGTTGGGGTGCTAAATGTATGGACACGTTTCTTCCAGGTAGATCCTGGTGAATTGGTTTTACCATTGGAGTTAGCCACAGAGAGAAGGTGGGAGAAGGTACCCACTGGCTGTTTTGGGGTCTGGGCACGATCTCAGTCAGCATACAGATGTGAGCTTATTAGAAGCTGGACCCTCAGATAGCAGCTGATAATCAGATAGGAGAAGAGAAGTGTTATAATTCTTTTTAAAATTTTTAAATTAAATTTAATTTATTTTTTAATACAGCAGGTTCTTATTAGTCATCAGTTTTATACACATCAGTGTATACATGTCAATCCCAATCGCCCAATTCATCACACCACCATCCCCTCCCACCCGCAGCTTTCCCCCCTTGGTGTCCATATGTTTGTTCTCTACATCTGTGTCTGAACTTCTGCCCTGCAAACGAGTTCATCTGTACCATTTTTCTAGGTTCCACTTACATGCGTTAATATACGGTATTTGTTTTTCTCTTTCTGACTTACTTTACTCTGTATGACAGTCTCTAGATCCATCCACATCTCAACAAATGACCCAATTTCGTTCCTTTTTATGGCTGAGTAATATTCCATTGTATATATGTATCACATCTTCTTTATCCATTCGTCTGTTGATGGGCATTTAGGTTACTTCCATGACCTGGCTACTGTAAATAGTGCTGCAATGGACATTGGGGTGCATATGTCTTTTTGAATAATGGTTTTCTTTGGGTATATGCCCAGGAGTGGGATTGCTGGGTCATACGGTAATTCCTTTTTTTTAGTTTTTTAAGGAACCTCCATACTGTTCTCCATAGTGGCTGTATCAATTTACATTCCCACCAACAGTGCAAGAGGTTTCCCTTTTCTCCACACCCTCTCCAGCATTTGTTGTTTGTAGATTTTCTGATGATGCCCATTCTAACTGGTGTGAGGTAATACCTCACTGTAGTTTTGATTTGCATTTCTCTAATAATTAGTGATGTTGAGCAGCTTTTCATGTGCTTCTTGGCCATCTGTATGTCTTCTTTGGAGAAATGTCTATTTAGATCTTCTGCCCATTTTTGGATTGGGTTGTTTGTTTCTTTAATATTGAGGTGCATGAGCTGTTTATATATTTTGGAGAATAATCCTTTGTCCGTTGATTCACTTGCAAATATTTTATTCCATTCTGAGGGTTGTCTTTTTGTCTTGTTTATGGTTTCCTTTGCTGTGCAGAAGGTTTGAACTTTCATTAGGTGCCATTTGTTTATTTTTGTTTTTATTTCCATTACTGTAGGAAGTGTATCAAAAAAGATCTTGCTGTGATTTATGTCAAAGAGTGTTCTTCCTATGATTTCCTCCAAGAGTTTTATAGTGTCCGGTCTTACATTTAGGTCTCTAATCCATTTTTTTTTTTTTTTTGTGGTACGCGGACCTCTCATTGTTGTGGTCTCTCCTGTTGCGGCCTCTCCCGTTGCAGAGCACAGGTTCCGGACGTGCAGGCTCAGTGGCCATGGCTCATGGCCTTAGCCACTCCGTGGCATGCAGGATCTTCCCAGACTGGGGCATGAACCCGTGTCCCCTGCATTGTCAGGCGGACGCTCAACCACTGCGCCACTAGGGAAGCCCCTCTAATCCATTTTGAGTTTATTTTTGTGTATGGTGTTAGGGAGTGTTTTAATTTCATTCTTTTACGTGTAGCTGTCCAGTTTTCTCAGCACCACTTATTGAAGGGACTGTCTTTTCTCCATTGTATATCCTTACCTCCTTTGTCATAGATTAGTTGACCACAGGTGCATGGGTTTATCTCTGGGCTTTCTATCTTGTTCCATTGATCTATGTTTCTGTTTTTGTGCCAGTACCATATTGTCTTGATTACTGTAGCTTTGTAGTATAGTCTGAAGTCAGGGAGACTGATTCCTCCAGCTCCGTTTTTTCCCCTCAAGACCGCTTTGGCTATTTGGGGTCTTTTGCGTCTCCATACAAATTTTAAGATTTTTTGTTCTAGTTCCATAAAAAATGCCATTGACAATTTGATAGGGATTGCATTGAACCTGTAGATTGCTTTGGATAGTATAGTCATTTTCACAATGTTGATTCTTCCAATCCAAGAACATGGTATATATCTCCATCTGTTGGTATCATGTTTAATTTCTTTCATCAGTGTCTTATAGTTTTCTGCATACAGGTCTTTTGTCTCCCTAAGTAAGTTTATTCCTAGGTATTTTATAAGTTTATTCCTAGGTATTTTATTCTTTTTGTTGCAGTGGTAAATGGGAGTGTTTCCTTAATTTCTCTTTCAGATTTTTCATCTTTAGTGTATAGGAATGCCAGAGATTTCTGTGTATTGATTTTGTATCCTGCAACTTTACCAAATTCATTGATGAGCTGTAGTAGTTTTCTGGTAGCATTTTTAGGATTCTGTATGTATAGTATCATGTCATCTGCAAACAGAAGACAGTTTTACTTCTTCTTGTCCAATTTGTATTCCTTTTATTTCTTTTTCTTCTCTGATTGCCATGGCTAGGACTTCTAAAACTGTGTTGAATAATAATGGTGAGAGAGGACATCCTTGTCTTGTTACTGATCTTAGAGGAAATGCTTTCAGTTTTTCACCATTGAGAATGATGTTTGCTGTGGGTTTGTCATCTATGGCCTTTATTATGTTGATGTAGGTTCCCTCTGTGCCCACTTTCTGGAGAGTTTTTATCATAAATGGGTGTTGAATTTTGTCAAAAGCTTTTTCTGCATCTATTGAGATGATCATATGGTTTTTATTCTTCAATTTGTTAATATGGTGTATCACATTGATTGATTTGCATATACTGAAGAATCCTTGTATCCCTGGGATAAATCCCACTTGATTATGGTGTATGATCCTTTTAATGTGTTGTTGGATTCTGTTTGCTAGTATTTTGTTGAGGATTTTTGCATCTATATTCATCAGTTATATTGGTCTGTAATTTTCTTTTCTTGAAGTATCTTTGTCTGGTTTTGGTATCAGGGTAATGGTGGCCTCATAGAATGAGTTTGGGAATGTTCCTCCCTCTGCAATATTTTTGGAAGAATTTGAGAAGGATGGGTGTTAGCTCTTGTCTAAATGTTTGATAGAATTCACCTGTGAAGCCATCTGGTTCTGGACTTTTGCTTGTTGGAAAATTTTTAATCACAGTTTCAACTTCATTACTTGTGATTTGTCTGTTCATAGTTTCTATTTCTTCCTGGTTCAGTCTTGGAAGGTAATACCTTTCTAAGAATTTGTCCATTTCTTCCAGGTTGTCCATTTTATTGGCATAGGATTGCTTGTAGTAGTCTCTTAGGATGCTTTGTATTTCTGTGGTGTCTGTTGTAACTTCTCCTTTTTCATTTCTAATTTTATTGATTTGAGTCCTCTCCCTCTTTTTCTTGATGAGTCTGGCTAATGGTTTTTCAATTTTGTTTATCTTCTCAAAGAACCAGCTTTTAGTTTTATTGATCTTTGCTACTGTTTTCTTTGTTTCTATTTCATTTATTTCTGCTCTGATCTTTATGATTTCTTTCCTTCTGCTAATTTTGGGTTTTGTTTGTTCTTCTTTCTCTAGTTCCTTTAGGTGTAAGTTTAGATTGTTTATTTGAGTTTTTTCTTGTTTCTTGAGGTAGGCTTGTATAGCTATAAACTTCCCTCTTAGAACTGCTTTTGCTGCATCCCATGGGTTTTGGATTGTCGTTTTTTCATTGTCATTTGTCTCTAGGTATGTTTTGATTTCCTCTTTGATTTCTTCAGTGATCTCTTGGTTATTTAGTAACGTATTGTTTAGTCTCCATGTGTTTGTGTTTTTCACATTTTTTCCCTTGTAATCCATTTCTAATCTCATAGCATTGTGGTCAGAAAAGATGCTTGATATGATTTCAATTTTCTTAAATTTACTGAGGCTTGATTTGTGACCCAAGATGTGATCTATCCTGGAGAATGTTCCGTGTGCACTTGAGAAGAAAGTATAATCTGCTGTTTTGGGATGGAATGTCCTATAAATATCAATTAAATCTATATGGTCTATTGTGTCATTTAAAACTTCTGTTTCCTTATTTATTTTCATTTTTGATGATCTGTCCATTGGTATAAGTGAGGTGTTAATGTCCCCCACTATTATTTTGTTACTGTCAGTTTCCTCTTTTATAGCTGTTAGCAGTTGCCATATGTATTGAGGTCCCCCTATGTTGGGTGCATTTATATTTATAATTGTTATATCTTCTTCTTGGATTGATCCCTTGATCATTAAGAGTGTCCTTCCTTGTCTCTTGTAACATTCTTTATTTTAAAGTCTATTTTATCTGATATGAGTATTGCTAGTACACCTGTCTTTTGATTTCCATTTGCATGGAATATCTTTTCAATTCCCTCACTTTCAGTCTGTATGTGTCCCTAAGTCTGAAGTGGGTCTTTTGTACACAGCCTATATATGGGTCTTGTTTTTGTATCCATTCCGCAAGCCTTTGTCTTTTGGGTGGAGCATTTAATTCATTCACGTTTAAGGTAATTATTGATATGTATGTTCCTATGACCATTTTCTTAATTGTTTTGGGTTTGTTTTTGTAGGTCCTTTTCTTCTCTTGTGTTTCCCACTAAGAGAAGTTCCTTTAACATTTGTTGTAGAGCTGGTTTGGTGGTGCTGAATTCTCTTAGCTTTTGCTTGTCTGTAAAGCTTTTGATTTCTCCATCGAATCTGAATGAGATCTTTGCCACATAGAGTAATCTTGGTTGTAGGTTCTTCCCTTTCATCACTTTAGGTATATCATGCCACTCCCTTCTGGCTTGTAGAGTTTCTGCTGAGAAATCAGCTGTTAACCTTATGGGCGTTCCCTTGTATGTTACTTGTTGTTTTTCCCTTGCTGCTTTCAATAATTTTTCTTTGTCTCTAATTTTTGCCAATTTGATTACTATGTGTCTCGGCATGTTTCTCCTTGGGTTTATCCTGTAAGGAACTCACTGTACTTCCTGGACTTGGGTGGTTATTTCCTTTCCCATGTTAGGGAAGTTTTCGACTATAATCTCTTCAAATATTTCTCGGGTCCTTTCTCTCTCTCTTGTCCTTCTTGGACCCCTATAATGTGAATGTTGTTGCGTTTAATGTTGTCCCAGAGGTCTCTAAGGCTGTCTTCATTTCTTTTCATTCTTTTTTCTTTAGTCTGTTCTGCAGCAGTGAATTCCACCATTCTGTCTTCCAGGTCACTTATCCTTCTTCTGCCTCAGTTATTCTGCTATTGATTCCTTCTAGTGTAGTTTTCATTTCTGTTATTGTATTGTTCATCTCTGTTTGTTTGTTCTTTAATTCTTCTAGGTCTTCGTTAAACATTTCTTGCATCTTCTCGATCTTTGCCTCCATTCTTTTCCCAAGGTCCTGGATCATCTTCACTATCATTCTGAATTCCTTTTCTGGAAGGTTGCCTATCTCCACATCATTTAGTTGTTTTTCTGAGGTTTTATCTTGTTCCTTCATCTGGTACATAGCCCTCTGCCTTTTCATCTTGTCTATCTTTCTGTGAAGGTGGTTTTTGTTCCACAGGCTGCAGGATTGTAGTTCTTCTTGCTTCTGCTCTCTGCCTTCTGGTGGATGAGGCTACCTAAGAGGGTTAAGCAAGCTTCCTGATGGGAGGGACTGGTGGTGGGTAGAGCTGTGTGTTGCTCTGGTGGGCAGAGCTCAGTAAAACTTTAATCCGCTTGACTGCTTATGGGTGGGGCTGGTTTCCCTCCCTGTTGGTTGTTTGGCTTGAGGCAACCCAACACTGGCACCTACCTGGGTTCTTTGGTGGGGCTAATTTCAGTCTCTGGGAAGGCTCACGCCAAGGAGTACTTCCCAGAACTTCTGCTGCCATTGTCCTTGTCCTCACTGTGAGCCACAGCCACCCCTCACCTCTGCAGGAGACCCTCCAACACTAGCCGGTGGGTCTGGTTCAGTCTCCCCTGGGGTCACTGCTCTTTCCCCTGGGTCCCGATGTGCACAGTACTTTGTGTGCGCCCTCCAAGAGTGGAGTCTCTGTTTCCCCCAGTCCTGTCAGAGTCCTGCAGTCCAATCCTACTAGCCTTCAAATTCTGATTCTCTAGGAATTCCTCCTTCCGTTGCCGGACCCCAGGTTGGGAAGCCTGACGTGGGGCTCAGAACCTTCACTCCAGTGGGTGGACTTCTGTGATATAAGTGTTCTCCAGTGTGTGAGTCACCCACCAAGCAGTTATGGGATTTGATTTTACTGTGATTGTGCCCCTCCTACCATCTCATTGTGGCTTCTCCTTTGTCTTTGGATGTGGGGTATCTTTTTTGGCGAGTTCCAGTGTCTTCCTGTGGATAATTGTCCAGCAGCTAGTTGTGATTCTGGTGTTCTCACAAGAGGGAGTTAGAGCATGTCCTTCTACTCTGCCATCTTGGTTCTTCTCCAAGTGTTATAATTTTTAAATATATTTATAATTTTTATAATTACCTAAATAATTAATGTTACTGGTTCTCTTTATTTTTTATGTGGATTTGAGTTATTTTCTTGTATCCTTCACTTTAGCCTAAAGGTCTCCCTTTAGTATTTCTTGTAAGGTAGGTCTGTTAGTGATGCATTTTCTCAGTTTTTTGTTTATCTGGACTTTCTTTATTTCACTGTTTCTGAAAGAAAATTTTGCTGGGTGTAGAATTCTTGGGTGACTGTGGTTTTCTTTTAGTCCTTTGAGTATATCAACTCACTGTCTTCTGGCCTCCACAGTTTCTGATAAGAAATCAGTTGTTAATTTTATTACAGCTTCCTTGTACATGATAAATTGCTTGCCTTACTGATTTCAAGATTCATTATCTTTGGCTTCCAACAGTTTGATTACAATGTGTTTCAGTATGGATCTCTTTGAGTTTATCCTACTTGGACTTTTTTGAGTTTGATTATGGATATGTTGATTAATGTTTTTCATCAAATTTTGGAAATTTCCAGCAAATATTTCTTCAAATATTCTTTCTGCCCTTTCTCTCTCTGTCTCTGTCTCTCGCGCGTGCACGCTCTCCCTCACTCCCTCCCTCCTACCCTTCCTCCTTCCTGGGACTCCTGTTGTGCCCATGTTGATATTTTTGATGTGTCCTACAGGTTTCTGACACTCTGTTCATTTACTTCTACTTCTAGAAGCATGTATACATTCTATTTTCTCTGCAAACTGGATAATCTTGATCTATCTTCAAGTTCATTGATAATTTTTCTTCTGCCATCTCAAATCAGCTGTTGAGTCAGTAACAGCTGAGGTAGTAAATTTTTTATTTCAGTACTGTACTTTTCAACTCTAGAATTTATATTTGCTTTTTAGAAAATCATAATTTCTATCTCTTGATAGTTCTTATTTGGTAAGACATTCTTCTTTTATTTTCCTTTAGTTATTTGAACATATTTCTACTAGGTTATATAAAGTCTTTGTTTAGAAAGTCCAATGCAGTATTCATAGATTGCTTTTCTTGTTTCTTTGTATGTATCTTAATTTTTTTTGTTCATAACTAGGCATTTAAAATAATGTGTCAACTTTGCACATCAGATTGCCCCTCTTTCCTGGGGTTTGTTGTTTTTCCCCTTATTGTTGTTATTGCTTCTTATTTGTTTAGTAACTTTTATAAACTAATTCTGTAAATTTTGCACATGTTCCATTACTAAACTCTCTACTTGATTATCTTAGTGGTCAGCTAATAATTGCACAGTGATTTTCTTAAATGCTTTGAACTAATATGTCTCCTATCCTTTGCTAATGAGCTCTGTGTGTGTGTTGGGGCACACCTTCAGTTCTCTGGTAGTTCACAACTCTGCTTTATCCCTCACTACCTGTTTATGTAGAACCTCAGTGTCACCCAGAGTCAAGAATTTAGGAGCTTCTCAATTCTTTCCTGGGCATGTTCACAGCCTTGCACATGTGTGTAGCCTTCTAGATTTCTAAGAATATTATGGAGCTTTTCAAAGCCCCCTAATGATATCTTATTCCCCAGCTTTTCTTCTTAGGTTTTTTTGATAACCTCTTATTTGTCCCAACAATTATCTTCCTTGCAGGCATTTGTGACATTAAACAACTACCACAAATTGTTTTTGACAGATGCCTCAGGGAAAAGACTATATAAACTGAATGAGTTCTGGGCCAGATCAAATAAAGCCCTGTGAGTTGGGGCTTCCAGGGAGCTGTCAAACAAGTAAGATAATGGTAATTCTCTGATAAGGTGGTGTTCCAAACCAATTTTGTCTCCTACCAGTGGCTTCTAGGCTGATATTCACAGCTATGTATTCACAAGGTTGTTAATATTCAAGGCTACTGAGGAGCTGGGAAGAGTGGGGTGGGAATAGGACAACTTAAACACTAAAAAACCTCACCTGTTTTTTGACCACTTTTCTTAAATAAATGCCTCTCAGATTATAGCAAGTCTTTGGTTAATTTCCAGAGTTCTGAAACAGTTGATTTTGACTATTTTTTTTGCTAGTGTTCTCTTTGCTTTTATGGAGGAAAGGAATTTTACTCTACCATTTCTTATACCACCATTCCATAAGGGCTCTCTTGAATATGTTAAATTTGAATTATTTATTAGCATAAGGCAAGATTGCAAAATTAACAGCATGTAATCTAGAACCAGATTTGCTTGGTCTGCTGATTTCTAGCTGTGATAATTTTGCCTTAGTTTCCTCTTCTATGAAGGGAACATATTAATAGTAACTATCTCATAGGTTTGTTGAGAGTATTACAAGAGTTAATTGCAAGTACAGTATGTAGACTAGTAGTTGGCAAACCATCGTTTGTAGGCCAGTCTTGCTATTTTGCTTTTTAAGGTCCATAAACTAAGAATATTTTTTTCATTTTTAAATGGTTTTAAAATCAAAAGAATATTTCCTGACACATGAACATATGAAATTCAAATTTCAGTGTCCATAAATAAAGTTTTGTTGATACACAGCCACACTCATTCATTTACATATTGTCTATGTCATCTTTTGCACGAAAAAAGCAGGGTTGAGTAGTTGTGACCAAGGCTGTATGGCCTACAAAGTCTCAAATACTTACTATATGGCTATTTGTAGGAAAAGTTTGCTGGCCTCTAATATAGTACACTAAAAGGCATCAAAGAACTCAATAATTGTTAGCTATGATTTTTTACTAGACAGCTCATAGTTACTGCTCAGTCTCTGCTCTTTTTTAAAGGTATCTTTCACTTAGTCCACAGAGGTCTCAACTTTGTTTCATTAGGTCACATTGTACTCACCATGGCCTCCCAATCTCAGCATGGTCTGGCTCCTGTCTCCCTCTCTGGGCTCATCTTTCTGTCTTTCTCACTCTGATCTAGTTGCCCTGGCCGTCTGTCAGTTCTGGGAATGTGCCAAGCAATTTCCTTCCTCAGGGTCTTTGCATTTGCTTTTATCTATGTTTGGAACATTCTCTCCCTGACTCTTCACAAATCTGGATCTATGTCATTTTTCAGGTCTCAGTTTAAAAATCACACATCAACAAGTCCTTCCCAGACCCTAGAGTAGGGTCTCTCTCCCTTGCTATTCCTTATTCAAATATTCTATTCACTTTCTTTGTGGCAATAATAATACTCTGTCATTATCTTATTTATTTATTTATTTTTAACTGCTTTTTGTCTGCTTCCCCACTAGAACATTAGCTCCTTGAGAACAAGGACTTCATATTTCTTATTCCTTATTATAGCGTGGTAGTGCCCTCGCAAAATATTTGTTCAATGAATGAATGATATTTTAGCTCCAACTCCCATGGTTAAGTATATTCATTCTCTCCTTTTTCTTATATTCACATGCCAAGGAAACTGATAGCCCTTACATATCTTTTTGCTCAAGGGCATGTCATAGTCTCTGGCTGAGCTATTGTTTGGCTGACTGCTGCTGAAGGTTGTCTTGTTCCTCACAGAAAACCCTCCTCGGCACTGTTCTAACCAGTTCCAGGTCAATAGCCTCTTTCCTGTGTTGTCCACAACTGACTCACAGCAAACAAGCACCTTGGCTATGCTGTCAGTGGGGATGTAGTTACCTACCAGCTGCAGTGCTCTATTCTCTGCCTCAGGGTACTTCCGTCAGTCTCTAACCCTTTAGATACCTCACCGTTGACCTGGAGATGCATTCTGAACTCTGGTGTTCTCCCTGATACTCCTCTCACTGGGCTTGAGGTGGAATAGAGGGTTCCATGTTGGTGCGAGGTGGGCATGATGGGGAAGGAGAATGTCATCCCACTTCCACAGCTCATTCTAGAAGAAATCTTTTTCTCAGTCTCCAAAAACTCTCTCAGCATCTCCAGCCTTATTTTCCTAGGTAGGGAATGGGTGATCAACTAATGGTTACAAAACAGCAAGCCCTGCTTAGGGGATCTAGCACCTCACGTTGGAATATGGGAGTGGTTGGTGTTCGTTATCCTTGGAACTTTGGCCAAAGGCCGAGTCTTATTTTAACATCTCATTACACATGTCTGGTACCCTCTGAAACATTACGTCTCATGCATGAAACATTCACTTAACTTGTGTGAGTGTATGTTTTGTGTGTGTATGTGTGTGTGGCAGTTTTTATTAATTCTAAAGTTTGCACCATATGCTTTTCAATCTGCTCTGGAGGGTTTGCAAAGGTCTGTGGCCAAAATGTTTTAGCCTCATTTATGATCTAACTTAGACTATTGAGTTAATATTTTAAAAATCATGAGCAAAAATTAATTTTTTTTTTTTTTGCAGTACATGAGCCTCTCACTGTTGTGGCCTCTCCTGTTGCGGAGCATGCACAGCCTCAGCGGCCATGGCTCATGGGCCTAGCCACTCCGTGGCATGTGGGATCCTCCCGGACCAGGGCACGAACCCGTGTCCCCTGCATTGGCAGGCGGACTCTCAGCCACTGCGCCACCAGGGAAGCCCCCCAAAATTAAATATTTTAAAAATAGTTTCAGGTGTGTTAGGTGGGGTGGTAGAGTTTTACTGCATGGCAGATTCTACTTGTATCCCTTGAGGCATCTTTTCTGTAACACAGTTTATAAAGGCAGCAGAAGGTAGTTCTGCGTTTATTACTTATGTGTTGGTGGAGTGAGAAAGAACAATTTCTAATTTCTGCCAGTGAAATTCTTTTCTGTTCCTGTCTGTTGAGCTTGTTCTGGCAGTAATCATATTCTCCCTCCCGTTTTCTCCCCCTAGCCTTAACAGAGATACATTTGTGCTCATGCTGGATTGATGTAGGAAAAGTGGAAAAACTCTTCTTTTTTGGAACCATTAATTTCTTCTTGAATTCAGAAATTAGGATTGAGCAGCCTACACATCTAATTGTCTTCTCTGCTATAAAGTAGAGAGAGCTTATGAAGACAGATGAAGAGTTAAATGCTTTGCGTCATCTTATTAGCAGCCTGTATCTCTTTAGCTCTTACTAATTATTTTCTTTCCACTTCCTTGTCTATTCAGTGACTTACCCCTTCTTAGAACCTTCTTTTTTTGAATGTGGATGACATTGGGCCTGGATCAGAGTCGGTACTCAATATACGTTAACAAATGGATAAATGATTTTCTAGGAGTAACTCGCTATATGGGTACCATGGGTACTATGGCATTTAAGACGTCTCATGTTAGGGCTGCTTGACTAGAGAGCTGTCCAGGTACAGAGTGCTGAGGTCAAGTGGCCATAAAGTTGGAGGAGCACTACAAAGTGGAAGTCCCTGTTCCATTTGATGCTAACTGCCCTTGGACTTAACTCAAGCAAGAATAATTTGTGCAGGCTTCCCTGGTGGCGCAGTGGTTGAGAGTCTGCCTGCCGATGCAGGGGACACAGGTTCATGCCCTGGTCCAGGAAGATCCCACATGCCGCGGAGTGGCTAGGCCCATGAGCCATGGCCGCTAAGCCTGCGCGTCTGGAGCCTGTGCTCCGCAACGGGAAAGGCCACAGCAGTGAGAGGCCTGCATACCGCAAAAAAAAAAAAAAAAAAAAAAGTTTGTGGCCCCAAGGTTGATCTTAACTGGCTAGGAGAATAATAATGGTAGACTCAAACTCTGGCTTAAAAAAAATATCTGTGGGTCATATTTTACATCACTTCCAGTTAATGCCTGAATGAACAATTACTACTTCTCTCAGGAATTCAACCCACCAACAATATTAGCTGTTAATATTCAGCTCTTTCCTATAGTTCGTAAGGAGTTTTGTGAAAGATGATTCTCAGGAGCCCTGGGGCATCCTTGCACTGAAGGCTGACTCCCTTACCATGGAGACTGCACTCTCTAATCAGATAGGGGAGCTGCTGTGGTTTACCATGCATGCCTCTCTCCTTTGAAAGCTCCTTGTCTGCCTTATCTTTTAAATCTGTGTTCTTAACTATAGTAAAAGCTGCCATTTATTGATCTCTTACTATATGCCTGCCACTTTACATACATAATCGTATTTAATCCGCCAGTGTTCCATCTTAAATCCTGAGTTATGCTCTGTCTTTCTCTATTCACCAGGAGAGCTTATCTGTTCCAATGGCTTCAACTATCATCGTCATACTTAATCTGGATATAGCCACATCACTGGGTCCACACATGAAAACCTCAATCAATGTTTCCCCATGGATGACTCGCCATCACCATTCTAATTCAACATTTTGGAAACCCTTTCATTTTCCTCCCCCATCTTCTTTTTCTGTGTGTGGAATCATCATCTTTGCTATCACCCAGACTTAAAACTTGTAGTCATCCTTGACTCATCCTTCTCCTCCTTTCATTCATGTATGTATATATATATGTGTATATATATATATATATATATATATATATATAAAAAAGAGACTCACCAAGTCCTACTGATTTTCTTCCCTCCATTCCCTCTACCAGAATGTTACTTCAGATCTCCTCACCTCGCAGATGAATTATTGCAGATCACTTTTGGGGGCCTTCCCAATTCCAGGTACTTTGCTCTTTGATGCATACTGCTACCACACTTGGCCAATCTTTACACACTGTTTTCTCACATTACTCTGGTTGCCAGTGGCCCCCTGAGTGAAGTTCACACCCTTATTCTGACCCTATTTATCTAACTTTATCCATGGCACCTTCTTCTTTTATTTACAATATGTAGTCTCTGCCTCAGTCAAGCCCAAGATCTTCTATGACTTTCACCTCCAGGTCTCTGGTCATAAGGTTCCCTTCATCTAGAATTTTCTCCCTTCCCTCACTTGGGATAAAAAATCCAAGGCTCAAAGAAGTTGAATGATTTTCCTGAGCTTGTATTGCAAGTGACTGAGCTGGATTTAAATCTATTCTTCTGACTCTCAAGACAGTGCTTTCTTTCCTTAGCCACACTGCTTGTTTCAGAATCAGATTAATATAGGATGGAACCATAAATGGAAACTCAAATTGCATTTTTATAGCACCTGCCTGACAATAAAATACAGGAAAACATTAGCCTCTGAAGACTCTCTCCCTTATACTGGACCCTAGTCCTGGCAAATGAAGATATTTTAACATATCCAGCCAAATTACTCTGTAAAATATGGCTTAATTTTTATGGCTTTTCAATCTGTAATCCTTAAAGAAAACTTAAAATTCAAAAAAATGATAGTGGGATGCCCACAATTTGTTTTAAAATTACTAAAAATTCTCTATTCAAATTCAATTACAGAGGCATTGCTCCGAGTTGTCCTGGGTTTGTACTTTAAGATGCACCCAAAGTTCCAGCACTGTTTTTTTTTTTTATGATTCTAAAAAAGGATCAGATAGCACATGTTCAAGCTGAGCAAGCTACTAGGATGCCAATAGTATGTTTCTGTAAACTTTTGATTGTGGATTTCCTATGCAAATGGGATTTCTCAGGGTCCTGGCTAGTATTGCTTTTAAATGAGGATATGACCTTCAGTTCAAACGGATATCAAAGATCACTGGACGCTTATTCAAAGTCTTTCTTAGGTGTCCTTAGAATGCAGAGATTTGGATTTGTGATCTGGCTGCTAACTTGCTGAATAACCAACAGATATCTTTCTTCATCTCTGTTTCCTTCTCTAGGGAAGAAAGGTAACAACTGTCTCTTTCTATTCTCCCAGGGGTATCAAGGATTAAGGATGTTGTGAACATTCTTAAAAGAGAGGTTGTATTTTATTGCATAAAAATATCATAAATGTAATCACATCATGACAATAGCTAAGTTTTATTACAGGTACATACAAAGGGCAGTTCTTGTTGCTCATTTATTCAGCTTCATTATTTACCATCACCACATTGATTTCCATCTAAAAAGCCAGAATCTCAGGAACATACATAAAATTTGATTCAAACTATCAACACTTATGCAAATGTCAGATCTTTAGAGAGAATTAGAAACTAGACATTGTTAAAATCTGCCTCCGAGTCACCTTCTTTTTTCTTAGATTTTAGTGGTTCAGCTACACAGGCTAGTTGCTGATAGTAGCAGAAGATATGTCAGCCTCATCCTGAGCTCTCCAAGCCATGATGAAAAGCTAGTAACTTTCTGTGGTGAACACAGCAACTTCTCTCTACTGCTTTCCCAATAAAAGAAAACCACACATTATACAACAAACCAGATACCACTGACCGCTAATTCTGTTATTAATTCAGTACCTACAATGTATAAAACATTCTTTGCAATGATGGGGCTGGGGAAGAGGTTCAATGCTGAATAAGAACACAGTCTCTGCCTTCTAGGAACCCATAATCCAATGCAAATTTGTTGCACTAGCAATACTGTTAATTTGTAATTCATATCTAATAACTGAATTATTTTTCTGCGTTTCTTTTTATACATGGAGTGGTGTAAAAAGCTTCATATGAGTGGTTCAAAAGCTTGGGTCTTAGGACTGGCTCTGCCATTGACCAGCTTATTTGACCTCGACAAGTCACTTTACTTCTCTGGACCCCAATGTCTTTAAAATCCAAGCTTTAAAGTTCTGCTCATTCCTCCAACATTCATCAGAACCTACTATATGCCAGGCACTGGTCCAGTTACTTGGGTTACCTTAGTGACCTAAACAGACGTATATCCTGCCCTCTCTTCTCTTATATTCTATAGGGGAGGAAGACAGACAATGAACAACATGATAATAAATATATAATATAATATATTAGAAGGTTATAGTGCTATGGAATAAAGAGCATAATGAAGAGGGAGTGTGGTGTGGGGAAGAGTTGCAATTTTATATAGAGTGATCAGGTGGGACTGAGAAAGTACCATTTAAGCAAAGATGTGGCAATGTCCTGTCCAATGCCCTCTCAAAGTATTTTTTCCTATATGGTAAGAGGGAAAAGAATTAGTGAAGTGCTAGGGCAAATACCACAGAGCAGGTCCACCCTTTCCTTGCTTTGCTCTTTCCTTTCCTTGCAGCTGAAGTTAGATATATGATCTAGAACTTCTCTGACCAACATAGTAGCTGCTAGATATATGTGGCTATTGAGCTCTGGAAATGTGGCTAGTCCAAATTGGGATATTCTGTACGTGTGAAATGCACACCAGATTTCAAAGAATGTAGAATACCTCATTAATGCTTTTACATCGATTGCATGTTGAAATGATAATATTGTGTGTATACTGGGTTAAATAAAATATATTTTAGTGTAGCTACCAGAAAATTTAAAGTTATCCATGTAGTTCACATGATATTTCTCTTGGGTAGCTCATACCTAGAACTTGAAATGGGGGGTTTGCTATTAGAGTGAATGTCATTCTTGCTTTGCTAGGTAAGTCATCTCTCATTTTGTTGAATGTCTTCCCTTCGGTGTCTCCTCACCCCCACCACCGTGGCCTCTGGGTCAATAAATGCAATCACAGGGTTCACATTTCTAGAACTCAGGATACTTCAGAGCTACAATTAAGATGTGGTAGGACCAGGGAAGGAAAAGGAATTTAGGTTCCAGAATAGAACATAGATTCACAAGGGCATGTTTTAGAAACTATAAGACAGAACATTTTTATTTAGTTATTATGCTAATTAGACTGAATTATTTCTATCTTTAATATTCATTCTGAACTTGATGACAGTTGAAAATGTTAGTGGTCACAAGTGGTAAATGAGGGCAAAACTGGTATAAAATAGGAACCATTTCTCCAAACCGCAACTAGTCATGGAAGTCAACAAACTTTGGAAAGTCAAATTTAAAATTAAGAGAAGGGCCCATATAAAATACAGATACCTCTTTTTGTTTTTTATTTTAGAAAGTCAGGTTATAGCATGGGATCAATTCAGCATACAGCTCTAAACAATTCACTTTCTAGAATCCTGAATTCCCCTGAATCATGTTTTTGGAAGTATTCTAAAGTCAGGCAGAATCTGAAAGATTGTTCAGCTACCTTTCTTTAAGAAGGCAAAGAATTAAATCTTCCAGCTCAGGGAGTTGTCTGTCCTCTTTATGATGATTCCCTAAGGATAGCAATAAATATTTATTGAATAATTAGAGATTTTACAGTCCCCTTAGGAGCCTGTTTCAGTATTTTATCCATCTGAGAGTAAGGAAAGCTTTGCTGGTATACAACTAAAAATAATATTCTTTATTCTAAGCCAATTTCTTTCCTTTCCCTTCCTTTTTTTTCCTGTCCCTGGAGAATGCCTGACGAGCACTAGTCTCTTAAAATTTTTCCAGTATGTAAGAAGTCTATGCAGTTCATCCCTCTCTTTTTCCCTTTGCAAATCATTCTATTAGCTGAAAAGCTCTACACAGTTGCACAGTATTGTTCCCTACCTTGTATTTATATATTTGTGCCTCTGTCTATAAATCAACTACTTTGAATTTTCTTTATTGAATTTCATTTTATTGTTCTATTTTCACATTTATCAGAGTCATTATCAACGTTTTTTTCCTTTCACCTCATCTTACCAAATAGATGTATTTCTGAACCTGCAGTATCAGAATGCCATGAACCATGACACTCACACTCCTAAAATATATGTTCCAACAGGGAATCAAGACAAACCAGTTTCCACTGAAGATCATAGAAGAGAAGGAACAAAGAATATGAGATTATGAGGAAGTCAATAACTGAAAATCAGATAGGAGTCACTTACCACAGAACACCAGGGAAGAGGAAAAGACAGAACTTGTTGAAAATAAAATGATTCCTGGATATCTCAATTTAAATTACATAATTTGGATCATCTCAAGAAATAGGCTATTTAGAAGTCCCCAGCCCATTCAGTTTAGAACAATTCAGTTTGGGCTCTTTTATTCAGAGCACGTTTCCTTGAGAAAAACAGAGAGTAAATCTTGTTCAGGTCCCAAAGTTTCTTCTAGTCATTTTTTTTAGACCAGTATCACCACTGGTGAGTTAGTCAATCTAACTGCTGTTGTCTTGCTGGGCACCAAATACAACTCTGACTGAATGATATATAACTTTTTACTGCTGGACTTAAGAATCATTTCTTCAATAAAAATGTAAAATACTCACGAGATAATTGCTTACTAGGGTAGGGTAATACTGCCTTTTGTGACTATGTGGGTCAGGGAGGGGAATTCCTAGAAAAGTAGCTGACAATTCCAGGTGTCTGATATAATTGCAATTATCTAGTTTTTTCTCTGTCTCCTCACTGGTCTGTAAGCTCCTTGAGCGTATTGATAGTGTCTTATTCATCTTGGGATCTCCAGATCACACTTCAGTTTCAGAACAATAGGTGCTCAATAAGTAAGTAGTTGATCAGTGAATGAATGAATCTGTAGATGTATGGATCAAGTAATCTATTTATGAAGAAAAACAAATGGCAACAGCAATATTTCAAAGCAAAATTATTCATTTATTTCCTCTAAAATCATTAGTAATAATCTAGTTTCTGTATAATTCTACGTTAAAACATTAAAGTAATAAAGTCCCTTAATTTTATATAAATTAGTTTGGTTGATAAAATAAGCAATATTAATATATAAAAAGAATTATATACATAATTTATGTGTATATATATATATATGAAAGTACTTGGAAATGAAAATCAAGGTGATTATCAGTGTAACCTAAGCTTAACCAAAGAAGGTAGCAAGTCAGTCTTGAATCTGACTTCAATTGAATGCTGGTCATGAATTGATGGAGAGATGTTGAGAGCCATGCAGGCAAAGAGAAAAATCATTAAAAAATGAACAAAAATGGGAATTATCAAGAGTTGGTAGGGGGGAATGGTAAGAATATCAGTTTGACTTATACCATGCAGAGATACTAAGAAATGAGGAAATATTAATACATAAACATCTATCTACCTGTCTATTTATATTTGAGTCAATAGACAAGTGGAAGAAATTGGTTGTTCTTAAGAGAATGACAAGATGAAAACTTTTTTTGAAAGCTTTTCTGGGAAGAGTTGGAGACCAGAGGAAGAAAGTCCAGTCAGGGGGATATTATGATGATATGATAGTGAAATGATTAGTGTTTGTACAAGAATGACAACTATGGGATAAGATAGGAAAGAAGAGATATGAAAGACATTCAGTAAAACAAACCACAGAACTTTGTACAAGGATGTACATGGAACAAAGAAAAGAAAGTAAATTTGAGATTGTGAGTAAGGGGAAACTGAAGATACATGTGTCATCAATAATAACGGAGAATTTAGGAAGGTATAATATTTTGAAGGGGATAATTTTTGACCTGTTAAGTTTGTGTCATTAAAATAGGTACCTCTGGAAGTAGCTGGAAATTTAGGACTAACAAGAGGAAGTCAGGGCTGATTTTTGCATATTCCTTCCTCTCAGCCTGATTGTTTCTCTGCTCCAGGGATGATTTTCTATTTATTTGTTTGTTTATATGTTTTATTTACTGGCTTTGGACCAATTTGGAGACTGATATTTGCCTTTACAGGAAGCCTGTGTGAGCCTCTGAGCCAAGACAAATCTTTCATTTATTCATTCTTCCAAGTGATATGAACTGAGTACTTTCTCTGTGTTAGGAACAAAGCTGAGTGCTGTAGACACAAAGACAAAAAGATGATCTCTTAGTAGTCAACCAAACAAATAATTATAAAAATATAATAATCACCAGTGAAACCCAGGTTACTTATTCATCCTTGCTTGAGGGTAAAATTCAGAGTACAAAATTCATCATGAAACTAAGTCCCTAGTTTTGTCCCTAACATGCTCAGCAGAAAATCTGGCCTTTTCAAAAGCCTTTATAATAGTTTAGGATTCCTTATTAGTGTCACACGTTTTCCCTTACCTACCACATGGCATCTCCTTTACACACTAAGGTGTGTGGAAATTTCTGGATCTAAACCCACCTCAGTATTGCTAGAATATAAAGTATGAAGTGAAGCCTAGTAGGATATGAGGCTGCACAAGTAGGGATGGTCAGATATCCACCTGGACTTCTCTGACTTCATAGTTTGCTTTTATGAAATGGTACCTAGTCTTCATAGGAATATTCCACAGGACTGCTGTTTGTTCAGAGGAACAAAGAAAAGCAAACAGATTTCTTTGTTTTGCATACTTGGAAATCTTTTGGTGTGAGTTGGGCTTGCTTCCTCTGATGGAATGCAGCCATTTGCCTCCTTTGGATGCTCCATCTCTCTTTTTCTCTTCTTTTTTTGTCTTATAACAGAGTCTGTTACCAAATTAATCCCTGGCTCTTCATGGCTAAGTATCTTCTCCCAGTCATCTAGAACTTTCTCCTGAGAGGATCTTTAGAGTTGCCTGATATTTTTTAAACTCTTACCTGCTTTGCTGGCCAAGGAAAGGAATCTGTTCACTCACCAAGAGGTTTCACCCTTCCCCCTACAGTAGTGCTGTGCTGGGCCTTCCCTCTCGGATTTTTCCCAGTCTAGCTTTGGTTCAAACTGCAATTCATCATCTGTCTCCAGTTCCACAGATGAGCTTCTTCCTCCTGTCCTCTCTTTATATAGTCTGTAATGCTCTTTTGGATTCTCCAAGGATGTCCTAGACCAGTATTTTTCAAGCTTTAAATTACATAGAAATCACCTGTAATTTAAAATGCAGATTCTAATTTAGTAGGTCTGGGCTGGAGCCTGAGATTCTGAATCTCTAATAGTATCCTTAGGTGAAACTGATGCTGCTGGTCTATGCATCAGACTCTAAGTAGCAAGGTTCTGAAGATTGTCTTCTTGGGGGTCTATCCTAGCTCAGGTTTAAGTAAGCCACCTCAACTGAAGATGAGATGGTGGCCACCACTACATCTGCCTGGCTGAATTATGCTTTCATTCACCTGCATTCCTGGGTCCCTGAGTTTCCAACCAGGCCTCATGAGATTCAGCATGAGTCCAAGTGGAATTAACCTCATATCTGGTCACCAAATGTCAGGGAACCTCATATAGGCCCTTCTACCACTCAGCCCCAAGGTTTCCAAAGCAGCTCTCTGTGCTCTCCTGTTTTTCTTTCTGTAGCTATTGCCATCTCTGGAGATCTGTCCCCCTACCCACCCCAGTCTGGCTACAGAGACACAGACTCCTTAGCTCCCCAGTCTCTTGAGGATCACAGGCTGTGTAGGTTTTAAGGGTGTTCCTTCTAATTGTTTTGAAAATAGTTTTTTACTACATTTATAGTAAAAAGTATAAACATAAAGAAGTTACAGAGATTAAAGCTCTTAAAATCCTGGTCCCTGTTTTGCAACAGCAGCTATCTTCCTCTGAGATGGTGAAATGGATGCCTAAAATCCCTTCTCTCTGTTATCAAAGTCCTGCATTCCTCTGGTTGCCTCATACCTGTCTTTTGGTTTCTCCCTGTTTCTCTGTTTATGTGACTTTCTTCCTTAGTTGCTGTCCAATATCTGACCCACTGTCTCATGACCCTCTCACTTCTTGTACATTCCAACTCTAACTTCCTACTTCTGGTCCCTTGCCTGCTCCAGCCTGTCCAACTCGCCATTTTGCTTCCTCCAAGGAGGCAAGGGACCAGGAAACCCTGTTGGTTTGAGAGCAATCTTTTAGATGTTTTAGAATGCTGGCTCTGCCAATATTACTTGACTTTGTTCCCTTAGACTGAAGCTCTGGCTCCTGACAAACACTTTGAACCTCAGCTGTGTTAGCGCTATGCCTTTGTCAACTGCCCTGGTGTTCCATTATTTCTGCCACTGATTATTTTCTGTCACTTAATTTGGACTCCTTGTTCCTATCCCCATTTTCCAGTTCTAATCCACACACCTGCTGCCAAACTACAAGTATTTAGCATAGAGCAATTAGGGCTATCTCTCACATTTATACAAGATTTACTATTAACAAATTGACTGTCCTTGCTACATTTTAAACGAGTTGGAAAATCCAAAGTTTGTATCATAAATTCAAAATAAATTCAGAGGGAATATGCATTTCTTTAAAAGTTGACCAGCCATTCCTCAGCTGCACTGGCCTTTTTGCATATGCTGTTCCCTTCCAACACTTCCTCCCATGGGTCTGTAAGTGGCTGGTTCCTTCTCATCATTTACATTTTTGTTTAAATATTACCTTCCATAGACCCAAATGTCCTTCTTGTTTCATTATGCTTGGATACTTTATTCTGTTTATTTTCTTCTTAGGCTAATCACAAGCTGTGCTTATATATTTACTCATCTCCATTTTTTAAAACTATTCACTAGGCTATAAATTCTACAAGGACACATGAACTATATCTGATTAGTCCAATATTAAATCAGCAGCAGGCTGATTTAAATAAATATATAAATGAGCATGCTATGTTGCAGGTGTTCAATAACTACTTGGAGAATGGATACTCGAATTGGATCTAACCTTGGTTGGGGGCAAATATGCCAGCATTATGTTATCTACCAAAAGAGTGTTTTAAGGCTTCTCAGTGATGGTGGAGGTCCAAAACTTTGAGTTGAAACAGACTGAATGGGAAGCCTGAAGAATCATGGGAGTTCTGTAATTCCAGAAACCTCACAAAGGTTTCAAGGCTAATCAGCAATTGAGCATAGTTCATCCCTTGACCTACTTTTTGCTGAAATCCTTCCTGAGACCATCAAACAATTATTGGATTAATAGACAAAGGATTAATGGGGCCTCTTGTTCAAATGGTTTGAAAAGCTGATATAAGGCATTCATATTCTCTTAGTCTGTCCCTTGAAAGATTATCTTTTTTCTCTGTCCTTAAATTATTTGCTGTAGCTCCTATATATAGTTCAGTATAGTTAAAAAACAGATGTGATGTCTCTAGGTGAATCAAGAGGTGAGTGGAGAGAAGTACAAACTGGTATGATTAGGGAATGGAACTATGCATGATTTCAGAAAATTTAAATATATGGTTAGAGCTCCTGAAAATAGCGCTGAAGAAAATTAAAATAATTTTCTGCCATGGTTGTGAAAAGGGCAAACAGGAGCACAGTGAAGAGTTTTATACAACATTCTCAGTCTCTCTTCTCAGAAGAAGGCTCTGTTAACCTTAGACTATCCAACTTTTATTAAATCTAGGAAAAGCAAATAAGCTTCATGTAAAAGAATAAAACATATATGAATGCAGGGAAGTTTAACTATAAGAGGGAAGGAAGAGGAAAGTTATTCTTTGTGTGCAAAGCAAAAACCAAATTCTTTCCCTGAAGTGTGAAACCATTATATCCCCAAAAGTACTTGGTAGAACTGAAGCCAAAAATGTGCATATGACTCAGCAATTCCAGTCCCAGGATATAACCAATAGAAAGGCATACACATATTCACCAAAAAAACACGCACTTGAATGTATATAGAAACACTATTTATAATAGCCTCAAACTGGAAACTACCCAAATGTCCAACAAAAATAGAAAGGAAAAATAAATTGTGGCATATTCACACAATGGAATACTATCTTGCCATGGAGAATTAAGATCTAAAACTGAACACAACAATATGAATAAACTTCACAAATGTAGCATTGAGCAAAAGAAAACAGTCACAAAGAATATATATGATATGATTCAAATGATATAAAATATGAATACAGGCAAATCTCTGCTATTAGGAAATAGGATAGCAGTTACCTTTGAAGAGGAAAATAAGGACTAGAAGGGGCCTTGGGGTTTAGGCTTTCTGGAATGCTGCTAATATTCTGTTTCTTGATCAGAGTATTGGTTAAATGGTTGTATTCAATTTGTGAAAATTAATCAAGCTATATGCTTATCACATATGCATTTTTCTATAGGTATACATTACGTATTAATTTTTAAAAAGATAGTTCTCCTTTGGAGCTAAGTTTTTTTTTCTCCCCAGCTATCAGATAGTTACACTTTCCCCCCTGCTTTCATCCTTTTTGGTTGGCATCTTGAAAATTTAAAAGAGGAACAAGAAGCAGTGATTTAAATGGCTAAGCCCAAGTGAAAGGAATGATAATCAAAGAAAGCTTTTTCAAAAAGGAGAAGGAAAGAAAGCAAGATTAAAAAAAGAAAGAAAAGCAATCCCATCACCTAGTGTCAGCCCCTATAACTCCCTTTTTGTGACTGGGCTACTAGATCTCCCATAAACAGCTGCCATCTTCCTGTAGCCTCTCCATCACAGAGAAGCCAAGTCCTACACAGTCTGGGGGCTTGTCAGGAAGACATGGCTGAATGGAGAAAGGAGAAAGAAAAAAAGGGGAGGAAAGGATAGAAGGAAAAGGAGTCACCATCTTCAGTGAGGCTCTTTATAAATCACTACCTGCACAATGTTTTGAAAATTTTACTTATTTTCTTGTCATTTAACTATCCAATGGACACTTTGAAAAATACACTCAGTAAAAAACATTAGATTGTGGTTTTCAAATCAAACACATTTAAGCTAGATATAAATTCTCCACTTATTCCTAAATATAACAAAAATACAAAACTTACTTCGCCTTTCAATACCATGATCAAATTTTATTTTTTATCTATTTCAAACTGTATTTCTGGAAGTAAATTGCTTTCATTCTCAAAAATGTCAATGGCGGGCTTCCCTGGTGGCACAGTGGTTGAGAGTTCGCCTGCCAATGCAGGGGACACGGGTTCGTGACCCGGTCCGGGAAGATCCCACATACTGCGGAGTGGCTGGGCCCGTGAGCCATGGCCGCTGGGCCTGTGCGTCCGGAGCCTGTGCTCCGCAACGGGAGAGGCCACAACAGTGAGAGGCCCGCGTACTGCAAAAAAAAAAAAAAAATGTCAATGGCCTACAGGAGATAAAACTAAAAATTACTTTCTGACAAGATTCTTTTGAGCGACTAAAACTTGATCTGGCTGAGGCTGAGTTAAGCAACAGAGTAAAAAGACAAGAGTCAGTTTGATCCCAGATATTACTGATGTATATGGTAATTTGTGATGGCTCTTACCTGTTCCTGAATTGTTTACATATTAACTTCTATATGAAAAAGCCCAGTTGGCTCTTTTGTCTTCACAATACCAAAACTTCAGGAACATCTCAATGATCTCTTTTCCATCCAGAAATAAAGCATTAACATAAACATTGTTACTGTTCTCCAATAAACTGGAAAACAAACTCTCAGAAGTCAAAAGAAGTCCCATGGCCTGGAGTCCTAGGTAAAGAAACTCCAGTGATTACCAGGTGCCAATTCCTCATTTTTATAGATGAGGAGGCAGAGGTGAAATAGCTCACTTAAGGTTAGACAGGAGTTGGTAACTGGAACCCAGGCCAATCCAGTCGTGGCATCCCTGGATAATATGTGATGCATGCTATCAAATATTGTTTTTCAGAATCTGGTTTCAGTTCAGGGCACAGGAGAGAATTAAACTACTTTCAGTTTTTAAACTTTAGATACAATTATCATGGAACTAGGAGTATAGATTATAGAATAAATGTCCCCCTAAAACTTCTTTTAAAAAATGTGTTCCTACAAGGATATTTTCTCTGTGTGTCATCTTTTCTTCCATAATATTTTTTCTGCCCTTTTCCCAAATCACTCAGTCTTGCCTTATCTATTTTTATTCATTCATTCTTCTCATTTCTGGGTTCAACTGGGAGATGATTTAAAAATAAATATATGGTTGAAATGTTCACGTATAGACCTTTCACTAGTTTAAAGGGCCTACTTATAAGAATATTGAAGTAGAAATAAAAGTTTATCTTACATAAAATTTTACTCAAATTCTATTTCCTTTTGAAAAATATTTTGATACAGAACATCATTCTGAATTTTTTTTTCATTCTGAATTTTTAAAAATAAATTATTCTCCTCCTTAATCTAGAATAATTGTGGAAATTTAAAGAATATTGGGTAGTAAATAAATATTTTGTTATGTAAGTAAATTTTTTACAAAGCCTTTAAAAGAAGAAAGCATTTATTTTTCTCCTTTGGGAAAAAAGAGTTTAAAAGAGTTGTCTTAGACACTAGGGTATCATGAGATGAGGATGTAATCTTTTACAGTTTACAGAGTATTTTAACACATATTAAACTTGCTTGATCCTTGTTAAAGTATGAGAAATAAGCAAGAGAAACATTATTATTACCGTTTCACAGATGAGGAAACTAAGACCAGGAGAAGTGAAGAGATTTTTGCACAGTCAACTAGCAATTTAGTGGCAAGAAACAATTTGAAACTAGATTTTTGATCTCTTAGGTTCTGTGTTCTGTGACACATGGCTGCTGCCCCTTTTCCCCCTCACCTCCCCCGTACCCCTCCACCTTGTCAACTGCCCTTCCCATAGTGCTTATAAGGTGGCCAGTTCAGAGAATATACTCAGGAAGATATATTGAATTAAGAATTCTGGCTGTACAAGCCTCCACCCTCCTACCCAAGTGAAAAAATTCTGGATGGCCATCTGTTTAGTCAAGCATGTGCCTGATGGCTGTGGGAGGATCGACAACTGTACCACCATGGATTCAGGCCCCAGAGAGTAAATATTGAAACATGTGTTTGTTTCTGTACATGTGTCTCAGGGCTCAGTGATGGGCACATTTCAAAGATCTAAATAATAATAGTGATGGTGATGCTTCCAGCCCCAGTACTATTGCAGTATCTGAGCTTCACTTGAAGAGCTGTGGCCATTTTGCTGATTACACAGTCTCTCTCCCTTTCATGCTATATCTCCAAAAATCCCTGCTGTTCCCATACTTGCCTTGGTTCTCTTCTTCCTACTCTCACAGCCATATTTTCTCTTTTGAAGGGGCCACTGTGTATTCCCAAGGATTCTTGACAATTGATTTCTTCCAAGGAGATGCCTAAATTCCCATTTTTTCTCCTCTATATGTTGGGCTACCTCACTCCATGTATCAGTTAGAATCAAATAACACATCATCAGGATTTTATGAGTATGGTATGTATCGGGTGTTATGGGAGTATGCAAAACAAATGGAAAGCTGTATCTTCCCTCATTACAACTGGTTTAGAAAGTAAAGGATGAGATCACCTAAGAAAAGCAACATTTAAATGGGTGCCAAGTGTTATATGTGATGGCACTTGTAGGAGAATCAAGGGAATTCTGAGTAAAGGTATCAAGTGGGGTTACACAGGGGTAGATTTAAGGAAGAAGAGAAAAGAGTGTCAAGTAGTGATTTAAGTGTGCTTAGACTCAATAATTTCCATGAGCACTCATTCCCAAACTACCCCAAATAAACATACTATCCAAGCTAAGAAAAACAAGTTTCCTATACAATTTCAGCAGTAAAATAAGACCCGTAACTACTCCCCTCAGATCAGGTTGCCATATAACCTGAGTTCCTCAAATTTAAAAGTCCTGGAGGTATACTGAGAAGAAATGAATTTCAAAGAAAATGATGCATGTAGAATTTTATTTATTTATTTATTATTTATTTAAGCAGCAAAAGGTAGATTATTAAATTATGTAACTGAAAAGTCCAGGGGATGTTGTTGTTGTGTGTTTGTTTTTCGTTTTGATGCATGTAGAATTTTAGAAAAAAGGTTAAGGAAGATTTTTCCATTTGGAGATAGAGGTTTGTACAAAGCCAGTAACAAGCATGGAGAAAGGAGATATGGCTAAAGCAAAAAGAAAGCCATGTCAGGTTGTAGGGAGAAAAAAAATGGAGATTGGAAAAGGGTAAACTGATGGAGGTTCCTGAAAGCCAGATAAATGATAACAAAGGCTAACACTTCTCAAGCCTCAGTTATATACTGGGCTCCATGTTACGTATCACAATAAGATAGGGTACTATCTTAGCTCTACAACAATCCTACTGTTTTGCCGAAAGATTTATGTTCTGCTGGAAGACTTACTTTCGGTTTTAGGTTTAGAGGATTTACCGGCAAAATAACCACTCCACACTGCAATAAGCAAGAAATAAGGAAATTTATTATATTAGTAGTAGGTTACAGTATAAGGACAAGCTATATATATATATATATATATATATATATATATATATATATATATACATACATCATTGACTTGGGAGCACTTACATCGCCACATACATTACTAGTTTGAGAGAACTTTCATCACCAAATTGAGAGAAAAAGCATCATCATCAACCTGGGAGAATTTGCATCACCAGGTTGGGAGAACAAGCAATATATAAAGAGACAGAAGCGCATACATCAGCAATTTGGGAGAACTTCATCCAGATCCAAGCAATGCTGGGGAGTCCCTGGAATAGCAATCTGAAGTCACAGTTGGGAAGGTCCTGGGTGGTGCTTCCACCCAAAGGGTGAGACTCTAGAGTGTCGTCCAAAGGAATCCTGCTTTTATCGCCAATCTGCAAACTGATAATCATCAGCTTACATGCAAATGTGTAGCTCTGGCTATTATGTTAAATGCTTGTATTTCTAATCATAAGTCTCAGAATGTTCACTGATCCCCAGGAACTGGCCAGATTCCCAGGGCCCAGGAAGCTTTGTGACTTACTCCCTTTGCTGGTTCTCAAAACCTGCCAGACTTACTCCCTCCCCTATCTGTTGGTTCTCAAGACCTACTTTCGTGGCTTCTGCTGGTCAGCAGTTTGGCATGTAACTCTTTTAAGGTCTCTGTTCAGTCAAAGGCCTATTATTGCCTATGAAGCCTAAACAAGACTATTTTTATTAACTTCCCTTACACCTACCAGAAAGTATTATGAATCCTGTTTTAGATGATGCAATAAAAGGCTTAAAAAGGGTGACCAAAGTCACACAGCTAAAAAGTGACACATCTGTCTGAATCTGCAGTTCATGTTCTTTCCCCTTTTCAAAATTTGAGTGACAAGTAGTTTAGATTGACTATGCTAGGAAGCTGGGGGTATTTACAGGTTTTATTTTTCAATTCAATTTTACTTTTGTCAGAATAATATGTGCAAATTGTTTTGAAAGTCAAATATAAGACATAACAAAATTTATCAGTTCCCTGTCCACTTCTCCCTCCCTGCCTCTGGTACTGCTCCTCAAAGGCAACCATGCCCATTTCTTTTAGTTTTTTTTCATTCTATTCTGTTTCCTATATTTCAAAATGAAATACTTGACTGCTGTTTATTGTTTCATCATTTTAAAACATTATCTATCGATATCTTGTTTTTGTAGATGAGGATTTATCTTTTATATACCTCTACCTCTTCTTCCTCTGTCTACTCCATCCTCTCAACAATCATATAATTTGGGAGGGGTAAATTAATACTTAATGTTTACATTATGATGATGATATAAATAATGTTTACTGCTTAGCTAGGTATTGTACCCTGATTATGTTTCCTTCTTGTATACCTCTTTGCCTTTTTTTTTTTGAGTAAGAAATTTCCTTGTTTTTTTAATGACTTTGTTTCTTATCCACTTACTGCTAATTCTTTCTAAATGAACCATAGATATTTAGAAACATCTCACAGTACTATTTCTATATGGTCAATTTCATCAGATAACCTATCAGTTCCCCACCCCCCCTTTTTGTGGTCTTTGAGAACCTTCTTTCTGCCCCCATCTCTGCTCAAATCTGGACTTGTTATCCTACTATCATCTTTCACTGCTCCCTTGTGTTAGAGTTCATGTTTCCTGAATTATGTAACTCTTTATTTCTCAGTTTACTCTGTTGCTTTTAGTGGTGCACATCTCCCAGAAGCGTCCTAAGAAAGGGTATATGGAAGGTCCAGTTTTGAGTCCTTGAATGCCTAAAAACATCATTAGTCTGTTCTTATAATTGATTGATAATTTAATTTAGCATAGAATTAAGGTTAAAATTTCCCTTAGACTTTTGAAGGTATTTCTCCAGTATCTTACAGCTTTTGGTGTTGATGTTGAAAAGTCCAGTCATTTCCAATCCTTTCTTTGTGATTTGTTTTTTTCATCACAATTTTCTCTTTATCTCTTATGCTATCATTTTCTATGAGCCTTGGTACTTGGCTCTTTTCTTTTTAATCTTTTCCCTTCTATTATTCATCTTTGTCATTTATTCTATATTTGAGCGCTTTCCACATCTTTGTCTTCCAAGCCTTTTATTGCATTTTTATTTTTATCATATTTTTGTTTATCAAAAGTTCTTAGCCTCTAATTGTTCTTCCCTTCCCATTTTTGCTTCATAAGTGCAATAACTTTTCCTTTTTTCCCACAGATATTAAATCATGAGTATTTTGTTCTTGGAAATTTTTTTCTTTTCCTTGCATTTTCTTCTATGCTCTTTTTTTTCCTGTTTGTTTTGGTCTATTTTTCATGTTGAAGGCTTTCTTTACATGTCTGGTCACCCTAGCCTGACCATTCATATTTAAGAATGACATACTATAAAACTGGAAACTCCATAAGTGGGGGCAGTGTAGGGTGATAGAGCAGTCAGATAGCTTCTTCATTGAGGACCTTCAAATGCCAGTATTGAGTAATTATGTTTTTTCTGAAGTCATTCAGTTTCTACAGAGAAAAATCCCCAATCTGTTTTTTGAGGTCAACACTCCAGCCTTTGTGAAGAGAACTTATAGGAGTAAGCAGAGGGGAGGGGAGCAGTCTTCCTATTCAACATTCAAATTTTCATTTGTTTCCAATATTTTCAGCTCTGAACCTCACTCCTCCTCTAGTGATCCTAGGATTCACAAATTCAGAGTCTCCCTACTCTGTTTTTTCTAGGAAATAAATCTCTAGTCTTAAGCAAAGATAAAAGAAGAAGCCTAGGAGCTGTAAGCATTTGGCATATTGATTTCAATCAGTCCCCTCTTGTCAACGTCGTTTTTGCATCTGCATCCAGAGGCTCCTGTCCTTCCAAGTCCTGAAACTTTCAGCGGTCTTCTGGAAGAAATCGTCCAAATTCTCATTGGTATCCCACTCTACAAGCATTTTTACTGCTTCCTCTTTTCTGCTAAAACAACTGTTATCCCTTCATAGACAGAGCTTCTTTTCTTTTCACCTGAGTTAAAAACAAGACCAATATTACTTTACCTTCATTTTAATGGAGTTTCTGAGATATAGAATACATATGTGTATGCCTAATCTGTCATGTTTAACATAGTCACAGTTTGGTTTCCCTGGAAACAGATGCTGAGTTAGTTTGAGGTTCAAGGTTAGAGATCAATACTTGTGAAAGGAAAGAGGAGGAAGCAGGATTGAGCAGAGGGAGAAGTCAAACCATGATGCAGGTCTGACAAAGCCTCAGACAACCCAGCAAGGAGCTCTGTAGTGAGCACTGCTAGTCAGAACTGTTCTTGATCCAGTGGCAATAGCTGGGTCTTTATACTCCTGCCTTACTGGAATGTGGGCTGCCCTGGGAAGGGTGGGACCTTGGATGTAAAGGAAAAGCTCATTTTTCCACCTGTGCTTTTCTCCTGTGAGTCTCCTTTACTACTCACACAGAACACTTCACTTCTGACACTTCTGGTCACCGAATGTGTGGAAGTTTACTCCCACAGCAAGCAAGTCTCTGCAACACCAGCTGGGCGTCCCACAATTTAACTCAATTATGACACTATCTACCGAAGATAGTGCCAGATCCCACAGGATAAGGGCTCAGACCCACCACCTCCTACCTTACTTTAGATGCCTACTCACAGGGAGTAGGCCCCCAGGTTACCCACAGCTTCTGTCCAATTTGGCTACAAATCAGAAGTTCCCACGACCCCCTCCTCCACTTCAGTTAATTTCCTAGAGTGGCTTGCAGAACTCAGGGAAACATTTATATTTAACAGTTTATTAAAGGATATGATAAAGGACACAGATGTACAGCCAAATGAAGAGATATATAGGGTGTGGTCTGGGAAGGTCTGCAGCACAGGAGCTGTGGTCTCCATGGAGGTGGGGTGTGTCACCCTCTCAGTAGGTGGATGTGTTCACCAACCTGGAAGCTCTCCAAACCCGGTGCTATTGGGATTTTTATGGAGGTTTCCTCATGCACTCATGGTCAATTACTAACTCCATTTCCAGCTTCTCTCCCCTCTCTGGAGAAAGGGAGCAGGGGGATGGGGCTGAAAATTCCAAGCTTCTAATCATGGCTTAGTTTTTCTGGTTACCAGCCCCCATCCAGGAGCCACCCAGAGTCACCTCATTAGAACAAAAAATACTCCTAGTGCTCTTTTCACTTAGGAATTTACAAGAGTTTTAGGAGCCCTGTGTTAGGGATGGGGTCAAAGAACAAGAGGCGCTCCAGGTGTTCTTACCACTTAAAAAATTACAAGGGTTTTAGGAGCTTTGTGCCAGGAACCAGGGGCAGAGACCAATGTATATATTTTCTATCATCTCACATTGGGCAAGGCAGCTCCCTAAATCTGAGGGTAACCCTGAAGGACCTGATAGCTGTAGGCTCTCTGCTGACTATGCCCCTCACAGCTGGGCAGCAAGTCCTTCCTTGAAGGGGGATGTGGGTAATGTATCTCCATGTCTATGATAAACAGGAGGCCCACAATAGGTTTTCTTTTAAAACAGCTTAATAGAGGTATAATCCACATACTAAGTGATTCACCTACGTAAAGTATACAATTCAATGGCTTTTAGTATATTCACAGAGTTGTGCATCCATTACCATAATTTTAGAACATTCTCTTTACTACAAAAAGAAACACTGCTTCCCTTATCTGTTACCCTTCAGTCCTCCTGTCATCTCCAGCCCTAGGCAACCACTAACCTACTTTCAATTTCTATACATCTGCCTATACTGGACATTTCATATAAATGGAATCATACAATATGTAGTTCTTTGTGACTGGCTTCTTTCACACAACATAATGTTTTCAAGGTTCATCAATGTTATAGCATACATCAGTTCTCAGTTCTTTTTATTGCTGAAGAATATTCCATTGTATGGATATTATTTATCCATTTATCAGTTGATGGACATTTCACTTATTTTCACTTTTTGGCTATTGTGAATAATGCTGCTATAAATATTCATGTACAATTTTTGGTGTGGACATATGTTTTCATTTCTCTTAGATATATACCTAGGAGTAGAATTGCTGGATCATATGGTAACTCTATGTTTAACCGTTTGGGGACCCGCCAAACTATTTTCCAAAGTGGCTACACCATTTTCATTCCCACCAGCTGTTTATAAGGGTTCCAACTTCTCTATATCATTGCTAACATTTGTTATTGTCTATCTTTTTAAAATTATAGTCATTCTAACGGTGTGAAGTGGTATCTCCTTGTAGTTTTGTCTGGCATTTCCTTGATGGCTAATAATGTTGAGCTTCTTTTCATGTGTTTATGGGCCATTTATACAACTCTTTGGAGAAATGTCTATTCAAAGTCTTTGCCCATTTTAAATTGAATTATTTGTCCTCCTGTTATTGAGTTGTAGTAGTTCTTTATAGACTCTAGATACAAGTCCTTTGTCAGATATATGACAAGCAAATATTTTCTCTCATTCCATAGTTGTCTTTTCACTTCCTTTATGATGTCCACTGAAGTACAAATGTTTTAAAATTTTGGTGGTGTCCAGTTTAATGTATTTTTTCTTTTGTTGTTCATGCTTTTGGTGTTATATATAAGAAACCATTCTGTAATCCAAGGTCATGAACATTTACATCTTTGTTTTCTTCTATGAGTTTTATAGTTTTAGCTCTCACATGCAGGCCTTTGACCCATTTTGAGTAATTTTCGAATATTGTGTGAGATAGGGGGGCCAAATGTGGATATCTACTTGTCCCAACCACCATAAATGTTAAAGCTTGAGAATGGCATGATTAATTTTTTAAAAAGTTAAGAAAATAGCTATTGAACACCTATTCTGTATGCGGCACTATAATAGACATTATGAGATATAGGACCACAATCCTCTTTCTGGTTATGAGTTTCTGATTCTTATGCACTAGACGACTTGCCTTTAAAATTTTACTTGTTGATTGCTAGTATGAGAGTGTTGAAAAGGATAATGGTCATGCACAGGGCATTTAAAACATGCCACTTAATAATTCTGCTGTGGTTGACCTCTATCTGTTCTGCTGTGGTTGACCTCTATCTGTTAAAAAGTTCATTTTGAGTAGACTTGTTTAAGTGCCTATGAATTCAGGAAAAATGGCTTGGGTACTTAGTATTTGTCAAGCATTGAATTAAGTACCGGTGATACAAAGACATATGAAATATGTTCCATTCTGTCATTGCGCTCACAGTACAGTGGGAGAGAGTGACACATTCTGAAGAAATTTCAACCCACTGTAAACCATCATCCTATCTCACAACAAATCATCTTGTCCATGACAGTCTAAAAGCCTTACTGAAATCATAATTTGTCTTTAGAATTTCTTTTATTTAGCAAACCTCTAATCTTAATGAAAGAAAATAATTTTTTTTTTAAGATCCCATACTGGGTCCTGATGGTCACTACTTCTTTATCTATGTGCTTATTCACCATTGTAAATAAATCTGTTTGTAATTTCATACTTGTTTGTCCATAGTTCCAAGTCATAGAAAAAGTTGTTCTCTTTTACCTTGCCACTTTTGTTAATTAGGTAAAGTTATCTTTTTCTAATCTCTAGGCTTCTTTACTATCTTCTATGATTACTAAACATTAATCTGTAATGGTTCTGTAAAATTGACTTTTCTTGCTAATTTAGTTAGGAAAAAATTTCAACCTTACGTATGACTTTTTACATAAGAGTCTTCTTTTCCATTTTAGTAAATGCAGTCACTTCATAGTGGACCAAGTAGGGCAGGGAGATATAGTCCAAAATCAAGAGCTATAATGAACAAGAATTTACCTTATATGAGGTAGGAAAAACAATTTAAAAAAATAATGGATGATGGTGACTCTGTAATTTAATGGAATGGAAAAATAAATAAGAATGAGTATAAAGACATTTACAATGTTCTAATTTTTAAAGCACAGCATATATTTTTGGTGCTAAGGATCCTAGTAAAGGTAGCAAAAGCTTATCTGAGCCTCAAATCTCCTTATCCTAAAATAAACATACTTTGGTCTGAAGACATGGTGCAAGTTCATAAGTGTCTTTCCTACCATTTCTCTCAAATTCCGGCCTCGCCTTGGCTATATGGATTCTGGGAGTCTGATTATAACCTGTTTCCTAGGAACTGGCCTAACTGGCTTTCTCAATCCCTCTCAGAGCAAATTTCTTTTCTTCTGGCTCAAAAGTCCCAGAATTGTTTGAGTTCTTGCATTTAACTTGGATTTCTCATCCCAGAGATGTGCTTTATTTACAGGCATGGCAAAAGTAATTGACATGAGTTCCCCTCTTGAGCTCAGGTTATTGATTCTCACAACTCTGGGTAATTTGAAGACATGGAATTACCAGAGAACGTAATGTTTCTTCAAAGTTTGAGGATTTTGTAGAATGAGTGAATCTTCCTGACTGTCTATCACCTATTATTGCAGATGATGTACCCAGCAGAGGTTTATAAGATTGCACCAATTCATTATGGACTTCCGAACATGCTTTAAAGTTAGTCTTTTAAAAAAATTAAATCCATGATGTCTAATTTTTTCTTGTACTTGGTCTCCTTCTAAAAATATAAAGCTATAGTAAATATCCGCAAGTGAACTCAGTCTCAGTAGCTGGGTTCCTATTAACAAAGATTTTACTATAAGAATACTCATGAAGTAGAAAATGTTATTTTTTTAAAAAAGTGATTATAAGCCAAACTCTACCAGTGCTCCCAACTCATGATTAGAAGTGAAATATCTTGTCTTTCCCCTGATTTTCATGTGCAAACAAAGAATTGTGTAAGCAGTATTTTCTGTTTATCATTTTTATTATAATTTCACTGTTTATGCTGCACCATGTTGAGAGGAGCATTATATGTGAAATCACTATGAATTATTGTTGGCAGAAAGAAGAACAGCCAGAATAAATGATTAGAAAAAGAATGAGGCAAGGGTCTGGTGGAGATAGGTTGCAGTGCTGCAGCTGCTACCTCAGCATGAGAACAGAGACGTGTTATGCACGTGGTGGGGAACACATGGTCTGCTTCCATCCTTGCAGAGTTCCTATTTCCGCTGAGTTCTCTGCTGACCCTAGTTCTCAGCCCAGAAAGAACTGGCACAATGTTTACTGCCTGGAGGGATCAGAAATAAAGACCAAGGCCCCCATGGTGCCTTTGAATAAGTAAGCTTAGAAAGCCACAGAAGGGTGGACAGATTGCTAATAGCAGTGGGAGGTGGGTGTGCCTTCTATAGTATGGTCCTAAGTGAGTACTGTCTATGGGCAACCAGAAAGAAGAGTCAGATCTCTGCTAGAAAAAAAAATTTCATTGCCTGGGTAGGGACTGATCAGAGACACTGGCCCTCTGTATATGTACTGTTGAGAGGACTGCTTAGGAAGAATGAGCACACATAAGCAGCCATTCCCCTGTTGGAAATTGCCTCTTGGCATGGTGAGCTCCTCATTTTTCGCATATAACATGTTGGCACCTAGACACAAAGCTCCTTGGAAATTCTTCAAGTGCACTTTCTGGGACATGCCAGGTTCATAGCAGTCACTTGGGATCACAGAATCTTAGAATTTAAAAGTCAGAAGGGACCTTAGAGGTCATCCAGTTAGCTGTGTATGCCCAACAGACATGGAGTGAATCATGAGTTTTCATCAAGTTTGGCATCTGCTTGTGAATTTACATGATGTCACTTCAATGCTGACAAAAGAACAGCCCAGCTAGAGCCAACACTTGTGTGGGATGCTTCATCCACAGGCGTTAGCTGGTTAATTTGATGAGAAATCAGTTCTTTTTGACTCAATGGACTGCAGCATCAGACTGTTGCCTGGTCTGGGCTTCATTTTCCTGTCACTGTCACCATGATTGCTGGGGCTCTGATCCTATCCTTTCTCCACTCTCCTGCTGACTTTCTGGTGGCTAGCTAATTGGCTCACTCTTCTCTCCTCTGTCCAGCTCCCCTTGCACTCTGTATTCTCAAATTTCTCCTCTCAAATCAGGGAGAAAGAGGGGCATAGATCAGGCCTCCTGTCTCAGGATGAAGGTTGATTGTCCATCTTCCCTCAACCTGAAGTTCCTCCCTTCTCTTCCCCTCATTCTCTCCCTCATCAGCACACTGGGAGGATTAGGCAATGGGAACACCTACACTGATCCTGATTTCAGCCTGTGGGTCAGGGCCTGAGACCAGGCCAGACATGGAGAGGGAACTGCAGAGATTTAGTTCCAAAGAAGACCTTTGAGTAGGGTAAAGACACAGGAGTCTGCAACCTTAAATTAAGGGGACCTGCAGCTATAGCAACAATGAACCAGAGGTGGGATAAGCTGCAGACCTTTCTCTTAAAATCACTTGGCCAAAACCTGTCTCCTCACCTGAGGCCATGAGCCCGAGAGAAAGATACATACACATCAGAGAGATGAACATTAAGGTCAAAACCAGAGAGACAAGTGTGACTGAGATAAACTAAAACAGGGAGACAAATTTTACCTTGGGGATGAATAAAAGCAACGTTCGTCCATTCCATTTCTAAATGAATAAGTAATCCTAATCTTGTTGGAGAAGCTTGAGAGTTATGATAGTTAAACATTTGTACTAAGGGGGAAAATCCCCATAAATTCTGAATCTGTGATTTTCAACCTTGGCTGCACATTGGAATCATCTGGGGAGCTTTAAAAATACTGATGTCTGGGTCCTAGTCTCAGAAATTCTGATTTATTTGGTCTGGGGTGCTGCCTGAGCCTTGGAATCTTTAAAATCTGTCTAGGTAAATCTAACTTAACAGTCAGGGATGAGAACCAATGTTCTGAAAAGGAATGATGATAAGTAGCAGGGAAACTTTCCAGAGATTAAGTTTTTTTTTCTTTATTCTAGGAAGAGAGATACAATGAAGCATCTTGGAAATTACTTCAGGACTCTTTTAGAAGGCAAATTACCTTGGAATCTGAAGTTGGTTCCTTTCAGACTGGCAGGTGTATAGGAGCCCTGGAGTCTGAACTCAGCAGTCACTGTCTAGATAAAAGGGGATATGACATTAGATGCTTTAGGTTTTGAAAGTTCAAAAGAAAAGTCTACTCAATCCTCAGTTTCAGATCCTCAGAGAAAAGAGATAGTGGTTCAGGGTTGACTGATGTCCTGGCAGGTGTCTGTATATGATTTGCTTTTGCTGCTCTGTGCCTGAAATTCCATTCTCTCTCTTATCAAGTTCCCAGCTCAAATATCAACTCTCCTCCCTGTAGTTTTCCCTGACCACCTCAGGGAAAATTAATCTACCTTGCATTCCTAGAGTACCATATGCATATTTCTATTCACGTACTTGTCACATTGTATTACAGTTATTTCTTTACCTGCCTGTCCTCTTTCCCAGCTAGACTGTGAACTTCCTAAACTCAGTGACCTTTTCATCTTTATGTAATAAATGTTGAGAGTACCTGACATATGATAGGTGCCTCACAAATATTTTAGAAACTAATCAGAACAACAGATTATGTTCCTAGACTAGTTCAAAATCCTGTTTCACTTACAATGTAATTGAAATAGATATACATTAACAATAGAATGGTAGAAAGCAATCATATGAAATCATCTCCATATTTAAAGTACTATGACATTGGTTTAAATACACAGAATAAATAAGAACATAAAATATAGAATATATAAATTTCTCAGCATGTTACCAGTCAGTGGTCCAGGCATCATGTGGAGTGGCTGGAGGTGAGGCTGGGAAGACTGACTGCAGCCTACTGTGAGAAGCTGTGTGTGCTGTAGGAAGCATTTGGAATTTACACCAAAGTGTTAAGGAGCCAGAGAAGTCCTCCAAGCAGGAAATAACAAAATCAGATTAGTAATTTAGAAAAGGATCAATGAGTTTAGAAAAGGGTCAGTCTCATGGCTTTCTGACAGATTTAAAATAGTGCAGCAAAGTGTGATATCAGGTAGGAGGCTACTGTCCAATTAAGAGATGGCAAAACGTGTCCTCTATTCTTAGTTCCAAATAATAGACTTACCAGTTGTTATGGGCTGAATTGTGTACACCCCAAAATTCATATGTTGAAGTCCTAACCACCCTCCTCTACTACTTCAGCATGTGATTATGTTAGGAGATAGTGTCTTCAAAGTGGTACTTAAAAAAAAATGAGGTTATTAGGTTAGGCCTTAACCGATGTGACTGGTGTCCTTATAAGAAGAGGACATAAGAACACATACATACACACAGAGGGGAGACCATGTGAAAATACAGGGAGAAAACAGCCATCTGCAGCCAAGGAGAAAGGCCATAAGAAACCAATTCTCATGACAACTTAATCTCAGACTTCTAGCCTCTAAAATTGTGAGAAAATAAATTTCTGTAGTTTAAACCACCCAGTCTATGTTATGTGTTATGGCAGCCCTAGAAAACTAATACACCAATAAACTCTTAGGACACAACCCATTGGTAAGTTGTATACTGCTGTTATGTATTATTTTTCATGATTGGCTGCTCTAGGGCTTGGTACAGTTTAGGGGCTGGAGAACAGAAATTTTAACATACAGTGTGTGACTAAATTGTAAGATAAGAACATCCTAGAAACCTAGGGTTTGAAAGCACAATATGAACCTTTCAAAATCCTTGAATAAAGATATTTTTCATCCATTTTAGCTTTCCCTCAATGAATATATTAGAAATTGATATTTTTCACTTTCTCTCCCCCTCCCCTCCCATTCAACTTCAAACATGCACTCACATCCACTTAAATGTATAACCTATTGAGAGGATCTGCAGTATGACTCTGTTGGTAGCAAGTAACCCTGTCCCACCATGGCTACAGTGACCACAGGAGAAGTAGTCATCTGACTCAAAGAGATCTAATGTATAGGCAAGGCTGACCAATCAGCCTCTCTGTCTCTCTCTCTCACACACACATGCATTAAGAACCAAGAAGCCTAGAAGTTGAGGGCATTGGCAGCTGAATACTGTTTATGGTGGAATCCTAGACTGAAAACTAGGAATGACTGTTACTGAGGTTGATTTGACTTTTCTGAGGCCTCTAGGTTTGTAAGAGATCTGTATCATTATAATAAACTCCAAATCCCCCCTATTTTTAAAAATTTAAGTATAGTTGATTTCTAATGTTTTGGGTGTACAGCAAAGTGATTCAGTAAGAATATATATATATATATATATATATTCTTTTTCAGATTCTTTTCCATTATAGGTTATTACAAAATATTGAGTATAGTTCCCTGTGCTATACAGTAGGTCCTTGTTGTTTACCTATTTTATATATAGTAGTGTGTATCTGTTAATCCCAAATTCCCGATTTATCCCTCCCCCCCCTTTCCCCTTTGGTAACCATAAGTTTATTTTCTATGTCTGTGAGTCTATTTCTGTTTTGTAAATAAGTTCATTTGTATCATTTTTTTCAGATTCCACATATAAGTGATATCATATGATATTTGTCTTTCTCTGACTTACTTCATTTTGTATGATAATCTCTATGTCCATCCATGTTACTGCAAATGGCATTATTTCATTCTTTTTATGGCTGAATAATATTCCACTGTGTGTGTGTTTGTGTATGTGTGTATATATATATATACCTTATCTTCTTTATCCATTCATCTGTCAGTGGACATTTAGGTTGCTTCCATGTCTTGGCTATTGTAAACAGTGCTGGTATGAATTGGGGTGCATGTACCTTTTCAAATTAGAGTTTTCGGCTTTTCCAGTTGTATGCTCAGAAGATTACTTGAGTCATTTTAAGAAGCCTTCTCTTCCCTGCAACCACATGTGACCTAATACAAAGGATAAAATTACTTCTGTGGATGAGATTAAGCTTTAGAGACCAAAACCATGAATAACTATTGATATATGCCAAAATGTGTGTAATTCTACATATCCTTTTATTCTTTAGAATAGAGGACAAAGTTCATACCATATAGAGGGGGCAGAGTAGAGAAAGAAAAACAAAGGTGGTTAAATAGCTGCTTCCATGATTCATGTAAACTTTCTTTTGAATCTTTTAAAAATAGTATTTTCGGGCTTCCCTGGTGGTGCAGCAGTTGGGGGTCCGCCTGCCGATGCAGGGGACACGGGTTCGTGCCACAGTCTGGGAAGATCTCACATTGCTGTGGAGCGGCTGGACCTGTGAGCCATGGCTGCTGAGCCTGCACATCCGGAGCCTGTGCTCCACAACGGGAGAGGCCACAACAGTGAGAAGTCTGCATACCGCAGAAAAAAAAACCATAGTATTTTCATTTATACATGAAAGAGCACATATGTATGCATATATGCATATGCCAAATTTACCAGAATACTGGATAGAGTGTTACTTAGAAAAGAAAGAAGGCAGAAGATATGGAATTGAAGCATGAAGTTCCATGATATATATAGAAAGCAAACAATTTAAAATCTATTCCTATAAATACTAAAATGTACATGTGAAACATGAGCATAGTCTAAATTTTTTTTCAAGAAACTCTAAACAGATGCCTGAAGTTTTCATTTTCTTCAGCAATTTTAAGTGTTATGACTAATCAATTGAAAGGCTTTATCTAAACCCATGTATTATTTTAATCAAGGAAAATTTAGTAAATTTCTGAATTATAATTGAATTCCTGTACATGAGTATTTAAGTCATCCTTAATTCTCTGAAAATACCTGGTGGGATGATTCTGGAGTGTGATTCATTTTCCTCTTCTCTCTGACTCAGTTCTGCCACAGGAGCATTGCTTTCTATGGGCATTGCCATAGATTCTGACTAATGGCCCAGCTTCCTTTTCCTTCTAAGAGGGTTTGGGGAAGCTTTCTGGACTTAGTGGAACATTTCTGGCAGGGTTCTGCATTCAAGGTTAGGATCTGAAAATGGGATTCTAAGCTGATGAGGTGTGGCTCTCCAGGAAGAGGCCTGAGTGCTTCATCCCTCACTGACCCAGGACCCGCTGCGCCTCAGGGTGGCCCTCCAACTGGCTCTCATTACGAGCAGAGAGAAGCCAAATGAAGTGAATCTGACCTTCCCTTCTCAGCATCTGTGACAGAGGAAATAATTGGAAATCAAAGATTAAGTGATCAGTCCAGGGTCAGAAACATGGAGGCCAGGCTGGCTCAGAGAACAGAAGCAGCAAAGCAAATGTCCATGTAAGGACAGGATAGGATGGTCTAGCAGTTAAGTGCACAGATACTGAAGTCAGGCTACTGAGGCTTGCACTCCAGCCTGCCATTTATTTACTGAGTCTCTTGACGTCCCCAAGTCCTAATGCCCCCATCTGAATAGACATATGGTAATCATAGAACACACCTCATAAAGTTACTTTCAGTACTAAATGTGATAATATATGTAAAATGAGTTGAGTCTATCTCATGTGTGACAAATGTTTTATGCTAGTAATATAAGGCTTGCCAACCTAGAGGAGAGACACACCATGAGGCGGAAGGGCCAGGGGCCGTAGCACAGAGGGGATACAGGATAGGTATAGGCTGCAGGTCATACCACCTTGCTCTCTACCTGTCATAGGTGTAGCCTGTGCTCTTCTTGTCTGGGCAGCTGCACCAACACAGAATAAAATAAAAGGTGTGTAAACTCCTCAGAAAGGAAAGAACAGCTGTGATTTTCTCCTCAACTCAGCTTATTTTTGTTCCCATGAAGGCCATTATAGCTACTGAGATTAAAAACAACCCCCCTCCCCACAAAAAAGCCTCTCTCCAGTGAACCAAGAGATTTAAGTGGCAGCACCAGTGACAGAATATTTGGTTGTTTGGCTCCTGTGTGCTGGCGTTTCTCCACCCCACCCATCTCCATCCTAGTTTTGGCTTCCTTAGTCAGACTTCTCTGCATAGCAGCAGAGGGTATGTGCAGCAGCTTTGTCCAATGACTGATGGACCTGCTGCAGCCCCCGCTGGGGAGGCCAGGCTGAGATTCAGACTTCAGAGCACATTTGGAGGGTATTGCTTCTCAGCTGCCAGTAACAGTATTAGATGTTGTGTTCTGTTTGTGATGGGCACTCCGTGGTCATTTTTCTTTTCTTTTTAATATTTACTTATTTATTTTTGGCTGTGTTGGGTCTTCATTGCTGCATGTGGCTTTTCTTTAGTTGTGGTGAGCGGGGGCTACTCTGCTGTGGTGCGCGGGCTTCTCATTGCGGTGGCTTCTCTTGTTGTGGAGCATGGGCTCTAGGCACATGGGCTTCAGTAGTTGTGGCACACGGGCTCAGTAGTTGTGGCTCACGGGCTCTAGAGTGCAGGCTCAGTAGTTGCCGCGCACGGGCTTAGTTGCTCTATGGCATGTGGGATCTTCTGGGACCAGGGCTCGAACCCGTGTCCTCTGCATTGGCAGGTGGATTCTTAACCACCAGGGAAGCCCTGTGGTCATTTTTCTGATTAATCACTTCTCTTGTCTACCTAACCCTCTTCCCAATGACCCTGTATCTTTACCCCATCTCCCTTTTCTTTCACCTCCTTATTTGCCCTTGTGAACAACTACGCATTTCAGTGTATTTGGATATAAAGTTCTCTCTCTAATCAGATGGACAATGAAACTTAAATGTGAATCACTTTGGAAGGGTTCTACTTAAAGACAAATGAGGCTACTCAAAAGAAGCCCCTTAGCCTACAACCAAAGCCCGTCCAGGGGTATATGAGTTTCTTCAGCTGGAGGACCTATAGACATTTCATTGAGCCCTCAGGTTCCCAGATTCGTGGGCCCCTCAGAATGATCATGTGTGTAATCAGACTATTCTTTTCAGAGCCTGGGACCCTGAACCTTCAGAGACATGTCTGGTGCCCCTCATCATCCTATGGTAAGTCCAAGTTATCTTATTCACATGCATATTGTATTTTTGCAAAGCACACAGACCTGTTGTTTATTGTGACTAAGGTATTTATAACATAAGTAGTAGACCAGAACACTGGGGTTTGACAAAGGTGCCCTAGAGATTGCTGTGGTCACAATGAGCAAGATTAGAGAGAGGCAAGCTGGCAGACCGCCCTCCCCCACCCCGCCACCACCCAATTCAACAAGAGTAGCTCTGCTTTATGAGTTTTGCATATTTGGTTTTGCACTGGATATTCTCTGTTTGCCTGTTTAAATCCATTCTCTGCCCTTCTCCATTTTGCTCTTTGCCCCCAAGAAGCTGACTTCCATGGATTGCATCATCTGGTCTTCCTTGCCCTCAAGCTGGGTTCAGCCAAAGGGAGGAGCAGTAGGAGACTGTAGGGCAGAGGAGAGAGAATCAGGGGTGTTTATTTCCCTGACTCCTTCCCTTCTAGGTTGTGGTTTGGCAATGGCTACATTCCTCTATAAAAGTCCACAGCTCCTATCTGCTGGTGCCTTCCTATAGCTACAATTCTTGCCAGATTCTGGTAACCATTCTATCTCCTCCTTTGCCCCTTCAAGCCTAGGGGTGGCCATTGCATTCCACTGTGGTTAGTCCTGTGTTATTTTTACCATCCCTTGCTGGTTTCTCTTTACCCTATCCAGTCTTTCGTGAATAGTCCATTCATTAAACCCTTTTCAGTCACCCTTTTTGAGTTTTCCATCTGTGTTTGAATTTTCCATGCTAGGACTATGACTGATTCAGTCTTCTATTGTAAGATCTTGTTTAGTAGAGGATTCTACTGCTAAATAAAACCACAAAATTCTACTGCAAAATAAAACCACTTGGAGAACCACAACACTGGATCAATCAGAAGCATTGTAAGAACAAATGTCACATTCTTTGTGAATGTGAATTACCCAAGATGGAGCAAAGTCTTCAAAAAACTGTTGAATTAGATAATCTTTACCATACATTTTAAAGTTTCTATTGAAGAATACATTTAATTCAGTACTAAATTTAGTTACTAAATAGAGGCTAAAATGACTCTGGAGTCAGACAGACTGAATCCTGACTCTGGCACTTATCATCTGTATGATTTTGAGTAAGTTATTTAACCTCGCTAAGCCTCCGCTTTCTCATCTGTAAAATGGAAGTAATAACATTCTCTATCTCATGGAATTGTTGTGAGAATTAAGTTAGATACTATATATACAGTGCTCAATACTAAGCTTGATACTTAGCTTGATACCCAATAAACTTTAACTCTTGCTACTATGATTTATAATAATAAAATACAGAAGAATATATCAAACTAGTATAAGTCAACAGTTTGAAGAAACAATAGTTTGAAAATCTAAAAGTCTGGACAGGGAAGCAACAAGTGCTTCACTCACAAAAATGCCAGACCTGTTTCTTCCTGGAGCTTGTAGGAGTTTAAATCAGTCTTCCTGTTCAAAGACCCATGGTGAACCAACATGCATCCTGGGCCAGCAGAGATTCACTGGTGCCATCAGTAAATTCAGCCAGGCGTACAAAAGGCAGTGAAAGTAGAAGTTACCTGAGGAAGTTACCAATGTTGGAGATCCTTCTTCAAATCTTGGCTCAAATGTTGCCAATCTGTTTATTTATTACATTTTTGGTTTACTGTCTGTCTCTTCCAGTTGGAATATAAACTGTGTAAAGGCAGGTTTTTTTTGTCTTATACACTGATGTTTGCCAGCTTGGTACTCGGTAAATATTTGGTGAATGTGGTTGAGTCATCTCTGCATTACACTGTGTGTGAGATTTGGCTAACGCAGTATGCTAAATGATAACCTCTGGGTAATTATTTAATTGTATTCAATAGATGTTTACACCAGTTTAACAGGTCAGTTGTCATTTATCGCTTGTGTCTGGCCTGTACTTGAACTGTTTCTGTTTAGCCGTCTCGCACAAAGTAGACACTCAGGTGTGTTAGTCCCCTTGTGTGTTTAACTTTTTGTTGGATATAGCTTTTTTTTTTTTTTAAAGATTATTCTTTGTGTACATGTATCATTGCAGGTGGGTATACCTCAAGGTGCATCTGTGCTTGAGAGCAGTGTTAAAAGTCCTCAGCTATCTATTTGCAGCTTAGCAGAGAGAAGACATTAATTACCTCTTTAGTATTCCCTCTAACTTTGAGTGTTCCCCCTCATTTCCTTCTTCTCCACAAGAGTGACACATTTAGTTTTCTAAATTTTAACCATTTAGGTTTTTTTCCTCATTGAATGCTTGATAGGACAGAAGCAAGCAAAGTCCAGCATAATTTTTCTTTGTCAGTCTGGGGACTGTTTGTACTGTCCCACCCACTGTTAGAAAACCCTGTGATTCCTGTCCAAATTATCTTCTAGGGGTAGCAGATACCCCTTCACTGCTTTCTTCTGATCAAAGGTGAGATTGGAAATTAACTTGATAGTTCACATATTCAGTCCAAAGGCATAGTACAAAAAGCTGGATCTAAGTCCAAGACAAAGGACATGAGATGGAGAATACATGATACTGAGTAGAAGCATCTTGGAAGGAGAAACCAGAAGTTTTGTGAATCAAAGGGAGGAGAGCTTTTATAGGATACCTGTAATATGAACTGTTAAGGGTTCTCATCTGCTCTGGAGAGCAGTTACCTGTTTTCTGAAGACCCATGGGGATAAGGTATCCTAACAAGTGATAGCAAATAGGGTCCGTCTTAGGGCCAACTGTGTTCAGTTATGGTAGTAACTGACTGAAGTAGTGTTTCTCACAGTGTGGCCCACCAACCAGCAACATTAGTATCACCTGGCAACTTGTTAGAAATGCAAATACTTGGTCCTTACCCCAGACCTACTGCCTCAGAAACTCTGAGGTAATCTCTATTTTAATAAGTCATCTAGATGATTCTGATGCACATCAGTGTTTGAGAACAACTGGTCTGGAGTAGTGTGTTGAGCTCAGGGGAGAAAAAAATGCAGTAATCCACTGGTGATGTTACCACGAACGTGGGTGGGAGGGGTAACAGTGAGTAGACCATGTAATTTGTGATCTCATTTCTAGACAGAGTTTATAAATATAATGCAAATGAGTGATCTAAACAAGCCACCAAACTTTGACAACCCAAAAGTTCTGAAGAACTAAAAGAACAATTGGTCAAAGTAAATAACAAATGCAGATGGAATGGTGGCAGTGGACTGAAGGAGAGTCACATGACTCCTCATCTATGAACATCTATAAACAGGTAAGAGAAGATGGTTATTGGGCGGATAACATAATAGGCCAGAAAGTGAAAGGAGTAAGAACCAGAATGGGCTGGTTTGGGAAAAAGATTTATTCTGAGTTTTTAAAGCAGTTTGGAGATAGAATTGAGGGAGGTGAAAAGTACATATAGAGAGAGATGGAGAGAGAAAACTTAAAGAAATTTTGCTATGTGTTAGGATAAAATTGATATTTTTGAGAGACTTCTGTAAAGATTTAAATTTTTTAAAATTATTATTATCACAATAATTTCTATTTTGGTTGTTGAACTGTTGTTTTTTTCTGAGTGATACCATATTAAAACTGAGCTTTATTGGATTAAGTATTTGTATATTTATTTGTTACTTTGTTTTTCCTCTGTCTTCCTCTAAAAATACTTTATTTAAGGTAGCTTATAGACAACAGTAGTGCTAATAACTTGCATTTGCTTAAAGTTTTGTAATTATAAAACTTTATAATCTTTGATTATCTTTTTGGTAGAACATTATGATGAGGCAGGTGGTGAGGGGACATTATTATCCCCATTCTCCAGATGAGGACACTGAAACTTAGTGAAGTTATGTACCTTGTTCTGAGTGAAACAACTAATAAATGATGGATTTGGGATTCAAACTTGGGTCTCCTAACTCCAGATTTGGCATTCTGTTTATTACCTCATATAGTAACAAAGAGTAGTGTAAAGAAACGTCTCCTGTTGGGAAGGGTAATTTGTTTTAAACTTTAAATTTACACCATGTCTCATAAAATATGGTTCTACTTTTAAAGCTTTTTTTTTTTTTTGGCCATGTCGTTCGGCTTGTGGGATCTTAGTTCTCTGACCAGGGATCAAACCCGGGCCCTCGGCAGTGAAAGCGTGGAGCCCTAATCACTGGACCGCCAGGGAATTCCCTTGGTTATACTTTTAGTCACACCTTGTAAGGAATTAGGGTCTCATTTGAAAGGTGAGATTACTGCAGGTTTTTGTAATGGGAACAAGGAAAGTTTTTCATTACCAGAACTGGAGCAATGACAGTTTGAAAGCAGAAGGCACTCAGTCTAGCTTAGTCTAGTTTACAGAGGATTAAAATGACCTCTTGGTGAGAGTTATTAAGAGAGGGCTTTGAGGCTCAGTATATGTCTTAATAGAGAGGGTACAGATGGAATAGGATAGAAAGCAAGCTGGCTACAAGACTGTCAGAAACTGCTGCATTGTTTTTATCCTTTTGTACTCTGCTTATTTTCTTTTTCTTCTTCTCTTCCTATTTAATAGAGTTGTGTTGAAGGTTCCATCCTGCCTAGCCAAGCCAAAGGGAACCAAGGAAAGGGATTTGGTCTTACTGGGTTGGATCTTTACCTGCAGACCTCTGAGAATTCAAAATGGTGGTGTGGATGGAAAGGTCAATTTCTAGGATTTAGAGTTGGGGTGATGTGGTCAGTTGGCTCTTCTTACATAGAGATACCCCTTCCTTGGATAAAATGTTGGAGGAATGTGGTCTTTTAATTTTTATCTGTTATTTCCCCCTTAAGAGAGAGAGAATCTTCACATGATTTGATGAGAATTGAAACAGCGTAAAGGAGTGGGTGGGAGGAAAAATTAATAATTATCTTATAAACTCAGGAATTTTTAAAATGTTCTTTTAAAAGAAAACTGACGCTAAAACTGTTTTAAAAAATAAATGTTTAGAATGAGGCTTTTTTCTATTGATGGCTGGTCTTTGTGCATTCCAAATTCAAAAGGAATATTTTAAAAATGTAAACCTCTGTACAGTGTCAGGTGACAAGTAATACAGCACAGCTCTCAAAAGCAAAAATAAAATAAATTTCAGAATATCTTTCTATTTTTCCAAGCTGAAGAGAACAAAGAATTAAGGGCTTTCTTTGCTTATAGTCTTCTAATTTAAAAGTTGGGGAGCTTTCCTATTCTGCTGATTAGGCTTTGAAGTCTAGAGTGAAACAGTGATTACAACAAACATCTACCCGCTTAGAGACTGGAATCAAGAAGCATATTGCCCTAATTCTTCAAAGACTATTGAGGAAGAGAGAAAGTGAAAAAGAGAGAGAGAGAGGGAGAGGGAGAAAGAAAGAGAGAGAGAGAGGAAGGTGAATAAATAAATCTAAAGATATAATAATTGGAATATGGCTTTTCCTGATCCACCAAGGAGTTGAAAGATCACCACTGACAAATAAAGAGTTCAAATATACACAAATGGGAATACTAGACTATATTTTAACAACATTAGCATATTTTCCTAGCCTTAAAAATTGTCATTGAAGTTCTGTTTACCAAGTGTTATTGCATAATCACCTACTCAAACTTGGCAGTGAAATGAAGCCTAGACTTCATTTGTTTACATTTAACTTTGTGGGGACCCATCCCTATATTGGCACATGCTGTAGGTTGGCATTTACATGCAAATTAGCCAATTATTTATATATTTTTTTGTTACCCCCACAGCAGAATGGTGAAACCAATTCCTTGGATGTATAATTCTAAGAAGAAATGTAATTCTAATGAAAAAAAATTCACAAATGCTGTCCAATAAAATGTACAATTCCAATGCTACCAGGATGACCAAGCACATTTTTATATATAGGAAGTGTACTGCCGTTTTTTTTTTTTAAAGGAATCCTTCATGGATATAGGAGAGAAAGAGTCATAAAGAAGAGAGACAAGTTGCTTTGCCACTATTCTATCACCACATGTTCTGTTGCTACTTTTGCAAAATGAATAGAGAGGTACCCAATTAACTTCCTTGAGTAATCAAATATTTAAAACAAGTGAATACACAAAAACCTTTCAGTGACCTTCATTTGTAGGCAAGGTAACCACAGAGAATCAATAAATATATTGACCAAACACTTGTAAGAAGAATGAATTTGTCACAGGGCAGTGTTGTTTACTGACAGTACACCTGACTTTCTTCCTGCCCCCAGATTCCCCTCACCTAAATCTACCTGGAGGCTTTGCTTCCTCTCAGATCTTGGAATGAGTTTATCCAACTCATTGATTTGAGATCAAGTCAGGTTTGTTGATGGCCCCTCTCTAACCCTAGTGTCTGTTCTAACTGTTCCGGGTTAGGTTCATTTCCTATTTCCTAATTACACAAGTGACTGAGCTTCTTGTCAATTTCTCCATATCTCATGTTTTTCTGTTCTCTGAAGCTTATATATTAGTTTGCTAGGGCTGCTGTAACAAAGTACCACCAACTAGGTGGCTTAAACAACAGAAATTTATTCTCTCACAGTTTTCTGGAAGCTAGAAGTCCAAGATCAAAGTGTCAGCAGTGTTGGTTTCTTCTGAGGGCTGTGAGAGAGAATGTTCCATGCCTCCTAGCTTCTGGTGGGTTGTTGGAAATCTTTGGTGGTCCTTGGCTTGTGGAGGTATCACCCCAATCTCTGCCTTTATGTTCACATGGTGTTCTCCTTGTGTGTGTATGTCTATCTCTTCATATGGCATTCTTTTTATAGGGACAACAGTCTTATTGGATTAGGAGCCCAACCTACTTCAGTATGACCTCATCTTAACTAGTTGTATCTGCTGTATCTTTCTGGGCTTCAACTACCTTTCCCTTATCTACAAAAGGGAGGTAAAAAGGCATACCTTTTACTATGAGGATTAGTAATAATATCTGTAAATGCAACTAACACAATGAATTGTACATTCATTGTACAATTAGGTACATTGTACATTAGGTACTCAGAATGTGGTAGTTATTATTATGGCATTTTAACTTCTTAAGACCACTCTTCCATTTTTCTACTGCATGCTCTATTTAATCAAGGCACATCTTGGAGTCAGAATATAAACAGGTCATGGGATCTTGAAAGGAAGAATCAGTGAGGAATTGTATCTTCTATGAATCCTAGCCTTTGAGAGTTTTAAAAAACTTCAAAAAATAGCATTAGTTATTAATAATCTTACCGTACTCAGAAAAACAGGGGCAAATCACCTAAGGCAGTATTTTGAGTTTAACTACAAAATTTAGCTACGAACTACAGAATATTTTAAAACCACAGTATTTAGTAATCATTGCCTCTGAATCAAGTAGCAGTTTTGTTAGGTACTTGTCAACTAAATTATGGGTAAAGTCAACTTAAAATATATTTGGGATTCAAAATGTGTTTCTAATTTTAAGAACCAAAGAACATAAATAATAGACTTTTATTAAGAAACAGGAGTAATTGTTGTTAGTTAATTCCTGCTGCTGCAAGTTTCTTAAATCCCAGATTCAAAAAAGAAATATGGAGCCACCTCTATGATCACATTTTACAAGACTAGAAAGCAAGTGGTATCACTCTTGGAGGAACAGATGGGATCCAATGGGTAATTCCAGTTGCAGAGAGCAAGCGCAATGACTGGAGTGAAGCCAGAATAACAGTTGTAAGAAAGAGGCTCTCCAGAATTTAGGGGAAGCTCCAGGATGGAAGTGGAGTACCTGGAAGAAATACACACCTTCCACCTGGGGAGGAGCCAGATGCCCTGTTCAGACAGGTTGAAGATCAAAGTATGACACCAGAACGTGTGTAATGCACAAGGAAGTAAGTGGGATTTATGAGGAAGTAGAAAGTTTCTGGGTGTGTCTAGAGGAGAGAGGACTGAAAAAACAGAGTCAGGAACAGCATGACATCACTCAGGATCACTGATCAAGAGCAAAGTAGGGGATACACAAGGGGACTTCAGAATCCAGCAGGCAGTTACTTCTAAAGATGAGCTTGTAGGCATGGCCTAATTTCCACACTGTCAACCAGGACCTTCTGCCCACTATTCTCAATTCTTAAAGTGGTCAGGCCTGGCCAGGTGGACAACAGTGTGAGTCTTGGCAAGCAGCATCCTTATGATTTGATACTGCAAAGACAGAATATCTTCAGGTGGTAGGTCCCAGAATACAGGCTAGGATTCTGCTAAACCAATATGTCCTGAAATATGCTGAAAAGGCCTTTGCACAGCAAGGCTGTTGGCATCTCCTGCTTCTTGTCTGACTAAGATGTCCCTGACTTCTTCATCCAGTGACAAAATTAAATGTTCACTCCAAACCAAGCTATAACCTGGCTTGCCATGAAGCAGAAAATTGTTTCAATTTGAGCAATCCTGTAATTTTTAGAAGTCTATAAAATGAGAAAAGTGAGATATCAGATGACCAGAGTCAATTGGAAACTTCCTAATTCATCTCAGTTATTGATTTATGTAATGATTTCAGTCAATTGGCCTTGCACGAGAAGTAAAGTCCTCAACTGCATTTATAATTCTAAATGTAATATATTGGTGTGATACCTTGCTCTTTGAGTTGGGAATACCCCAACCTCATTCCAGGGTTGATAAATGGTTGTGATATGAACTAGGAGTGTTTGCTGTATCTTACCTAGATGAATAAGTAAGTATACCTAGATAAAATACAGAAAAATATCTGAAACGTTGCAGGTTGCTGCTACATGCAACCCACATTTAATTAGAAACCATATTGTTTCAATTCTGCCTCCTAAATATCTCCCAAAACAATCCACATTTTTTCGAGGACTTTTAGTCACATTATCCTAGTTTAGAGTCCATCATCTGGATTATTGAAACAGCTTCTTAATTAACCTCCAGTCTTGCTCTCTCTCATTTATTCCAATTCTTTTCACACTACAGGAATTATGGTTTTTCTAAATATTTGGTCTAGTCATTTCACTTCCTTGGGTAACACATTTAATGGAACTTCACTTTTCTTGGGATAAAATATTCTTTTCTCCTATATTTCTTAAAGTGGTCTGCAAAGATGTTCATGACCTGCCCATCATTCACTTCACCAATTTGAATTCCATAATCCAGCCCTAATGGACAACTTTCAAGTCCCACATGCTAAGCTCTCTCACCTCCGTGTTTTCTATTTTATGTTCTCTCACCCTATAACGTGCTTCATTACCTCTCGCCCAGTCCTCTTCCCCTTCAACTTTCACAGCTACTGCTACTCTCCCTTCAGATGTGGTAGGCACTACCTGTGCTCACCAGCATCGACCTTTCCCTCTTCATCCTTGGCTCATGGCTACACTACATTCCTAGCCTCCATTGCAGTTAAATGTGACCATGTAACTTAATAAAATGTGGTGGAAGTGATGTGCCACTGTCAGGACTGGTCCATAAAACCCTGCCACAAGCAAACCTTGTTCTATTTTGCCATCCACCATCTGACTGAAAAGGATTCAGAGAACTTGGAAGAGGACAGAGGCCAAAGATGAAGGTGCCTGGGACTTTCATTTGGCTGTAACATGAACAAGGGTAAATCACTAGTGTATTAAATTGCCCAGAAATTGGGGTTTGTTTCAGCAGCTGGTATTACTTTCCTAAGCAATACAAGGTTTTAGCTTAGTTTTAAATTTCCTTGATAAACCTTCTTTGACCGACAATGTCTGTTTCTCCACTCTACTGTAAGCTCGGTAAGAGTAAGGGCAGAGTCCATTATTTTATTCACTATTGTAGCTTCAGTTCTTATTACAGTGTCTGTATACAATGCATGAACAAACAAAAATATCTGTTGAAACTTTAACGAATTGGCTTTATATTGAAGCTTAGAAAATTCAAATTTGAGTTTTCAGAGGTTAAACATGTATGATTAAATTTGGAAAAGTACATTTAATTTCTTTACAGAACAAAGAGAAAACTATGAAACACTGGAAAATTCTTACATACTTGCAAACAAATAACTTAAAAGACCAAATCAGCATGTTGGGGACAAGAACTTTAATACAAAGTGCCTCACTTTGCCACTCTAGCTTGTCTGATTTTTTATTTTACTTAGAAGAGAAAACCATGATAAGGATATCTGTCACCTAGAGTGTCAAGAAGCTTTTGAAAAGCTGAAATAAGCTCTGATTTTTCTTATCAGTTTTTAGAGCTCCAGGCATTTCAAACCTGTTCAAACTGGCAGTTGACATGTCTGATAATGGTTGGAGCACTTTATTACAAGACCACAAAGTAATAATCATCTACTTATGAGAAAAAAGTTGCCAAGAGAAGGAAACTTGTTTTCTCTATAGCATTAATATGAAGCAATTTCTACTTGGACAAACCAAATCTCTAAATTTGGCCAAGATTTTTTTGTGTGTGTTAAGTGATTGTTAGGCTCTCTCTTAATTAGGATGTGCTGGGCTTAACAGTGGCATATAAAAAATATTCTGGAATGACAGTGTGAATGATTTTCAGAGAGGGAAAGAAGAGAGAGAGAGAGGGAGAGAACATACTAGAAAATTCTCTGTGTGACTAGAAAGCCTAAGGTTTTCATGTTTCCTAGAACTCCTTCAGCTAATAGAAGTTATACAATTGAGCGTCGAGGGACATATGGCCAAGATGGCAGAGTAAGAAGACCCTGCACTCACCTCCACCCACCGGCACACCGAAGTTACAACTATCTGCAGAGCAGCTATCTATGAGAACAACCTGAAGACTAACAGAAAAGTTTTCCCACAATTAAAGATGTAAGGAAGGAACCACAAGATGGGTAGGAGGGGTGGAGATGCAGTATAGTAAAAACCACACCCTTAGCTAGATGACCTACAAACAGGAGGATAATCACAACTGCAGAGGTTCTCCCCAAGGAGTGAAGGGGTTTGAGCCCCACATCGGGTTCCCCAGCCTGGGGGTCTTGCATTGGGAAGACAAGCCTCAGAACACCAGGCTTTGAAGAACAATGGGGCTTGTGTACAGGAGGACTGGAGGGCTGTTAGAAACAGAGATTCCACTCTTAAAGGGTTTGCACAAAATCTCATGTGATCTGAGTATCAGCACAGAATTAGTAATTTGAAAGGAGACTGGGTCAGACCTATTTGCTGATTTTGGAGAGCTGCCTGGAGAGACAAGAGGCAACTGAGATCCACCTGGGGACATAAATGTTGGTGGCAGCCATTTTGGGGAGCTTGTTCTACCAGGACACTGATGCTGGAAAGCACCATTTTTTTTAAAAAAAGACTTTTATTTATTTATACAATTAATTAATTAATAATCGAAATAGTTTACTTACAATATTATATTAGTCTCAGGTGTACAACATAATGATTCAATATTTTTATAGATTATACTCCATTTAAAGTTATAAAATGTTGGCTATATTCCCTGTGTTATACAATATATCCTTCTAATTTATTTTATGCATAATAGTTTGTACCTCTTAAACCCATACCCCTATCCTGCCCCTCCCCCATTCCTTTTCCCACTGGTAATCACTAGTTTGTTCTCTTTATATGTGGGTCTGTTTTGTTATATTAACTTGTTTTATTTTTTTATATTCCACTCATAAGAGACAACATATAGTATTTATCTTTCCTGTCTCACTTATTTTGCTAATTATAATGCCCTCCAGGCCCATCATGTTGCTGCAAATGGCAAAATTTTGTTCATTTTTATGGCTGAGTAATATTCCATTGTGTATGTATACCACATCTCCTTTATCTATTCATCTGTTGATGGATGTTAATGTTGCTTCCATACCTTCGCTATTGTAAATAATGCTGCTATAAACATTGGTGTGCATATATTTTTTCAAATCAGTGTTTTCATTTTCCTGGGATTTACTCCCAGACATGGAATTGCTGGATCATATGGCAGTTCTATTTTTAGTTTTTTTGAGGAAACTCTGTACTGTTTTCCATAAGGGCTGTACTAGTTTACATTCCCACCAACAGTGCACTAGTGTTCTCTTTTCTCCACATCTTTATCCACACTTGTTATTTGTGGTCTTTTTGACAATAGCCATTCTGACCAGTGTGAGGAGATATCACATTGTTGTTTTGATTTGTATTTCCCTGATGATTAGTGATGTTGAACATCTTTTAATGTACCTGTTGACCAACGGTATGTCTTCTTTGGAAAAATATCTATTCAGGTTTTCTGCCCCTTGTTTAATTGGGTTGTTTGTTTTTTTAATATTGCGTGATACTGAGTTGTATAAGCTGTTTATGTATTTTGGATATTAACCCCTTGTCAGTCATATCATTTCCAAATATTGATTTATTAGTTCTAATAATTTTTTGATGGTGACTTTAGGGTTTTCTATATATAGTATTATGTCATCTACAGTTAGTGAGAGTTTTACTTCTTCCCTTTCAATTTGAATTCCTTTCATTTCTTTTCCTTGTCTGATTGGTGTAGGTAGGACTTCCAATACTATGTTAAATAGAAGTGATGAGAGTAGGCAACCTTGTTTTGTTCCTGATATTAGGGAAAAGCTTTCAGTTTCTCACTATTGAGTATGATGTTAACAGTAGGTTTGTCATAAATGGGCTTTATTATGTTGAGATATGTTCCCTCTATACAAACTTTGATGAGAGTTTTTACCATGAATGGATGTTGAATTTTATCAAATGCTTTTTCTGTGTCTATGAGATAATCATTGACTTTTATCCTTCTTTTTGTTAATGTGGTGTATCACATTATTGATTTGAGGATATTGAACCATCCTTTCATTCCTGGAATAAAATACCAAGATACATTATAATTAAAAATGATAAAATTTATAGATAGAGAATCTTAAAAGCAACAGGAGAAAAGTAACTGGTTACATACAAAGGGACTCCTATATGTATCTCTGCCGACTTTTCAGCAGAAACTTTGCAAGATAGAAGGGAGTGGCATGATATATTCAAAGTGATGAAAGGAAAAAACCTACAACCAAGAGTATGCTACCCAGCTAGGCTATCATTCATATTTGAAGAAGAGATAGTCAAAAGCTAAGAGTTGGCAACACTAAACCAGCTTTACAAGAAGTCCCTTTAGGGACTTCTCTAAGAAGAAAAGATCACAACTAGAAATATGAAAATTATGAAAGGAAAAGTCTCATTGGTGAAGGCAAACACACAGTAAAAGTGGTAGATTGTACAAAGAACTCATACAACTCAATATCAAAAAAACAAACAACCTGATTTTAAAAATGGATAGAGGACCTGAATAGACATTTTTCTAAAGGAGACATACAGATGGTCAACAGTCATATGAAAAGATGCTCAACATCATTAATCATCAGGGTAATGCAAATCAAAATCACAATGAGATATCACCTTACACCTGTTAGAATGACTTTTATAAAAAAGACAAGAGATAAAAAATGTTATCAAGGATGTAGAGAAAAGGGAACTTTTATACACTGTTGGTGGAAAAGTAAATTGGTATAGCCATTAAGGAAAACAGTATGGAGGCTATTCAAAAACTGAAAAATAGAACTGCCGGGCTTCCCTGGTGGCACAGTGGTTGAAAATCTGCCTGCTAATGCAGGGGACACAGGTTTGAGCCCTGGTCTGGGAGGATCCCACATGCCGTGGAGCAACTAGGCCCGTGAGCCACAACTACTGAGCCTGCGCGTCTGGAGCCTGTGCTCCGCAACAAGAGAGGCTGCGATAGTGAGAGGCCTGCGCACTGTGATGAAGAGTGGCCCCCACTTGCCACAACTAGAGAAAGCCCTCACACAGAAACAAAGACCCAACACAGCCAAAAGTAAATAAATAAATAAATAAATTAAAAAAAAATAGAACTGCCATATAATTCAGCAATTTTACTTCTGGGTATTTACCCAAATATACCAAAAACATTATTTTGAAAAGAGATATGTACTTCAATGTTCATTGCAGCATTATTTACAATAGCCAAGATATGGAAGCAACTGGTAGATAAAGTGTCTACTGGTAGATAAAGGGATAAAGAGTATGTGGTATAAATATACAATGGAATATTACTTAGCCATAAAAAAGAAAAAGCAAAAATAAACGAGTAGGAGTACATCAAATTAAAAAGCTTCTGTATAGCAAAAGAAATAATCGGCAAATTGAGAAAGCAACCTATGCAATGGGAGAAAATACCTGCAAATCATCTATCTGATAAGGGGTTAATAACGAAAATATATAACAAACTCATACAACTCAATAGCAAGAAAATAAACAATCTGATCAAAAAATGGGCAGAGGACTTGAATAGACTTTTCTCTATAGAAGACATACAAAGTGCCAACAGGTATATGAAAAGATGCTCAACGTCAGGAAAATGCAAATCAAAACTACACTGAGATATCACCTCACACTTGTTAAAATGACTGTCATTAAGAAGATAAGAGATAACAATTGCTGGTGAGTATGTGGAGAAAAGGGAATGCTTGTGCACTATTGGTGAGAATGTAAACAGTATAGAGGTTCCTCAAAAGATTAAAAATAGAACTACATATAATCCAGCAATACCACTTCTGGGTATTGATCTGGAGAAATTAAAATCACTATCTTGAAGAGATATCTGCACCTCTATGTTCATTGCAGGATTATTTACAAACACATTGATAATGAATAAAGAAGTTATGGTATATATGGTATATGTATATTATATATATATGGCATATATATGATATATATATATCATATATATATATGGTGGAATATTACTGAGTCATGAGAAAGAAGAGAATCCTGCCATTTGTGACAACATGGGTGCACCTTGAGGGTGTTATGCTAAGTGAATAAGTCAGACAAAGACAGATACTCTATGTTCTCACTTATATATGGAATCTGAAAATGTCAAACTCATAGAAATAGAGAGTAGAATGGTATTTGTCATGGGCTTGGGATTGGGGGTAATGGGGCGATGTTGGTCAAAGGGTACAACCAGCTATAAGATGAATAAGTCCTGGGGATATAATGTACAGCATGATGACTGTAATTCACAACACTGTATTATACACTTTAAAGTTATTAAAAGAGTAGATCCTAAATGTTCTAACCACACACAAAAATAATGTGAGAGGATAGAAGTTATAACCTTATGTGGTAATCATTTCACAACATATTCACGTATCAAATCATGTTGTACACCTTAAACTTATATATGTTATATGTCTACAGTATCTCAAAAAACTAGAAAACACACACTCTCTCCCTCAGAGAGGAGAAGCAGGTACATACTTCCTCAAGCTGCTAGTGAAGTTCCTCATCACACCAGAAGCATCTTAATGAGGATTCACTGAGGAACCCCTGCTAGTCAGGAACATGTCAAGGTTGCCCCCTGTAACCACTACTAGTTAATGTTTCACTGGAGGTATTACTCATTTCAACTATATAAGAGAAAAAAACTAGTGATATAAAATCTGAGAGAATATGTAAAATTATGACTATTTACAGAGGATATCATTGTATGATTGTAAAACACATGAGAATCAAATGACAAAAACCACTACAAATAAGAAGGTAAGTATGTTGCTGGGATATAGAATTAAAACAAAAATAAATAATTTGTAAAAAAAACCAAGTCTTATAGTTATAAGAACATGGGCACCATATTAGATGGGACTAGCAGTTAGACAGATAATACTGGAATGGTAAGATATTATTCTCACATGTAAGAATTTTTTTTAAATTACCCATGATAAGAACAGGACTGGTCATCAAGTCTGGGGCATGGCCAAACATTTGGTCCAAGCCAGGTAGGTAGACTCAAATTGTGGCATTAGGGAAAATGAGTCACTGGTAGGCAATTGTGTAGAAAGAGTTTTGATAAAGTTATGGCTATAGATCTCTATTAACCTATTATGGGGACTAGAGATGTTTGATTAATTATGTTTTGAGGGTTAGAATCTCAGGACCTCCTTATCAAATACCTCTCAGTATCAGAAGTTAGGCGAGCTCAACCATTCAGCTGACCCAGAGCATAGTAAGAAAAAATAAATGCTTGGAATCAGAAAATCTGGATTTGAGTTCAGTGTTGTGACACTTAATAGCTCATTGACCTTGGAAAAATTACTCTGTTACTCAGTTTTCTCCATGAATGTAATACTCCTTTTCCTCAGTTCCTTCCAGGGTTTTTGCTAGGCTCAGATAATATAATGTATATAAGATCTTTTTGTATACTTTTAAATGCTACATGAATGTTGCTTGTCATGATGATGGTGATGATGATAGCAATTCATATGCCCACTGTGGTGCCTGGATATTACTCAGGAATTACTAATCTCAATTACCTCCTTCTAAAAACCACAGCAGGCTCTTCAGCACTGTCATTCATAAACATCTCTGTCTGGATTCAGACAGCAAACAGATATCTAGGGTCTAATTGCTGGAGTCATGGCTGGGCTATTGGCTAGCACATTTCTGGTAAACTCTCAATGTTACTGCCAACCTGAGGTGTGTTTTTCAGCTCACAGACTCCTGTCATCTGTCAGAGGCTGAGAGATTTTTAGTGAGGGAAGAAAAGTCTAAGGGCCATTTGCCTTCTTGCCCTTGAAAAGAAAATATAATTGTTTGGTAGAAAAAACATTCAGAGGTCTGACAAAGGCCTAACGTTCTTTCAAAATGTGCTTATTATGAAATAGTTCAGACATATAGGAATTCATACCAATTTATAGTGGACATTCACAAACCTACTGCCCATTTTAAGAAATAAAACGCCAGCAATACAATTAAAGCCCTCTGGTACCCCTCTCAGATTGCATCTCAGGTAACTAGTATCTTGAATTATTTTGTTGTTTATCATAGAGGGAATTTCTCTATATTTTTGCTACTAACCAACCTCAATTCTTTATAAGCACAGCTCTTACTAGATTTATCACAGTTGTATATCCCAATATTCTTCTTTATCTTCTTTATCTCAAGAACTCAGTTTGGTGGAATATATATATTTTGGTAAAAAGTAAAGCATCAATACTTATTATCTTTATACAGTGCAGAATGTTTCCCCCACTCACCTCCCTCTTCCCGAACCTCTTCTCCCTTCTTTATTTGCATTGGCATGTGGACTTCTTGTTCCCACCAGATGAGTCAGTCAAGATAGAACGGATGTCAATGTCTCCTGAAAAAAAGATGCCATACTTTCTTGTAAAGTCACGAAAAAGCATTAGTTTGAGCCAACGCTGAAAACAATTGGGAGAGCTCACATAAAAGTCTGGATTTCTGGCTTCTTTTGAAAAATTGAAAAGACTGATAACATAGTGCCCATGTTCCTAAGTGGCAATAATCCACCTGAGCCAAAGAGCAGCTGCCTCTTTTAGATGGGGCCCTCTTCATTTTGCCATATTCCTGTCACTCCTTTTTGATCCCTGAGACTAAGACCAATAACATTTGCCATTTATTATCCTACACGGACTGCTGATGATCCACATGGTAGAGAAAAAATTTTTCCTTTACCCATATCAGTACTATCAAAAGTGGTGAAACAAAAAAATCTATCAAAAAGGCCACCTCTACTCTCACTCTACCCTTAAATAAACACAGGTGCCTAGAAAAAACAGTGTTCCTTTCACAATCACAATGTTAAGAGAAGTCCCCTTATCATTCAGATGGTTGCCTCTGAGGTCCTCTGCTGTAAAAATGTACTCTGGTCATTCCCTTCCCCTGCCCTGCCCCCGCACACACAATCACCAGCCTCTTCTCTTGTCTAGATTCATATGTAGTTTTCATAGACTTGAGGCAATGGGTGTGGAAAATGAGGCAAGAGAAATATAAGAAGAAGATAAATGTCAAAACACTCCCAATGTAAGCTAGAGCTTTAAATTTAGGAGTGAGACACAGGAATCAACACTTGGTAGATAGCACTCTTTGCAAAACAATTTCACAGGGGAGACCCACTTTAAATATCATTTATAAAGTGTTGCTGGTGAGATTAAGGTGTCCGGTCTCCTAACGTCTCATCAGGAAGCCAGTCTAAAATGTGATGATGAAGGCTAAGCTCTAACCTTGGAAATTATATTGAGAAGTAAGGCTGTAATGACTGAAGCACTTTATGGACTAATAGGGAATATTAAAAAGGAAGAGAAGGAAAGTGAAAAAAAAATGATGAGTCTTCAGCTAGTTGTGTCCAAGGGCAAAAAGCACTGTCTGTCTGGCAGGTAGACATAAGAATTCTAGTCTCTAGCAAGGTTTTCTCTGGGCAGAGCAGGTATAAATCTTTTGGCTTTTGCACAAATTATTCAGATACCTTCTCTCTGGCTTCAGGTTTAAGAAAAATCTTATAATTATTATTTTGGGAAGAATATGTCTTAACTAATAGATATGAGATCAAGTACTCCCAGATCTGAGAATATCTGATTTACAAACAACTGGAACCTTTGGAATATTTTCTCAATATTACTCACAACCCTGTTTCATGTACCATCCTTCCCATCTCTGATACCCCTGCTATTTGTTCTCCTATTGTAGAGCACATGAGAAGTGAGGTGTAGGTGGGAAATTAAACGTTATGTGTGTCTAGAAGTATCAACCTAGCATCGGGTGACTGCTCCTATGTCACTTCTCCTCCTTCCACTTCTTCCCTAGGTCCCTGTACCATCTCTGTCATGGGAGGGGGAGTGTCACGGAAAAGCTGCTGTCACAGGATAAATGTATTCTTGGTGTCTTTATGTAGAATTCAGAATGTCTTTTTGTCTATAAATAATATTATAAACTGTGGCTAAGTGTAGTCAAAATAATATGGAAAGCACCATACTCAAGCATGTTTTGGGGTGGATCAATCTTTTAAAATTAGCCTGGGACTTCAAGTATTATTGAAAAACATACCCCACACTTAAAAAAATAAGATCTATGTACACATGAGATTTGGGGAACAACCAGTTTCGGAATTTGGGAAATGTCTTTGCTCTATCACTATTATAAATTACTGCTCATCATTAATTTATAATAACCCTATTTTCATTATTTTTGATTTTTTAAACAAATGAATGTAATTAGGAGACCTGACATCCTCCAGGAGTTAGGGAAGACTAAGGAGGGCTAATTGGGGACCTGAAAGATGTGAGGAGTTAGCCACTTAACCAAATAGAGAACAGGTATCCCCATTAAAGGAGCAAGTATCTGCAAAGAATCTGAAGTGAGGAGGAGCTTGAGGTACTGGAAGGACCGAAAGGAGGCCAGTGTGGCTAAAGTATATGAGCTAAGGCTGGAAGGTAGGCAAGGACTAGATCAGACAGGATGTTGCAGGCCTTGTCACAGATTTTAGACTTCACTCTAAGATCCATGGAAAACCACTGGAGTATGTTAGTCAGGAGAATGACACGACGACATGACTAGATTTAGGTTTAGATCCAGTATCAGGTCTACAGTGACCCCACGAAGGTTTAGCTGTCCCCCTAATTTAGCCTGTAGCAAATAGCTGCCTCAGTCCACTATACTGCAACCAGTAGCATTCTGTATAATGCATTTTTATAGTGTAACCAGTAGCATTGTATATAATGCATTTCTTAGTCCATTCTTGGAGTAAGTCCTTAAAATTTAAGATCACTGTGCTGCACATTGCTTCTTAGAAAAATTGACTTTAACTTCTTGGCCTAAGGCATGAATGCAGGGACTAATGTTTTCTTTATTTCATCTTTAGTCTTTTAAAATCTAAATAATTTATCATTTTTTTCCTACTAGCCTCTAAGTTCCTTTCCTAGAAGTCTGACAGGGTTTAGAGTCAATGTCAACTCTTTTAGGCCACTAGGAATTCATTTAGGGAACTGAAGAGGCAATTTATTAGCAAACTGGCAGGGAAGCCCGTTTCTTTACTTTATATTTGTTTCTGCATTTGGGCCATTCTGCAAAGTAGCAGTTACTTAAGGTCTGAGAGATCACGTGCAGCAACCAGATTGCTTAATTTATGACTAGTGAGATATTCTACTGGGAGAATTTGGTTCATTATAAAATGCTTTATAAGCATATCTAGAGACTCTTTGGCATCAGTCTCCTTAAAAAGATTAAATAAATAAAAGTAACTAAATATAACCCACCCCAGACTTGAGCTATTGTCTTTTTCTCACATGTGCAGAACTATCTCTGATTATGCAGAGAGTTCAGCCTGCAGAAGCAGTGTGGCAGGGGGGCTGGGCGGACAGAATGAAGTCTTGGCCCTCCATTGCAAACTGTTGCCTTTCCAAATGATGCACACATGCTTGGTCCATCTGTCTTCAAGGACTCGGCAGAGTAGTCAGTAAAACTTTCTATTTAGTGTTTGAAGCTGCATTGCCAAATATTAATAACTCATTTTATTTATAACTGAGTCTCGAGAGTAGGAAAAACAGGTGGTACTCATGGAAAACTCAATAGTAGCCAAATTTCAAAGGTCAGATGCTGCAAGTGTGGAACGAGAGAAAGAATTTTGTGTTCATTCTCTTCCTGTAAAAATGTTTCCTGTGGTTCCTTTTCCCAATCATAAAACTTGTACTTAAGACTGCCCAGGACTTCTCTCTAGAACTGCCCCCCACCCCCAAATCATCATTCTCAAGAAGTTCCCCAGAATGCAGACTTTTAAAAATGTCCCCATCATCCTTCATTTCCTTCCCACATGGTCTTGCTCTGAAAAATTATGGCCATCTAATCTCACAAATTTATCCATAAATTGTTTTAGTGATGATTGATGTTAAACCCCTCCTGGAGATGATGACTGTACAACACAATGTCTATAGTGGTGAAAGATTTCAGCTATGTGGCATGTCAGTAGGAAAGATAATTGTGGGCAGACAGGATCTTTCTCTTAGTCTCCCATCCTATGACCATGAGAATATTAATAAACTTCTGAGGGATCAAGAACTGAAGGGATGCCAGGAGACAGCATAATGAAGCTCAGATTTTCAACAGGGAAAAAAAGGTTACTTTTTGGTTTTCCAGTGTCCCTCTATCCTTCTTTTCATTAAAACACTGATACTTCTTTTGAGAAATTACCTCTTTCCCCACTGACATGGGATATTAGGGGTACTTGATGTCCCCTAGCCATGGGGTGGGCATGTAACTGATTATAACCAAGCTATTCCCAACCCCTGGATGAGCATCAAAAACACTGAATTTGTGTGGATTTCATTCACCCTAATAGGGACACCTTGAAGAGGCCGTTCATTTATTTTTACTACTGAGACACCCAGAATGGCTCTGATTTTCTATCTTTCTGAACCTGGTTATTTAATCTTCTCTTTTTAGTCCTTTCTATGAATTCCTTTTTGTTGCTTAAGATAGCTAGAGTCAATTTCTGTTGTTTGCAACTAAAGAACTCTGATTGACACAAATGTTAATTCTAAACTGGTGAATATGGTATTCATCCTGTAAGACTCTAGGGATGTGGACAGTCATTAGTATTATCTTTCCATTTCCCCTGCTACTTACTTGGTAGGACTGGCCTTCCTCGTCTCCTTAGAAGGAAAGTCATATGACTTTTTTTTCATTTTGGCCAATGAAACATGATTGGAAACGATATGGAGCATTTCCAGGTGGAAACTTTAAAGAGCCTGTGTGCAATTTGCCACTGTTCTGGTGATCAGGGAAGCTCCTGTCCAGATGAAGTCTGTTAGCTTGGGTGTCTGAGTGACTATGATGAGGAGAGATTCTCTCCTGTTCTACATGAGACTTGTAGTGTGAGGAACATAGAAACTTTTGTTATGTTAAGTTATTGAGATTAAGGAGTGGGGAGTGTTACTGACAATACTACAAGAGTGACTTTATAGGATGTAGAAAAGTGGATAGTTTTCTGGTTGCCAGCATGGGGTGATAAAGGACATGTCTCTCACTTTTTAAAATCAGAGTCATTAGACTAGAAATATAAGGAAAATGGAAAAGACTGGTGTTTCTCCAACTTTAGTAATAATTAAATCTAAATTATTTTTATTTTAATGATAATCAAATATAGATAAGACTATATACCAAGATCATCCAATGTGAATCTAATAAAGCTACAAAACCAGAATTATTTAAATTCATCCCATTAATTTCATGTGGCAGTTGGCATTGTTTAGATGAGCTAAAATCACTGTTTAGCAATGTGAATGTGGTACTAACTTCCATGGGTTTGATCTTCCAATCCTACCACATGCCATGTGATGATTCAGGTCACCCACGTCTTTTCTTTATTTGAAACACTGCAGAATCATCACTTACAGAGGACACAATGATGTCATTTGGCCTGCTTTTTGTGTGCATGCGTCATTTAAGTATTAGGGCATCCTCTGTGTTTTTTTTTTTAAACTAACAATTAAAGTAGTACTTCTTGGTATCAATGTGAGGATAAATGCAGACCCAGAAACAGAAGTGTAGCAGTCTTAACTTATAAAGAGGTCATCCAAATTATATTGAATATGTCTGTATTAATTTAAAAAATTTAAATAAAAGGACACTAGAATAGTTCCCATATGGAACTTGAGGACCTCTGAGGATATATCTGCGGACTACTAGGGGCAGCATATGCTAAGCTGAGAAACACTGAACTTGATATAAAATATCAAAATTTCAATAAGGCATGCCTTGTCTCACAATACTGGACATCCTTATGGATGCACAAGATACTTATATTATTAAACCATAGCAATAATTAGTTGGATGTTTATTAATGGGTCAGTATCAACCTGGAGGGAGGTTTCTAGTGGCATGGTTTGGAGCTCTATCCTTAGATTTATTTTGTTCTATCATTTCATCTAAGTCACAAATAAAAATGTAGAATATGTGTTAAACAAAGATCAATGATAATCTGAAGATGAAAACAAGTATGTTGCGTACAGAAATATCCAAAACAACCTCTAAACCATCTCCTCTTAAGATTTGATTTTTATGTCATCAGATGTCTATTCCACCCACTACCCCACCTGTTTGCAGTCATGTACTGACCCCCGGTAGATCACTCCTCCTCATTTTTGTCACTCTTTCCAGTAACACTGCTGTCTTGATTCTTCGTAATTTCTTTGTACACATAGATGATCCTTCCAGTTGCCTGATTTTTCAGTTTCTCAACTTCCTCTCTTCCAATGACCTTGTCTTTCACCTTACCTCACTCACCCCATAGGTCACAACTTAAACCCTGTGCTTGTCAATAACTGAAACCTCTGCATGATTTCAATGTCAAACTTTACACACCGACTACCTCTTTCTCTAACCTTTCTAGTTCATTTCTTTTAGTACCTCAATTCCAACAATCCCTTGAACTCACCAAGACCAATAAAGTATCTAGCCTGTTTCCTTTTCACTATCTCATCATTTATGTCTTCACTTCCTTAGTTATTCAGCTTGAATTCTATAGTCAATCACTATACTAACTCCTTGCCTATACTCTCAGCCTCTTTCTACTTTCTCACTAAGTTGTTTTCACTTGTCTTCAGTCCTAGTTAAATCCAATTTTATGCTTCTTGCATGCCTGTACTTGTGTAGTTGATATGTCTAAAGAAAAACACACAACCAAGCTGGCCAGTCTCCATTAATATTCATTACCATTAATCTTAAATGGGCCCTTAATGTTGCCTAGCAATTATACTCCCACTCTGTTAGACTTAGATAATTATTTCATACTTCTTTCTTGTTAAACCTCCAACACTTCTTCCTTCATCCTCGCTTTTAGTTTATGATCTTTCTTCCTCTTTTCCTGAGAAAATAGAAGCAATAATTAAAGAACTTTCAAAAGCAACACCACCTTTTCTATCTACCCTCACGCGTCTGTAACCATATACTCTGCTTTCTCCCCTGTTATTATGGATAAATTCTATGTACTTCTAGATAAGATCAGGCCCTCAACCTGTGTTCTCAATGTTTTCCCTTCTCTCCCACTCAAGGATATTCTCCAACTACTCTCCCCACTTTTCATGCATCATTGATTTCCTCCTCTCTAATGGATTTTTCCTAATGGTAAACAAACATGCTGTTTTTATTCTATCTCAAAAAAAAATCACTCTTCTCTCAATCTCAGTTTCTTCCAGCTCCATGCTACTTCTCTTCTTCTTTTTGCAGAAAACCCAAAGAAAAAGTATTTATACACTTGATCTCCAATTCCTCTATTCCCATTCTTTGTTGAATCTGCTCTAAATAAGCTTTTGCTCTTGACACTGCATCACAACCACCCTTGTCAATGTCATTCATGACCTCAAGTCTTCATCTTACAGACTTTCAGCAGTATTTGACATACTTGAGCACACTGGCATGCAGAACACACTCTTATCAGTTTTTCAGCTATCTCATTGCTCCTTTTCATTCTTGTTTCCTGGTTATTACCTACTACTTTATGTCAGAATGCCCTAGGGCTCAGTCTTTGCATCTCTTCTCTTTTCTATCTATACTCATTCCCTTAGTGGTCTCATCCAAAATCATGTCTTGAAATGCCATCTAAACACTGGTGACTCACAAATTTATATCTTTCTACTACTCATAGCTCAGACCTCTTCCTTGAATACCTGACTTAAATATCCAACTACCAACTAACAGGGACCAAAATAGTAACAGGTCCAAAATTAAGTCCTGTTCTGCCCTTCCTTCAAAACTTTCTCCTTCCTAAGTTTTTCCCTGACTAGTTAATGGCAACTCTATTCTTTTAATTGTTCAGGCCTGAGACTATAGCCTTTCATTCATAGTATACCATTATATACTAGAGGAGTATCACTTATTTAATGGTTCTTCATATTACTAAACTTTTTAAATTGTTGATCAACTACTTATCTTAATACTTTAAGTAAGATGACCTTTATTTTATGGTATCTAGGATCAAGAAGATAATCTCCATATTTCTGGGAACAATAATTTAAGAGGGCTACAGGTATTTGGAAAGTAATAGGAGTAAAATGACCAAGATATTGAAGGAAAGTAACATGTTTTATGAGGAATAGTTGAAGAATTTGAGGGTATATTTAACCTAGAAAAGAAATTGAATAAGAAGTGGTATCTATTATTAAATATTTCTAGAGTCCTTCGTGTGAAAATGTGATTACCATACTTGGACTGTCCATTTTGGTTCACTTAGATCATTAAAGATGTGACAATGCTTTCTTCTTCTGAGAATGGATGGACTTGATAATCAGGAGAACACGATACTGTAAGACTTAGGTCATTTAGTTCCCAAGATATCTTTTATATACTTATAACAAAAAAGGAAGTAAACAATACCTTGAGATGTTTTACAGTCTTAATATCTTGCTCTATGTTCTAAGGATTTTTGTATGGTTGTTACTTTGCAATATCTCTGCTAGGTACAGAGGAAGCCCATCATTCGTTGTCCTAAAAGAAAATGTTTACTTGGATGTTATCACATCTCACATGAGAAAGAGATGGGCAGGCATCTCATGGGTAGAGAAGCAGTGACAGGGTCATGTCCATGGACCCAGACTCTACATGAAATTTTTCTGTCTAATCCTCTTTAGACAGGGGCTTCTCTTCCACTCAAATATGCAAAAGTTTAAGGAAAGAGATATTTCCTTCAAGGGCTAAAAACAAATGGGTATCAATGTGATGTCTTCACTTATAGTTTTGAAACTTTCACTCATGCTTATAAATATAACCTATTATTTAATTTTTGATCTGACAAGGAGATGAGAGTCTTTCCCTGCACTTCAGCTGAGAATTCTCAAGAAAGCTGCTTTTAGGACCAGTAGGCGAAAGTTGCAGCGTGACCAACTTTGGCTTCCAGTAAAAATCTTACCATTTTCAGGACGTATTGCCTCTAGAGAGGTGATTCTCAACCTTGGCTGCATTTGGAATCACTTGGGAAGTATTAAAAAATTTTGATTTCTGGGTCCCATCCCCAGAGGTTGATTTAGTTGACCTGGTCTGTAGCCTCAGTGTGGAGATTTTAACAATCTCCCATGGATGTTCCATTGTGCAGCCAAGGTTGAAAACCTCTTCTCTAGACATGTTTTACTCCTTCTTGCTGTTGCAGGGGATAGGTAAGGGTAGGATACTGGGAAGAGGAGGGTAACGTTTCAGATACCTGCTGGAAGACCACTTGGAGCAAATATTGTTGAGATAGTTTAAATAATAAACAGTTGATTGCAGTAGATGACCTTTTATATCTTTCCCAACCTTGAGATTCTATTATTTTATATCAGCCCACCACAATGCATGTATATGGAATCAAAGAATTATACACAAGGACACAAATTCCACTGAGCTATATTAATGAGGATGATTTTGCTAGTATAGCTGTGTTCCTAGTTGCTGCCTCTTTGGGTGGGTGAGCTATTCTTTTATTCTGGCTGCTTTTCAGTGTACATGACACCATTTTATTAGATTACGTTATGCACAGCATCCCTGAGTCAAATAGATGTTATTAGCTTGCTAGAAGAAGCTTCTTAACCAGCTGTGAGGGCTTGTTAATATACATTATGATGTTAATAGTGCACATGAATATATGTGAGTAGGTGGTAGGGGACAGAAATTTAAACCAAATAAAAAATGTGAGAGACTGCAGCACATGGGAAATAAATGCTCATTGCCACGAGTCTCAATTATTTTTCATTATTTTCAAGGTCAAGTTGGCAATTTTTCACTTCTACCCACAAATGCCCTTCCCGATTGATTGACTCTTACAGCTAGAAGCTCTCCTTACACCCAGGAAGCAAGCCTGCTTTCTTATTGTATAAAAAAATCTAAATGCCAAAGCAAAAAGAATACTGGGCTTCTGTTTATTTTTATCTGAATATCAAAACACCATGCAAATTCTAAAGCAATTAATTTAGTAGTAATCTGGGATTTTAAAAAAAGTTTCAATGATTTAAAAAATAATATGTTGAGGAAATTGTTATTCTTACTGAGAAGCCGAATAAAGCCTATTATAATCCTCCTAGGTAGGAATCTTCTAAATCTTCCTTCCCATGCTCCCTGGCATTGCAAAAGAAAATCTTTCCTTCACCATTACTTCACCATTTCTACTGTAGAATGAAGAAATATCTTATGTTCACTTATAACTGTGTAGGACTTTTTCTCATGAATATTTTTGTCCTAAAAATCAACCATAACTTGGAAAATTAGGGTAAATGATCTTTTTTTTTTTTTTTTTTTTTTTTTTTTTTTTTTTTTTTTTTGCGGTACGCGGACCTCTCACTGTTGTGGCTTCTCCCGTTGCGGAGCACAGGCTCCGGACACGCAGGCTCAGCGGCCATGGCTCATGGGCCCAGCTGCTCCGCGGCATGTGGGATCTTCTCAGACCGGGACACGAACCCGTGTCCCCTGCATCGGCAGGCGGCCTCTCAACCACTGCGCCACCAGGGAAGCCCTGATCATACTTTTGCATGTAGAGAAGGCGCGAGGTTCCCAGGGATTCTTAATTGTCATACTGATAAACAAAGAGAAAGACATATGTGAAGCTTGGTAGAAGCAGGAGAGTGTAGCTAAATGTGAGAAGGAGGGAACAAGGTGGGAGGTAAGGGCTGTTAGTAGGAGAATTCCCTCTTCAATTAACAAAGGGGTGGGATGAGAGTGTGAAGGCACAGAGGGTGCTGATGTTATTATCTATTATTGCCTTGAAGATGATGGTAGGAGGACGAGAATATTCTCATTTAATGGCTTCCATTTTCTCTGTTAAGGGCAAAACCATCTGCTAAGGTTGTAATGAGAGGGGAGAAGTTGGAGGGTTGGGGAAAGTACAAAGATTATGAAATTGTTGTTATGGACTATGACCTTGTTTCACTGGTTATCTTATTTTACTCTTGAATCTTTAATATTTTTCTTTCTGGTTTTACCTCTCTGTCCAAGAATATTCTTCATTTCTATCCCCTCCAGCCCCTCTCTTTTCACTTTTAAATTTTCTCTACTTTCTTCTTTTCCCTTACTACCAAACTTCTTGAAATAGTAATTTATGATAACTACCAATTCTTGCTCATATTCCATTTGCTCCTTAAATCCTTAGGGGTTGGGAAAAGATGACTCAGTGAAGGAGGTGAAAAACACCTCAAAGCAGTAGAAGGAAAATCAACATAGACCTGTGTTGAGGAAGCTAAGTATACAAAAAGATTCAGGGAGAGCTAAAATCAACCTTCTCAATTCTTTCAGCTCTTCTTCACTGAGGCACCTGTAAGAAATAATTGTTTATTCTTTCAATGCAATCACAGGGCTCTGCTTATACCATTCACATTACTCTCAAAATTCTGTTTATAAGTAATTGTTTGCATGTCTGTCACTTTCCATACTCAATTATTGTAGGTCTTTTGAGTCAGTATTACTCTTTCTCTTTCTTTTGTGCCCTATAACATCCAGCATTCTACCTAGTGCAAAATAGGCATGCGACACATACTTGTTAAATAACTGAAGCCTTTTATCTAATTTGTGGCTTAATTACATTTTCAAAAAATTCAGACCTGAAATTCTTGCATGGAGCATGAATATCATACACTAGTATTCATTTGTTCAGCAAATCTAAACACCTACCACGTGCCAGCCACTACTGTAAGTGCCAAGGATATAACCATGAACAAAATAGACAAAATTGATGTTTGTAAGCCATTTTACAGATTATAAAACTGACTCATATCTATTCTTGGTATTTTTCCTCTTTTCTCATCCTGTACTATAAAAGGCTAAGGCCTTCAATAGGCCTGGTATATATAAGGGAAATTAAGCTCCTTCCTCATTCTCTGCTTTGCTTCTCACATCCTTTGGAACATATGCTTTTGTAGCTACCACCCTTGATTCCTTTAGCTTCTTTCTTTCTTGGATTGTGGAAATCTCTGTAAGAGTTGATGAATTATAAATATGGTAACCACATTTTAAGATTTATAAATAAGGGCATATATTCTTACAAAAGGTTTATTTTTTCTTATTTGTAAACAAATTGACATCAAAAGTCTTACAGTGGCGTAAGTCTTTATATCACATTAGATTATACATATAATGTATAACTTTCATTTAAAAAGTATACAATTACGTGAAGAGAAATTTAAAAATTCAGCCAAAAGATAATATTAGTTAATACAATATTTGCATTGTCAGTTTCATCATCTGCTGTTGAAATGATGGCACATTATTTTCCTCATACTTGTTTAAAGAACTCAGTTTGCTTAATAATTATTTATTCTTTCCAGTTTTTTTCCAGCATTTCTTGGCAAGTCTCTGAGTACTTCATGTGGATTATCAGGAAAGAGTTTATAATACCCAGTGGCTGCCAATGGTTATTCCAATTTCCAAAAGTTGTTAATGAGGAAAAAAAGACAAAGCACAAAACAACAACAAAGAGTAAGCAAGTAAACAATTACAGCAACAACTTTTCTCCATCTGGAGTTTGGACAAAGAGAGACTGAGTTTATACATTTTCTTTCTGTTTAGAGGAACAATGTTTCCTTGTTGAAAACCTTTAAACATATTCAACCATCTTTGATCTATAGATACATTTTCCTTCCCATATTTCACTAGCAAGTTCTCATTAAGATGTGACTTAAGGATACAGTGTTCATTAAAAAGATAATATGACTAAATTAATTGCCTATTTTCCAAGATTTACCATTCTGGGCCTCCCCAACTGAACCCAGCCAAGCTTATAGCTTCTACGAAGATTTCCTTTTCAAAGGGCTAGTTAATTATTAATCTACAAATACCCAGCTGCCTACTTCCCAAGGTCCTAATCACAACAAATGGCATTTTAGTAGTTTTCATGTTAAGATATTTTACTTTAGCAGTAGAATTAAATTTTTTTCTTACAATTCTTTTATGATCACTAATATTCATATGAGACTTCTGGTGCTGAAAAAATAATAGCTAACATGTATAGAGGGTTTCCTATGTGCCAGGCAGTGTGCTGAGTGCCAGCATGAATTCTCTCACTTAATCTTTACAACCATCCTATGAGGTTGGTAATTTTATCTTCCTTTTATAGATAAGAAAATTGAAACACAGAAAAGATAAATAACTTGTCCAAGGTCTCATGCTGAATAACTAGCAGACCTGATTTCAGGTCTGTCTGAAATCAGAGTTCCTGCTCTTAAAAATATATTATTGTGTATCCTCCTTCTCCACAGGTTTTGCCAAATTTTAAAATGGCATCATGGAAAACAGTGGTATTTGTTGAGTAGCTGGAAAGTTTTTTGAAGTGGTTTTAATGGTTTGTGAGAAGAGTGGCATAGAATATTTTAAATAGAAACTGTTCCAGAAAATCCAAGAAATTTGGTCTCCATAATTAAAGAACATTAGATAGACACAGACATGCTTGAAAAACTACGCAAAACAAAGTAATATTTGCATTAAATAAAGGATTATGGCTGAAGACAATAGAGAGTGTGATAATGGGGAGGAAGGAGTGATGCAGAGAAATAAAATTTGTTTTTCTAACTGAGGAGAGCTAGAAGAAGCCATAAATCACTCTGGATGTTACTGAAAAAATACTTGTAAGTTTCCTCTACTTTGTAAAAGTTAAGAGAACAACAATGTTTTGTCAGCCCAAGCTAGCCAAGGAGCTGATTGAAAGGGAAAGCTTATCCTGCAGGGCCAGAGAGGACACACAGGGTTTTCTCTTGTCTTAGAGTCTGCAACTGGGCAGACAAGAAGTCACTCATCCTTCTACACTCCTCTCTTTGGGAACTTTTGTTTATGGGAAAGCAAAGTCAGGCTGGCACCCTGGCTTATACTCTGAAATTCTAGGGTGCCAATTTTTGCAGAGCTAATAACTAATATGGACATTTTATTGTCCATATTATAAAAATCTTATCTTAACCCTTTGTTAGCCATTATAAAAAATTAGGTAATGGCATTATTAAATTTTGTGATTGCCATCACAAAAACAAATGCATATTCCTACTTAAATTGGTCCAAGCATCATGAGTCATGGTGAATCAAAGCTTCAGGAAACAAGAGGCTGGTCATAAAAGAAACTGTTTCCACTTATCTCCATATTCCAAACCCAGGAAAGGCTGTCAACACTTTATAGTTGTTATCATCTACATTAGGGACAGAGCATCTATGGTCTGTGGTCTGAATCTTTTTCTCCTGTTCAATTTGTATAACAAATTCCAAGAGTTCGCATCTCTATTTAGTCTATAGTGGCAAAAATCCAACCTATTTTTAAAAGCCTTAAATATTCTTTTAAGATTTGGTTGTTTTCCTGTGAATTTATGATTCTGTAGGTCTATCTGTATTTCTTTTTTATCCTTTAAGCTCTCCCTGTGCTTATTTTCTCATTTTCCTCCTCAAATAACAATAGCATATGACAAAATTATAATTTTAATTTGTTGATATAACTGAATGGAAGTTTATGTTATTTCTTTTTTTTTTTAAATTAATTAATTTATTTTTGGCTGCGTCGGGTCTTTGCTGCTGTGTGTGGGCTTTCTTTAGTTGTGGCGAGCAGGGGCTACTTTTCATTGCGGTGCATGGGCTTCTCATTGCTGTGGCTTCTCTTGTTGCAGAGCATGGGCTCTAGGCGTGCAGGCTTCAGTAGTTGTGGTACGTGGGTTGCAGTAGTCGTGGCTCAAGGGCTCTAGAGCGCAGGCTCAGTAGCTGTGGTGCACGGGCTTAGTTGCCTCCTGGCATGTGGGATCTTCCCAGACCAGGGCTGAAACCTGTGTCCCGTGCATTGGCAAGTGGATTCTTAACCACTGTGCCACCAGGGAAGCCCCTGTGTTATTATTTCTTAAATTTCAAAATCAAACATGTGAATTACTGTTTCTTTCTAAGTTTAAAGTTCTATGAAAACTTTTATATTTTCTTCCTCCAAACTGAAATTACAAGCATTACTCAAATTATATGTTTTACCTTGTCATATTTTTCTGCTCTGTTTAGTTGATTATGCTTACCAAGTCTTATAATTTTAAAACCTTATTAATTTTTTTCAACATCTAAACAAAAATGTCAATGTAGCTGGTATGGGATATCACTTTACAAAAATGTTTATTGTAACTTGAGTTCTCCACAGGAACATAAGCTCATAATGAGGGTATAATGACGGTGCAACCTTTTAAAAATAAAATGTAGAAATAAGTTTGAAGACATATTATTTTGACACAGTAATATTCCCTAAAAAAATCTGATTGAAGAGTTCCTGTCTGAGGAATTAATATCATGCAAAAATTTAATATACAAGGCACATTTATGAAAAAATGATCTGAAACTTTGCCAAAGATCTAGTATAAAAGTCTTCTCACCATTATCATTTATAATAGTGTAAAATTAGAAATAAATGAAATATCCAAGAATGTGGAAATGATTAAACACATTGTATAAATATCTGTATGACTGAATGTATACTGACATTCAAAACAGTATTTCTGAAGAATATTTAATGAAATACAGAACACAAAATTTTGAGTTCACAACAAAATGTTTAGTTAAAAAACCCCCAAAATCAAAGTGGTATATACTGGACACTTCCAATTTGTTCAAAAATGTCCTGAAATGGACTAGAAATAAATGCTTAAATTTTGTAAAGTTTCTATAACAAGCACACCTTACTTTTATAATCATATATATGAGACATTCATATTAATAGAAATATTAATAAAAAATGTGATCTCCAAGTATGTCTAACTGGTAGACAGAAGGTTTTTAGGATTCCTGTGTTTTTTTGCCTACTGTAGGCTGCAGTTCAACTCTGTTGGCCTGTACCTAAATGGATATCTTTTAAATTACTTTTTCAGTGATGCTTTATAGTATTTAGGAAGAGAATGCAGTGAACCTTGACTAAATAAATTATATAAAGACAGAATTCTGGATTGGAAAGAACCTTAAAGATCATCTAGTCCAAACCTCTCCTTCAATTTCAGCAACAGTAAATCCAGAGATGCTAGCATCTTTTATATTAATAATAATGGGAAAATAAATTCAACTCTAAAGTAAGTTCCTGTGAACTATTTCACTAAAGCAAAAGAATAATGAAAATAATAACAATATATTTGTATAGTGGTTTGCATTCTACAAATTCATACATAATCCCATTTTTTTCTTAAAATAACCTACATATATAAAGGAAAAACCGAGGGTAGGAGGCTGAAAGGAATTTTTAGTGCTTCAGTTAGTAAACTTAGTCCTGTCTCAAGACTAAATCCCTTTCTCTTACCACATCCCAACGTGATGGATGGATATGTGAAAATCTATTTTTAAATATGCACGAAGAGCTGACTTTAATTACATGTTTAATGGCAAATATTTGCGTTTTGCCCTAGAAGGCATGAGTTCTGTTTGCAATTCTGTCATTGATTGTGTGCTGAGCCATACTTTGTATGTTTTGGGTCTATCCTAATGACACTTGTCTGTTTATCTAAAACCCATGAGGGCTATGACATTATTTAATTAACCCTGTGGTTTCTCCCTTTGTGGGCTTGGAGTAGGCTGAATAAGGGATTTTAATGCCGGTTGCTATTTCCTGCCATATGACAGAAAGCTGACAATTACCAATCAGTACCCCTCCTGAAGGATATATAATAAAGTCAGAAAAAAGTCAGACGAAGATTTAGGAAGGAAATATAATTCCTAATTCTTTTGGAAGTTTTGCCAGAAAGGCTATAGGTGGAACCTGCTTTTCAACTGTGTTCTCTTAATGAAATTCTAATTCTTAGACTGGCAAATACTAAAGGATGGTGCTATAACTTGACTGAGGAGTCAGAAACGGGTGATAAGTTAAGTTGCTCAGTCCAAAAGCCAGTATCTCTAGTAAGCAGATTGGAAACGTTCACACTTGCTAATGTAAATAATTCCCAGCCTGGCCTTATGGTAAGTCTTGCGTCATCATCCAGCTGTTATGATATTTCTGAGACTACGGCCTCTCTGAGCAATGTCTAATTAGTTACAGAATAACTGATTTTCTTTGGTGGGAATACTCCCCTGGGACTCTTAATATACTTCAAATTATACTGAGATTTATTGTGAGATAAGACTTCCTATTATCTTGCCATCCCAAATGTTCTCTGCTGCTAGTTCTCACTCCCCCGCCAACTCTCAAATGTCTTTTTAGGTCTAGTATCCAAACTCCTTAGCATATATTTTTCCTTTCTTTTATCTCTTCTGTCTGTTTTATCCTAATATTTATATTCTATAATAATTTCATTTTCTGATATCAAATATCTATATAATGGGATTTCTTTTTTTTCTCTAAAGAAAGCTAATAGCATGAGGAAAGAGCTTTGAGGTATGATTTATAGGAGTCCAAATTCCTATTTCACAACCTACTAAATGTATGATATTGGACATACTACTTAACCCTTCTTTGCTTCCATTTTCTCACCTGTAAAATAGAGTTATCAATAGCTACCATACATGACTGTGTGAGAATTAAATAAGAAATGAAATGTAAAATTGTTTACACAGTCCCAGGTCATAATAGATGCTCTCCTCAAAGAACCTTGAATTTGATTGCCACATTATTGTGGGCTGAATTGTTTCCCTCCTACCCCCAAATTCTTATTTGAAGCCCTAACACCCAGTACCTCATAATGTGACTGTATTTGGAGATAGGGCATTTAAGAGAGTAAGTTAAAATGAGACCATTAGGGTGGGCCTTAATCCAATCTGAATGGTGTCCTTATAGAAGAAAATTTGGACACACAGAGACACCAGTGATGCACACCACAGAAGAAAGACCATGTGAGGATACAGTAAGAAGGAAGTAATATACAAGCCAAGGACAGAGGCCTCAGAAGAAACCAACCCTGCTGACACTTTGATCTCGGACTTCTAGCCTACAGAACTGTGAGATACTTAGTTTCTGTGTTTTAAGCCACCCAGTCTGTAGTATTTTGTTATGGCAGCCCTAGCAAACTAGTACACATATATTCACTATTTCAGAGGAATTGACCCCCACACTTCTCCTGTTCCTGTTTTTATTTAATCCTCCACTTAGTGATAGGGCAGTGATTAAGAGCATAATCTTAGAAGTTAGCCTTGAATTTGAAGACTGGGTTATATACATAAGTGAACTCAGGTGAACTTCTCAAATGTTTTTGAGTCGCAAATTTCTTCACGTGTGAAATGGGGATAATACCTATCTCATAGAGTTATAGTAAGGATGAAGTTTAAAAAGATGTTTATAAATTTCATAGTGTACTGTCTGGCATACAAGTGCTAAATAAGTGGTAGAATTTATCAACTTTATGTATGATGGACCATTTGCCTGCGTTTTGTCAATTTGGCTTAGTTTTCTCCAAGCCTGGTCAGTTTAGTAAATCTTCTCTTTATGAAGTGCCACACACATACATACTTTCTACGATTATTTGATTATTTTTGGGGTGTAGAAAAGCAGCATCTGTTAGCTTCCTTGTTGGCTTGAAGCCAAGATCACAAACCCATAAAGTGAGTTGTAATATATTTTAAACATATATCCGAAAAATCCTTCTAATGTATTAGACTTGTTTAAATTATCTGATAACTTTTCTCCAAGGACCAAGTTAGGCTATTTTTCTTTCTTGAAGTTCTTCAAACTTTTCATTTTAGGAAAACATCATGGCTTATCAGAAACTCCACTCCATGAGGTATTCTAGTTTGCAGTAGAAAGAACATAGTTCTACAATTTCAGTATCTGACTCAATTCTAAAGTTCTCTATATTATTTATAAGGTATATTTCATAGTCTGGTCTCATTCCCTTTACCAGATGGTTTATAGAATAACATCTTATTTCTCTTTAATTAATTAAGAATGGAATTTGCTTCCATAGATATTTCACTATGCTTCTCTTACCTAGTAAGAATTTTAGGCTGTAAATGTTTATGCTGTCTCTTCATGTACATAATTCACCCTATCTCTTGCTCATTTCTATCTTTTGCTCACAGTTTGTAAACTGGCATCATAATATCCTTTGTCCCCAGTGTCTCTCTCTCTCTCTCTCTGTGAGACTGCAATTATGTGAAGATTTTTACTTGCTATAATTTATTCAAATTAATATTTACTGAGCACTTACTATGTATAAGACACTGTGTTACGTATCTACTGTGGAGGAAGAAGAATATTTAGAATAGCCTCAAAGAGTCCACAGTCTCATTCTAATCATATTTTTTAGGCTTCTAATATTTGTTTGAAAACATTTATATATTCTGATGACTTTTCTTCCACTTCCCATTCCTATTTGTTGTCCCATCTGAAGAGATATCTACTCTGTCACCTCTTTTTTTTTTTTTGTGGTACGCGGGCCTCTCAGTGTTGTGGCCTCTCCCGTTGTGGAGCACAGGCTCCGGACACGCAGGCTCAGCGGGCATGGCTCATGGGCCCAGCCGCTCCGTGGCATGTGGGATCTTCCCGGACCGGGGCACGAACCCGTGTCCCTTGCATCGGCAGGCGGACTCTCAACCACTGCGCCACCAGGGAAGCCCTGTCACCTCTTTTTAACTCAAGAAAGCCAATGAATTCCCTCCAGGTCCTCAAGCAGAGTCTTTGTCTATCTGTTTTGTGTGCTTTTTCATTCTCAGTTCTCCCATAATATTTAGAATAAAACCACCACTTAGTTTGCTAAGATAGTATAGTGTTAGTGATTAGCAGCTTAGGGGGTTTTCTTGCAAACGTTACCTGTCACTTTGCTGACTTAGGATATCTTCTTTCTTCATTCTCATCAAAAGACCAAACGATCACTTGCTATAGGTTTGTTTCCCTTTATTTGAAAATTAAGGAGTTGCCAATAGATTTTCTGATGAAGGAGAGGAGGGCATCTAAATCCATTATTTTAGACCACAATGCCTACTTCTCAAAGAGTTGAAGCAATTCCCCTCTCCCCTTTTTAAAAGAAAAGCAAGACATAAAAAAGAGGAAAGCAAACTCTTCAGCCTCAATAGGCACCCATGCTTAGAGGTGAAATGGGCCAGGAAGAAGAGAAGAAAAAGAAGAAAAAGAGAGTAAGGACAGATACACATTGTTAGGAATCCAATATAAAATTTGGAACCCTACTAAAATGAGTTTACATCAGACATGGCATTTGCTTCACCCTTATTTTTACCCCTCCAAAACCAGATATAATTGGGTGCCATCTCATAAATCTTTTACTAACGACTGTCAATAACCCAATTGTTCAAAACCCTTTAAGCACCTCTTATGTGTGAAACATTGTGTCAGGTGCTGAATAAGATAGGAGAAATATACAATACCATGTCTGACTACAAGAGCATTACTTTCTAACTGTGGCAATAAGAGACTACTAGGCAGTATTGGAGGGGTCCTTGGGAGGTCTCCAAAGGAGTAAAATAGTACTAAAAAAATAAAAAAGAACATGAGCATTGAGCTGAGGATCCAAAAAAACTGTGCTCTATTCTATCTCTGCCATTTCCTTGCTATGTGACCTTGGGCAACTCATTTCTCTTTCAGGTCTCCCCTTTCATCCCTCATCCCTTCCATTCCCTTCCTCCAAAGGAAAAAAAAAGAGAGAAAAGAAAAGAAAGAAAAAGAAGAGGTTATCCTAGAAGATCGCTAAAATGTAAGAATATATGGGATGATTACTAATAAGCTCTGTTGCATTGCCCAGATTGTAGTCTACAGCTTGCTATGGTCCCCTGAGCTGCCCTTCATTTTCGGAGATGAAGAAATCGAGGTCCAAAACTCCCCAAATTCAGTAGCAAGTTAGGACTCAGAACCACATCTTCCCATGCATCTTTCAAAATGATTATAGTGACTCATAGAAAAAGCTTAAAAAATATTTTTGACATGGCTTACTAAGTGAGAGAGATGTTTCTTAAAAAATTTTTTTTGTATATATGAAAATGGGAGGAAGGGACAAGTCTACGTATTGGAACAAGGTGAGCGATTCATTCCTCAGGATCTGAAAGGCTGTATATTCCAAAACTCTATTGCAATAACATTCCATTTGGCAGATGTGACCTGTTAAGCAATTATACAAGTAGCACGGCAGTGAGGGAAGCCCATAGATGCACCTGGAGAGCGGGAAGAGGCTCAGAGGTGGTAAACTGCAAAATAGTTGCCCAAATCACAATATTGTCCAGAGTCAGACCTAGGGAAACCCTTCCTGTAGCCTTGAAGGCGCCCAAGTTCTCACGCTTCCTGGCATTCTATTGATTCACACTTGCGTCCTTCAACAGGTAGCGCCAATTACAGCCCACAAAGCACGGCCCCCCAGCATAGTGGCCAATACCGCTGTCAATCAAATACTTCACCTGCCTTTCTAAATTTTCCCCTCCCCCTTTCATTGGCGCTTCTTTCGACCTATCCACAAATTTCTTCCGCGCCTCGCACCGCGGAACTTGGCTATTTGGAGCCTAGGATTGGAGCCGAGGCTACTCCCGCCCTTTGACGTACCGGAGCTCTCCGCCCCTTTCGCGGGCCCCTAGCAGCCAGGGGAGAAAGGGCGGGCGAGCGAGGGGGTGGTTTGGGGGCGGGGCTTGCCTCCCACGGCGGGAGGGCGGAGCCTGCGGTGGAGACTGCCTGCTCCGGTAGGACCTCGGAGAGCGCCGGACGCCGCTACCAGAGGGACTGGAGAAGCGGCCGGAGCCGGGCCGGACCGACGCCTGCGAGCCCGCATCCCTCCGCACCCACAGCTTTCCGGGCTGGCAGGCGGATAGTAGCGGCTGAGTAAGGTGCCTAAGTCGGGAGTCAGTCATCCCTCTGGGACGCCGACGCCGCCGTCCAACCTTGGCTCCCTCACACCTGTGTGTGTGTCTGTGCGCGTGAGCGCCCGCGCGCGTATGTCTGCGTGAGGGTGTTTGCGTGTGCTCCGGCTGGGCGCGCGAATGTCTGTGTGAGGGTGTTTGCGTGTTAGCGCGCCCGCGGGCGAGAGCCCGGCGCCTAGGCGCTCGGTCCGGGGAGGGACCGCGGGAGCGGCGGCTCTCCTTGCCCAGCAGGCTGTGGCGGGACTCGGGCCGCAACCGTCGTCACCACTGCCTCATGTCCCCCAAGAGCCACCAACGTGCTGCGGGGAGAGCGGACGGGCGGGCTAGCGAGGCGGCGGCTGCGGGCAGAGCGGGGCGGGGGTGGTGGTGGTGGTGGTGGTGGTGTGGAGGGTGAGAGCAGCGGGGTGGGGGCAGAGACTCGGGGAGGGAAGGGGGAGACGGAGGGGGAAGCGGAGGCAGTCGGCGCCGCTGCTGGCCCCTCCCGTCGGCTGTTGCTGTGGGTCACCTGCAAGTGTTTTGGGGTCCGGGCTGTACCGGGTGGAAATGGTAAAAGGCACCCTCACCACCCCGCGTTTCCTGTTGAGAAAAAGGGAGCGTTGAAGATGATGAGGGAAAGCCCAGAAGGTGGTGGCAGAATAAATACGAGCTCTTCCCCACCACCATTTTTCTGAAAATAAAATACTGAGCTCAACCTTTAGGAGGAAAGCCCACCTTTAAGAAAGAGAGTCTTGGTCTGATGGACTCTGATTTGATTGTATAATAATGATGATATAATGCTAATGACGATGATGACACTGCCTTTTATTTTTACCCCGGTGCTGATAAAGCGTAGCTACAGCTGGGGATAAAGCCCTTGAAAATTTGGTGTCTGAGGAGGGAATACTGGTGCTTTTGGAGTTGTGTTTTCTTTTTCTTTTTCAAGGATATGCATTTTAGAATTAAAATTTGACCAAAGGTTGATTTTTTTCCTTTTTTTTTTACTCATTGAAAGCCAATGCTCGTAAAATGCGGACTGGCTACTGCCATGACTGATGAAAAGCTAAACACTTTTACCCACGTATAATTCCATGTGTTAAGTCACCCTTTCCTTTGAATTTCTCAACAGTTTTTAAAATGAAGAAGTTTAATTTCCGAAAAGTTTTGGATGGCTTAACTGCCTCCTCCCCTGGCAGTAGTAGCAGCAGTGGCAGTAACAGTGGTGGCGGGGCTGGAAGTGGTTCCATGCATCCAGGAGGGACTGCAGGGGTTCTCAGAGAGGAGATTCAGGAAACCTTGACTTCAGACTATTTCCAGATTTGTAAGGTAAGTTTTGAATTGGCTTAAAGCTTATTATTTCTTTATTTTACTACTGTGAGGAAAGAATTAAAACACTCCAGGGACTGGAAATTGTTGAGATGCCAGTATCAGAGAGTCTGGTGCAGAGAATTTTGTGGGTAGGTCAGTTTGAATTAAGATATTCCAAGCATCAACTTAAAAAGCAATGATAGTTTAAGAGGGAAACAAGCAAACATAAAAAGTAGACTCTGCAAGATAATATTAAGGCCCATTAATGGACTACTTTTTAAATTTAATATTTATGTATAAATAGTTAATCCCATTCTGTCATTCAGAGAAACTAATTTTATTTCACTGTTCAGTATAAAATGATTAAAGCTATTAAGATGTTGCTAGAATTAAGTGGATAAGAGCTAGATGAATATGTCCATTTTAAAATATCTAGTGGCAGTGTTTAAAATTCTGAATAAAAACACACCCAGATTCTTAAATTCTTAATAAACAAACAAACAAACGCTATGGGCTTAATACTTGTAAGAACGCAAAAATAGCCTGTGTTCTGGTTTAGTGAGGAAGCATTTTCGGTAATTATACTTTAATATTGAACTTCTAATAAATAAGCAAAAGAAAGAGTTTCTGATGGGGAGAGATGAGAATTTACAAAACAAGCATTGTGTTAATATATAGAGATAATTGTTTTATTTTCTGACATCAAGTGATTTATAATTTGTATTGTCCTTTTTTGGGGGGTGGCCTAAGAATGTGCTTTTGACGTGTCATGTGCAGTAAGAAAGTTACCAAGTCATTCATATGATGCAGATGAATATAGTTTTATAAATGTGTTTGAATACATGAGAAGAAATAGTAAATTTTTGAAATTAAGTATTAAATTTTTCAGTAATTCAACACAAATTTTTTTGAAATTATTAAAATTATTTTTGTAGTAAACAGATTATGTGTCATGGGATAAGTTTCAATTATTCCCTTAATTTCTGTTCCCAGTAGGGTCATTATAAAAACAAATCTATAATTACTAAAATATTATAGATTACATAAAAGCAAGTTTATTTAGAATTAGGTTAAACAGATTTAATTCTAATCTACCCTGTGAAATTTGTATACAATACAATTTTGTATACAAAGTTGTATACAATTTTGTCCTCACTTTGAAATAATAGATATTTTGTCAGATTAGGGAGGAGCTTAACAGTGGTCATGAGGCAAATATGTGAAAGGGTCCTAAAGGCCAAATTTGAACTGCTAAGCAGGGAACTTAGGCCCTGATTCTCTAATCTTTGATGTATTACTATTACCATTCCAAGAATCTTAAAAAATTTCCAAAGTCTCTCAGTTCGTGAATATGATAGTAATGCAGGATAGTTTTAGTAGAGGTAAACTTGATATAGAAAAGATAAATTTCTGAAACAGAATGGCATTGGACTGTTGATGGTATAAACTGGTAGAGAAGGTTTTAAGTAAAACATTTCAGGGGAAATGGGTGAATGCAAGAGAGGAAAATGGGATAGATAATCACCTTCCTATTTATTTAGGCAAGACAGTCATGCAAAGTGGCTGAAGTTAAATATGTATTACTTCAAAAACATATGGGATGGTAGGTAGAGCACTGGCCTAGGAATCAGAAAATTTATATTTTATTTAAAGCTCTGCCACTTGCCAGCCACATATTCTTTGGAAAGCCATTTATCTGCCTTGTGACTTGATTTTCTCATCTGTAGTATGGTAATAAGTATTTCTGCTCTTCTTACCTAAGAGGGTAGTTGGGAAGATCAAACAAGACAATTAGGTGAAGGCAATGTATAAGTTGGAAAAGGCAGTGAAACGCATATTTATATGATTGTTAAAGTTTTAAAATCACCTTGTTCTTGGTGGAATGACTATAACCAGTGGGTTATAAAATATTAGGTAACAATATTCAAAGAAATTATAAGGATAGAAAGCTATGTGAGCTGAACACTAATAGTATTGAAATCTCACTAAATGGGGAAAGTTCTGTGACATCTTTAGATAGGAATATAGTTAATTTTAAAAAGTGGTTATATGACTTTAGGTTACCTGGACTGTAATAAAATGTGTAAAGATGCATTAAAGAAACTCCAAAATTAAAACTGTTACTAAAATGGGGAATTAATTTGGACTCACTGATTAGATGTGCAAAGAACATTCTATTCTGAGTACTAAGCAGTTGGTACCTTCTGAGTACTTCTACCTTTTTAATATGGCCAAAATTAAAGTACAAATCAAGAATCTGCTCTTTTGAAAACTATCTTCCTCTCTATTATTTGATTGGTTGTCAAATTCTGTCCTATTTCCTTAGTATTTTTACAATTTATTTCCTTCTCACCATCTCCAGTACTTGTTCATTCCACCATATTTTCTTGCCTGGTCTCTTCTTTTTTGTGTGTGTGTATGTAAAATTTATTTTGGATCTATAACATGTTTACTGATTTGAATAAGGCTTATTTCATTAACATGTAATTTCCCCCCTGTAACTGTTACTAACAATGCACTCTGTTGAATCTCTCTCTGGTATCAGGTTCTCTTTAACAATTCAGTCCAATTTCATAACCTTAAAAAACACCTTTATTGTGAAAAGGAGGGATAAAGTGTTTAAAAAGCTTCTCTGACTGCACCTTGTTTTATAGTTTTGATTTTGGAACAAGTGAACATTTCATATAATTAAAAAATTTGGATCAAAAAGGAAAAAAACTCCTACAAATCTGAAACAAATGGATACAAATGAACCTAGGAGTATATAAAATCGATAGTATATACCACAACCTAGGAGTATATAAAATTGATAGTATAAACCACACAGAAAAAAAGTTATTTCAAATGACATTAAAACTCAAACTTTTGGGCTTCCCTGGTGGCGCAGTGGTTGAGAGTCCGCCTGCCGGTGCAGGGGACACGGGTTCGTGCCCTGGTCCGGGAAGATCCCACATTTCACGGAGCGGCTGGGCCCGTGAGCCATGGCTGCTGAGCCTGCGCGTCCGGAGCCTGTGCTCTGCAACGGGAGAGGCCACAACAGTGAGAGGCCTGCGTACTGCAAAAAAAAACCAAAAAACAAAAAACTCAAACTTTTAATGGACCTCCATGGTGAGGTATATCCTAAAGAGCAAAAAGAACCACAATGAAATATTCAGTTGCAATTCATAGTTCTTTTTTTTTTTTTTGACCACACAGCTTGTGCAAGTGAAAGCATGCAAGTGAAAGCTTGAAGTCCTAACCACTGGACCACCAGGGAAGTCCCACAATTGATAGTTCTGTTGTTAGTAGTAATACTAGTCTTGTAGCTTTGAAACTATTTTATGCATAATATACATTATATATGTATATGTTATGTATATGCATAAGCAAATACGCAATCATGTTAATGTCATTAAAACCAAGATTTTCAGTGTGAAAGCAAAGGGATACAAATATAATAATTGATGATTTAATTGTTCACTTAAATTGGAAATATCCATATGAATGCATGATTTAGTTTTCTTTCTGAAATTCACATATTTCCTAGCTTTATTTACTGAGAGGGCATAGAAATAATAATGACAGTCTGGTAGAAGTGAGCATCCCCAGTGCTGATCATAGTCTCTGAAAGCCATTTACCAACAAAAGGAAGAAGGGCTCCTTGAAAAGAATGGCTGATTCTAGGTCCAGGGCAGGAAATGTACCAGATGAGCTTGATACCTCTTGCTATGCCAGAAAGCAGGAATGCTTTCAATACCACTGGGGTTGTGTGGATACAGGGGTCAACTTCAAGGAGTTCACATTGGCCAAATTTGGGACAATTTGAGCCTTGAATACTGCAGTGTATAAAGCATAACGTATACAGGCATACCTCATTTTATTGTGCTTTGCTTAATTGCGCTTTGCAGATACTGTGCTTTTTACAAATTGAAAGTTTGTGGCAGCCCTGCGTCAAGTAATTCTATTGGAACAATTTTTCCAACAGCATTTGCTCATTCCATGTCTCTGTGTCACGTTTAGGTAATTCTCACAATAATTCAAACTTTTTCATTATAATTATATTTGTTGTGATCTGTGATCTTTGATGTTACTATTGTAATTGTTTTGGGGCACCACGAACCTGTGCCCATTTTTTTTAACATCTTTATTGGAGTATAATTGTTTAATGGTGTGTTAGTTTCTGCTGTCTAACAAAGTGAATCAGCTGTACATATACATATATCCCCATATCTCTTCCTTCTTGTGTCTCCCTCCCTCCCACCCTCCCTATCCCATCCCTCTAGGTGGTCACAAAGCACAGAGCTGATCTCCCTGTGCTATGCGGCTGCTTCCCACTAGCTATCGATTTTACACTTGGTAGCGTATATATGTCCATGCCACTCTCTCACTTTGTCCCAGCTTACCCTTCCCCCTCCCCGTGTCCTCAAGTCCATTCTCTAGTAGGTCTGTGTCTTTATTTCCGTCCTGCCTCTAGGTTCTTTATGACCATTTTTTTTTTTTTTAGATTCCATATATATGTGTTAGCATACGGTATTTGTTTTTCTCTTTCTGACTTACTTCACTCTGTATGACAGACTCTAGGTCCATCCACCTCACTACAAATAACTCGATTTCATTTCTTTTTATGGCTGAGTAATATTCCATTGTATATATGTGCCACATCTTTTTTATCCATTCATCTGTCGATGGACACTTAGGTTGCTTCCATGTCCTGGCTATTGTAAATAGAGCTGCAATGAACATTGTGGTGCATGACTCCTTTTGAATTATGGTTTTCTCAGGGTATGTGCCCAGTAGTGGGATTGCTGGGTCATATGGTAGTTCTATTTTTAGTTTTTTAAGGAACCTCCATACTGTTCTCCATAGTGGCTGTATCAATTTACATTCCCACCAACAGTGCAAGAGGGTTCCCTTTTCTCCACACTCTCTCCAGCATTTATTGTTTGTAGATTTTTTGATGATGGCCATTCTGACCCGTGTGAGGTGATACCTCATTGTAGTTTTTATTTTCATTTCTCTAATTAATGATGTTGAGTATTCTTTCATGTGTTTGTTTTGCCTGGTCTCTTGAAATCACTTCCTAACTGATTTTGTCACCTCTTGTTTTACCCTATTCCAATTCATTTTGTTATAATAATGGTTATTTCTGAATTATAATGTAATTATGTCATTTTCCCTGCTAAAAATTCTATGTTGGTTTCCCTAGAGCAGTGGTGATCTAGAAACAAGGGTCTTATGTGAAATCCAAGCAAAATAACACCTATTAAAACAAATAAATATGGTACTTTATTGGTGTACATTAAAAAAATAAATTATAATAAATTATTCAGCCAATAAATAAAAAACTGTTTTTTTATATTTGGTTTTGTTGTATGATATTATCCATAGACAGGTCGTAGGATATTTGCTAACCTTAAAAAAGTAAAAGTACAGCCTTTATAATCAGTGACACATCTATATGAAGTTCAAAAAGAGAAATGGTAGAAGAAATTTTTGTTCAAGGTCAGCAAAAAACAGGTTAATGGCATCGGTTTACTGCAATGTTTTAAGTTCAGTATGTATGCATTTGAATGCCCATGATGTTTGGCAGTAATGAACTGCCTTTTCCAAACTTGAATTCCATGAACACAATTTGAAACCACTGCTCTATACACTAAACTTCAAACTGTTTAATTGATCTTTATATAGTTCCTTTCAGAAGGGGCTCATGTTTACCTTTCCATCCTCATTTCCTTGATACCCTAAATATATTGTATTCCCTGAAAGCACCATATTTTCTCATATCTCAACGCCTTTTCTTAGCTTATTGCTACAGATTAGAATATCTCTTCCAGCTTTAATATAATTAGAGAATTCCAGTTACTTTTCATTACTTTGTAGTTGAAACACCATCTATATGAAACCAGCTCTGACCACTGCCTTCCTCATCTACCCACCCCAGGCAGAGTTAGGTTTTTTTTCCTCCTCTTCTCTGTTTGCTTATAGGATCTGCTATAGTGTGAATTTAGCAACTTATTGTGGTTAAAAAAGATTTTTTTGTCACTACTATTATACTATGAACTCTGGGAGACAATTATATTTTATTTTCTTATTATTGTTAGGGTGCTCACTACCTGTTAGGCCACTGGTTCTTAACTCTGTCTAAAAGAAAGATTTCTAGCTCTACCCAGTCTTAGAAAATCAGAGTTTCTAGGAATTGGGCCTAGGCACATGCATTTTTAAAAAAGACCCCACAGGAGATTCTGATGCACAGTCAATATTGAGAACCAGTATAGCAGGCACTTGATATACTTTATAAATGAAGTAGCATATACATGGTTGGTTGATTAATTGAAAAGAGATTAAAGCATAAAGTCATTAATAATGATATATGTCTTAAACATTTTATTTTAAATGAAAACATTTAAATATGCATCAATTTACAAATCACTTGATAAATGACCAAAATTATTTTGTTGCACACTGGTTCTCTGATTAGAGTTCTATGTGAACTTCTCATCCATAAACCGTCCCAAATTCATTACGTGCAATTTTCAGTTTTTGTTTGTTTAAAGTAGAATAAGGAGGAAACTTCAGTGTCAGATGAGATATATATTTCAACAAGCAAATAAATTATATATATATATATATATACACACGTATATATATCAGCTGACAGTTTATACACATGGGTGTATAATCTAGATGAATATATATGTATATATATATACACATATATATACACAGACCTATATACAAAGTATAGATGAACATACATATGTGTGTGTGTATATATATATACATATATTTTTTTTCTAGATTTATTTTGTGTTCATCCCTATAGCTACCTGGCCCACACCTAGTTAGTCTGGGAGCAGGAGGGTGTGAGTATTCTAGCTACAAGTTTACTAGTTTCAAGCATTTAATGAACCATTAGTATCAATCTGTGTTTTACAAAGAGAATGGAGAGTTTTTGTTAATCTAGTAATTTGCTTAAGTTAAAATTAGAAAGCTTCATCTGCAAAATATCCCATCTGACCTTCGTAACAGTCCTATAAAGAAGCCAAGGATAGTGTTAATATTTTCCTTTTACTGAGAAGATATCTGAGACCAGAGAATTTAAGTGGTATCCTTACATCTCCAAGTTGGTAAGAGACATAGATAAGTTTAATGCTCTGGTTTTTGATTCTCAAATCCAGTACTTTTTCTGCTTCATTTTTCTTACTTATTAGAAAAGGCAACATGATTAATTCCTTAGGAAACATAGAGACTTTGAGAAGATAAAGACTATTCTGTTGCCTCTCCCTTAAAAATACATCTCAAATCTGACCATGTCTCTTCCACCACATGTCTTGCCTGGGCTACTATTTTATGGCCTTTTCGGGTTTCCCCTGCTTTCACTCAGTCTTCACCACAGTCTCATAATAGGTAGAAGAATCCTTTTAAAATTTAAATCATATCATGTCATTCCTGCTCAGAGTTCTTCAATGGCTTTTCATTTCTCTTAAAAATAAAATCAAAAGTCCTGTTATGTCTTACAAAGCTCTAAATGATCTGGCCCCTGACAAGACATGATTTTCAACTGTTTTCTGTTACTTATTCTGCACCAGCTACACTTGCTTTCTTACTGTTTCTCAGACATGATTCCTGCCTCAGGGCTTTTTGCATTTGCTATTTCCTTTACATGGAACATTTTCCCCCCAAATAATTATATTACTTGTTCCCTTTACATCATTTAATTCTTAGTTCAACTATTAACTTCTCCGAGAGATCTTCATTGACCACTGCTCATCCCCTTTACTCTCTACCCTTATCCTGATATTTTTTCTTGATAACACTTATAACTACCTGTTATTAAATTATATATTATTTGCTTGGTTTTTTGCTTCTCCTATTATAATGTAATTCCATGAGGACAACTATCTCTAATTCCTAGAGCAGAGCTTGCCACATAGAAGGCAGTCAAATATTTGTTGAGTGAATAAATGAGAGCAAGGAATCTGATAGAGTGATGTATTAAGAGCAAAATAGATATATTTTGAACAATTTTTTGGAAAAGGCTTTTATTAAATACATTTTATATTACATAAACACAAGGAAACCACTGAGCAAAAGAGTGACACCACTTTAGGAACATGGTATATATTTTTTAGAAAGATATGGAAAAGAAGATTGTAGAAAGATTCAGTTAAATTTATTTCAATTTTATTTTTGTTTCCAAATGATCTTTTTAGGGGAACAATTCAGAAATATTAGACTGACAGTGACAAACATACAGGATGTTCTAGACCTAATTAACAAAATAGACAAAATAAATACATCACTAGAACCAGATGGCATAATAGCTGAAGTTTGAATAAACTCTTAAATTAACCAACTCACTATTCATCAACATTTATAAGTTGAATTTATAAATGGTCATGGTGTCAGAGACAATGTGTAGATAACTAGTGTAACTTCTTACATGGAAATGGATTTGTAATCATGATATTCATACCAAACATAATATCAGATCTTTCCAGATAAACTGGTGTAAGCTCAGAAACATGGTCGTGGACTGTGGAGAGTTGGGCTTTCCAGGACCCTGGAAAGCTGAAAGGAGATTAATTGCCTAGATATCCCTTCCTCAGGTTTTTCATTGTCCCATATTCTTCCAATTTCATATCATTTTACTTGGGAGATTCTGTACCTGAGATTGGCACAAGACCATGATCATAGTTCCACATTTCTGCAGTTTTCATTCATTAAAAGAACTATACAAGATTCCCTGAGATGTGTGGACTTGTCTCATTCTATACTTATAAATGGGTTGAATAAAACATAGTACAGTTGATACTGCAGGATAACTTATTATGGATAAAGCATCTGACAAAGACTTCATGCTCCCGTCACTAGAATGTACAGTAGCGAATAGACATCTTTAAGAACAGTAATGGAGGCAAACCAGAAGAATTAAGCTCTCTTGTTAGGATTGAGGTGTTAACAAATTTAAGAACCAAAAAGAATTAAAATAAAATTTTTTTAAGAGCTAGAAAAACCAAAGCCAAGTTATTCAGTACTCTAGGCTCTCTACTTTGCCTATCCTGAGAGCATAAGGGTGCAGGGGCAGGCTTGAGTAAGAAATTATAGATTTGTGGGAAGTATGATTACAAATTTTTTAGGTTACCATAGAGAACAATTATGTTTTCTCACAAAAGGTCCTTTGGTACTAGTATATTTTCAGCAAATTGAGCTGTTGGTCTCATTTAGTATGGCAGTTCTTATGTCCTTAAAAACAAACGGTGTCGTGCTTTGTGTATGTCTCAATATAGAACTGATTTAAAATCTTATGTAATTTCTGACTTTGGCTATCTGTAGGATTCTCAGTAATGATTAGAGTAGATTCCTATCTCTTGAAGTTTAGTGCATTTCTGTAGACCCCTTCCGACTTTACTTGAAGATATGCCTGTGAAAAACCATAGTTAAGTTTCATAGTTTACTTGTAATGATAGAATGATTATATTGATTTCCTACATTATGGTTCCATGAACCATTTACATATTAGTTTAATAGCAATAACTTTGTATCCATTAAAGGTTTCAAGTACAATAGAAGTCCTGTTCTAAGCTTTTAAATTGAGTTTTTCTTCAGAGAAAATTGAGTTTTTGTTCCTAATTAATTGTCAAAATAATAATCTTTATAAAAGATCTTAGTTATAGCAAGAGTTCTTTTCTTTTTTAATTTAAAAAAGAAGACAACTTTTCTTCTTTTTATTATTTGAAGGCTAATCTTTTGATGTGTGTTAAACACAAGTGTTTTTATTTAAAAATATATATTAAGCATACCGGGGAATCATTTCTACTTATCTAAGTAAAGCTAAAAGTTATTTATAAGGACTGGTAGAAAATCAGTGATTAAGTTTTAGAAAAAAAAAATAGAAATTGTATTTAAAGGATTTATAGAAGGTAGTTGTAAACAATAGAATATAAGACTTCCAAAAAGTGCATAATAGGCCTACTGTGATACATGTAGAGAGGCTTGGTTAAATGGAGCATTCATAGTCACTGAAGGAATACAAGAAGATATTTTGACAAGTTTATTATTCAAAAAATATTTATTATACAGAGTTAAAAATGATTAGGTCATAAACCATTCTCAGCCAACTGACTCTAATGAGTGAAATAGTGTGTTTTGGTTGACTTATCAGAGAAATCACTTATGGTACTTTCTGGACTTACGTAAGATATTAGAAAGAAAGTATGATTTTAGTTCTATTGGAGGCCCCAAATTACCAATTGTTGTTGATGGTGTAGAGAATGACTTTGAGTATATTATGTAATGATGATATATTATCAATATAATGAATTTTAATTAAAATATATAATATTTAATGTATTAATTTTAGTTGTGTCTTATAATTGGATTATGTATATACAGTAAGTATCTCTTGGATTGAAAATAGCATAAAAGCAACAAATAATGGTGGTTTTAGATGTAGGTTTAATACCTGGATTTAAAAGGTAGGGTAGCTAGAGAAAACTGTTATATTTCTTCAGTTTTTCTCCTCTGTTAATCACCTATAGATTTCAGTCACATTAGAAATCTAGTACTTTACCTAAATGAACACAATAACATTAGACTGTCATGAAAATTTATTGGATGGCTTAATGTTCAGTCTAATTTGTTCATTATAAATTGACTAAAAACCTGTCTATAAGTCTGCAAACCAAAGAAAGTTTGAAAATAAGCAGTACAGTATTGAGAAGTTAGGTTGAGTCTGGGGGAAATGCTTAGTTTGTCAACATTTAAGTAGATGGAAAATGTAAAGCTAGCAAAGGAGACATAGGAGAACTGAGCAGAATGATATGAGGAAAACTCAAAAGTAGAAGCAGATAATCTGAAGCTTTCTTAAGAAAGATTATTAAGAGACAAATTCAAGAGTATCTCAGCATTGTAAAGAGATCAAGGATGGTGAAAACGAAACAAATGAAAAACAAGCAAACAAACCAAGAACTACCAAGAGACAGCTGAATTAGACCAAGAGGAAGTTGATTAGGGTAAAAATATTTATGGTAAAATGATGGACAGAATTAAGGTCACACTATAATAGAGAGTAGAATTGATAGGATTAGTACTTTTAAGAGTAAGCGTGTAAATTGATTTTAAATAAGAGAAAAGTGTTGGGAAAGTAGCAGAGATGGTAGATTCTGATAGCATTTTGGTATATTGTAGGGGGGTAATGCAGTCTATCCACAGAAGAGAAATTGAGGCTACCAGAAAAGGAAGAGTAGGGTGGGAAATAGAGGTATGATTTGCCCTTTAAAGTAGTAAGGGTATCTTCCTAACAGAGTTTACTGTTGTTTAGAAATTTGCAAGGGCTTCTTTTCCACAATGCCACCAGCAGATTATACTTTTGTCAGCAGTGCTCTGTTTTCTCCTTTTAGTACCACCAAACTTAGACCTGCATCATTCATGGTATAAATTTTACTCTTGCAAGATAATTCCCTCTCTCTCTTAAGACAAGACAAGGTTAGCATGATATAAAAGCCTTGTTATTTTGTTTTTCAAGACAAAGGCAAGCTTCCCTAATTGAATTTATAGTTATTAAAAAAGAAAACAAAAACAAACAAAATAAGACACAAGAAAAAGAAATATCCTGAGCAGTAAAATATTATTTTAAACGAAAAAAACAACAAAAAAAGTAAGGGTATCTGATTTGGAAATTTTTCTTTACTTGAGGAGAATACATATTTCATTTGAATTCTCAGTAAACTCTGTGCTTTATCTCCATATAAAAATATGTGGTTCTACTAGAAGATTGTATTAGTTTCTATCTCTGCTGCAACAAAGTACCAAAAACTTAGTGGCTTAAAACAACACAAATTTATTATCTTATAGTTCAGGAGGTAAGAAGTTTGAAATGGGCATCACTGGGCTAAGATCCAGGCATTGGTAGGACTGCATCCCTTTCTGGAGGGTCTAGGAGAGAGTGTTTTCTTTCCTTTTCCAGCTTTTATAGGCTGCTCACAATTCCTTGACTGGTGGCCCCCTTCTGTAGTCAAAGCCAACAATGGCCAGTTGAATCTTTCTCGCATTGTATCACTTTACCTCTCCTGCTTTCCTCTTCCACGTTTAAAGACAGTCGTGATTACATTGGGCCCACCAGGATAATCCAGATTAATTTCCCCATCTCAAGGTCCACTGATTAGCAGTCTTCATTCCATCTGCAACCCTTAACTCCCCTTTGCCATATAACCTAACATATTCACAGGTTCTTTGGGGAGCCATTATTCTGCCTTTCACAAAGATGCTCATTACTTTCACCTGTCTTTTGTTTTCAGTTACTTTATGGAAAACAAAATAACAACAGAGACAATAGTATAATAAACTCTTAGCTTCAACGATTATCAACTTTGTAAATCTTCATCTCCCATTTCATTATTTTAATGCAAACCCCAGACATTATACCATTTTATCTGTAAAAACTTCAGAGATCAGATAAGGGCTCCCTCTCTCTTTTAAAAGCTATGAACCCCAAACCATTGTCACATCTAAAAACATTAACAAAATTTCTTTATATAATCTAATATGCAGTTAATGTTTAAACTTCCTAAATTGTTCCATAGTATCATTTTATAATTGAATTGTTTGGATTGGGATCCAAACAAGGTCCACATTTCATTTTCATCTGACTTTAACTTATCTTTAGTTCAATTTGTGTGCTGTTAGAGTCTGTTGGTTTGTTTTGAGATCAGCTATCCTGTGCTTTTGTGTGTGTTGTTGAGAACAAAGCTCTCTGATTCATTTCTGAACTGGATGACTATATGTGAGGAAGTGGGTGGGCTGTGCAGTGTACCACAAGATGAAAAGTAGACTTAAAAGTTATTTTCTAGAGATGGTCACATCTTTTAAGGAATTGGAAAATAATATTTTAAGTCAGCCTGAGCTATTCCTACTGTTTGTTGCTACTGTGGGGTATATTTCCCTGAGAATATTAGAAAAGAGGAAAATATTAAAGACATAGGATATATCAAGGTGAATAAGAGTGGAGTAGATTTTTTAGGTTGCACTCAACAGTATTAATTTTTATCTATGAAATAACTTACTGGAGGGATAGGATGGGATCCCGTTGCACGTCTCTTTTTTTAAGTGAATATTTAAAAGACAGGTGAAAAAAGAAAACATTTGCAAGGACTCACGCTACTTAGAATTATGTAGCAAGAAGCTGAAAGTGCATTGGTTAAGTCTATTAATGTAGATTTCTTCTACATTATAGGATATCAGATTAATAGACTAAATATACTTGAAGAACTGAATTAGAGTGCATTAAGAGGAGGAGCAGAATACTGATGAGGAACGTACTTTGATTTATTGAGAAATCCATTTATAAATAATTTGTACACTATTTTTATTGGTTACTTATATAATTCAAAAGCCTCCTGGTAGTTTATTTATTATAGGATCTTTCTTTGCTTTTTCCAGTTCTATCTTAACCAAAATTCCGTTGCTATTTGAGGTAATATTCAATACTCTTTTTTTAAATTCTGGTTTTAATGAGATATAATTGACATGCAGCACTGTATAAGTTTAAAGTGTACAACATAATGATGCGATTTACATCTATTATTGATTAGCACAGTAAGTTTAGTGAATATCCATCGTCTCATATAGGTTCAAAATTAAAGAAATAAAAAATTTTTTCTTATGATGACAACTTTTAGGATTTACTATTAACAACTTTCACATATAATTAGCAGTGTTAATTATATTTATCATTTTGTACATTACATCCCTGGTACTTATTTATTTTATAACCAGAAGTTTGTACCTTTTGACTGCCTTCATCCAACGTCCACCCCCCACCCCACCTCTGGTAACCACAAATCTGATCTCTTTTTCTATGAGTTTGTTTGTTGGTTTGTTTGTTTTTGAAGTATAACTGACCTACAACACTATGTTAGTTCCTGTTACACAACATAGTGATTCAGTATTTCTCTACATTTCAAACTGATCAATATTCAGTACTCCTTTGTTCTGACACAGGTATTAGTATTAGCCTAGGCATTAGGTGAATTCATTTACTTATTATGTATATTACTTATTATGTACTTATTTATTAAAGACCTATATTATGTATAACTCTATATTAGGCACTTTTTAACTAGGTCATCATTTTTTTGGAATGAGTTTGCAAGGCCAGCACACACTATATGAACCATTTATATTTTTATGGGATTAATGATTTGCATCATGTGTACTTCATTTTTTTGGCAAGTTTTATAAAACTTCCTCTTTTATTTTCTTTAATGAAATTTAAAAAAATGGCTTAAATTCTTTGCTTCTTCCCTCCTCTTTATTTGTACTTCTACTATTTTTGCATCATTTTTAACATATGTATTGTCTTTCTCTTTCTCTTTCTATTCTCTTGACTAAAAGCTCTTTTATTCTAAAATGAAAGAACCTGGAAAATGTTAAAAACATATTTCTTTTGCCACAATTTTCATTCTCCTAACAAGTCTAATGGTTTTATTGGGACTATTAATATACCAAAATAGCTGTTTAAATCACAGATTCTCTTTTATTTATCAGTATTCTCTTTAAAGGATTGAAAGGTGTTTAAACTTGGTATGCTCAGTGTAATCCTCAAAGAATTATCTTCAAATCATGCTATTTGATAACTAACCTGATTTCTGTCTTCATACAAAGCACGATTATACATTTATGATAAAAATTTTATTTAATTTAAACATTTTTCACATGCCCATGTATTTTATTCTGAGGAGAGCTATAGGTTTAAGAAGCTTGGAGTAAAAGATAAATATTGAGAGGATTGGATACTAGGAGCAGAACACTCGAGAGCTGACAGCTGAAAGCAACATAAGAAAGAGCAGGGAAGCAATAATTTGAGGTATAATTTACACATCATAAAATTAACAGATTTTAAGTGCTCAATTCAATGAGTTTTCAGTTATAAACACTATGTAACCATCAGTCAAATTTTATATATTTTATATTTATAAAATATATAAAATTTATAAATTTATAAATTTATTTTATATTTATAAATTTTATATATCTTAAATTTTTAAAAAGTTTCTTCCTGCCCCTTTCCAGTCAGTTTCTACTTCCACCACTTTCCAGAGGCAATGAATTCTTAACTTTTATCACCATAGCTTAGTTTTGCCTGTTTTTGGACTTCATATAAATAGAATCACACAGTATGTATTGTGTGTATGTGTCTACGTGTGTGTGTATGTCTTCTTTCATGCAACATAATGTTTTTGATATATGTCTGTGTTGTTGAATCTATCAGCAATTTTTCTCTTTTTTATTGCTGAGTAATAGTCCATCAGATATTTTTATTGAAAAATTACATTTCTATTACAAATATAAACATGCTCATAACAGAAAATACAACAGGTAGAGAGAAAACACTCCTAAATTATTCAAATTTGTAGTTTGAATACTCAGATACAGATAATGATTAGTGATTTCTTTGAGGTACATTTTATATCAGAATTTTTTGTTTAGTTTTTTGTTATGTGGAAATAAATGACCACCCATATGAGAAGAGATGTTGTTTTTTCAAAGCTTGCTATAGCAAGGGAGTCAGTGACCATTACTTGCTTTTGGCAAAGACTCAAAGACCAGCAAGGGAGTGGGGAAAGCTTTATACTGAAAAAAAGGGTAGGCTTCAGGTATGCTCCTTTTTTTTTTTTTAAACTGAAGTACAGTTGATTTACCATGTTGTGTTAGTTTCAGGTATACAACAAAGTGATTCAGTTATATATATGTATATGTATATACATATGTTCTTTTTTCAGATTCTTTTCCATTATAGGTTATTATAAGATACTGAGTATAGTTTCCTATGATATACTTGTTTATTTTATACATAGTAGTATGTATCTGTTGATCCCCAACTCCTAATTTATCCCTCCCCCCCTTCCCCTTTGGTAAGCGTAAGTTTGCTTTCTACGTCTGTGAGTCTATTTCTGATCTGTAAATATGTTCATTTGAATCATTTTTTTAGATTCCACATATAAGTGGTATCATATGATATTTGTCTTTCTCTGTTTGAGCTACTTCACCTAGTATGATAATCTCTAGGTCCATCCGTGTTGCTTCAAATGGCATTATTTCACTCTTTTTTATGGCTGAGTAAGGTCTGCTCTTATTGGAGGTTGTTGGCATGAGAAGCTGGAGGCAGACTAACTATAAGTAGGGCATCCTATATGATGGGTTTGGGAATCATATTTGCCTTTCTTATTAGTACTGAGTTTGAAGTGTTGTGGAGGAGGGGTCTGCAAAAATTAGGAAGCCCAGCAGTCATTGACCAAATCTTAATGTTCTGGGCTGATAGCTGCAGACGTTGTGGTTTGGCTCCCTGGAATGATTGCTGCAGGGATTGTGGTTTGGTTTTCTGAGCTTACTTGCTGCTGCAGAGTTGTGGACCAGAGCTCTGTTGTCATACCTGGTCCAGCATTATATATTGTATTGTATGTTCAGTCTCTCAGTTGTATTTTGGTTTGTGTTGTGGATCCTATATAGAATTCTACATCCTAGGATTTTTTTGCTTATTATTAAACATTAATATTTTTTTCATGTTGTTAAGATTTTTTTCTTTGCATAAGTTTAATGGCTTTAGAACAGTCCATCTAGTGGATGCACTCTTCCTTTATTATTGGAAATTCAGGTTGTTTCAGTTTTCCATTCTTTTAATAATGCTGTTATGAATGTCTGTGAGCATTAAACCTTCAGCATATTTATTATTATTTCTTCAGACTAGATTCCTAGAGGTAAAATAGTTGGGTTATATAGACATATATATATATATATATATATATATGAGTTGGGTTATATATCTTGCTGAATTACTTTCCAAAAGGATTCACCAATTTAAACTCACTTTAGTAATATATAACTGACAGTTAAATAATAGTCACCAGCTTTAGATATTTTAAAATATTTTTTCTAATTCAGTAGATGAAAAATAGAATTTATTTTAATTTGTATTTTTTGATTATTAGTGACCGTGATTATTTTTCCATATATTTATTAACCAGTTGAGTTTCTTCTTTCATGAATTATTTTTTCATATCCTTTACCCTCTTATCTATTTGTTCTTAGTAATTTTCTATTAGTTTGTATAACATTTTTATAAAGCATACTAATCAATTGTCTTATATTTTTGTGAAAATATTCCCTAGTTCATGATTTTCATTTATATATATACATATATATATTTACATGTATTTATTGATTTATTTTTTGTATGGTTAAATCTATTGGTCCCTTTTTTTTTTTATCTCCTAAGCAAGGAAGTGCCTCTAAAATTCAGAGTTTTGGTTAAATACCTATTTCTATTTTTTTTCTGGTGCTTTGATATTCTATATTTTAATGTTTTTATCCAAACAGAATTTGGCTGCATAGTGTGACTCTAAAATGATTTTTCCTCCAAATAGACAGTCAGTTTTAACATACCACTTAATAACTGATTCTTCCTTTTTCTACTGTTTGTGATACTCCTTTGTCATATATTAACATTTGATATGTATTAGGATTTGTATCTGGGATTACAATGTTTTTACATCTTTCTGCCTGTTCTTATACCAATACCATACTGACAATTTTCAGGCAAAAGACTGATCAAAATAATGTGTAGGCTGGGTTTTGGAATATTTGAAAGGAAATGCAGTGTCTGTGCCCATCAACCAAAGACTGTATAAATATGATCAAACAAATCTGGGTTTATTACAACAAAGGAGATTGCATACCATAGGGAGCCATGAGACATCCCAGTAAGAGGATGTTAGGAAGGGCTTGTTATAGGATAACGGGCTTGGGTCAGGTGATTTTAGCAAAGTTCAAAGAAACATGAATTGAGTGTTGTTAGAAAGTTGGGGACATTTCTGTCATTTGGTATCCTAAGAATTTTTATCCAGGAAGCAAGAGGAATGGCATAAAACTATAATTGCTAAAGAGCAGCAGTTGCTTGTGTTAGCTAGATGAGGGGAACGTTTAATCATTAGTGTGGTTTGCGCAATGTTCTTGTATTTATCTGACCTAGACATGGTTCTGCAGTGGTTTTGTTTTTATCTTGCTTCATAGAGTGGCCTTGTTTGATATCTGTTCTGTGAAATTGTACATGTTCAACAGGAGAACACCATGGCCTGCCTAGCTGTTAGTGCCAGGCAAGCTCCAGCTGACAGCTGTTAGAGGCTGCTTTTTTTCTCTTTTAGCAATTTATTACTTTAAAAGTAGCTTTTGTAGCTAAAGTTCCTACAATATGTTGCTAAGCAGGCCTGGTTCAATACTTAGACAAGAGAAATTTTTCTTATTGACAACCAACAATCCATGTTGGTTGATTTGAGTTTGTTATATAATTGTTGGACAACAGCTATTGTTTAGTATAATTATATAGTTGAAATAGTGTACTTGAAAACAACTATCCTAAATAAGTATAATTTCTTGTTTTCTTTTCATTTGCACTATTTCTCCATTTATTCACATTTTCTTTTCCTCTCCATTTTGAGAAAATAACGCAGATTTTATTTCCTCTGTAAAATGCTCCCTGGCAGGCAGCCAGGTAACTCTCTTTTTAGGTTTTTTTTAAAAAAATAATTAATTTATTTTTGGCTGCGTTGGGTCTTCATTGCTGTGCATGGACTTTCTCTAGTTGTGGTGAGCAGGGGCTACTCTTCGTTGAGGTAGCTTCTCTAGTTGCAGAGCGTGGGCTCTAGGCATGCGGGCTCCAGTAGTTGTGGCTTTCAGGCTCTAGAGCACAGGCTCAGTAGTTGTGGCACATGGGCTTCGTTGATCTGTGGCATTTGGGATCTTCCCGGACCAGGGATTGAACCTGTGTCCCCTGCATTGGCAGGTGTTTCTTAACCACTGTACCACCAGGGAAGTCCTCTTTTTAGTTTTTTAAGGAACTTCTATACTGTTCTCCATGGTGGCTGTACCAATTTACATTCCCACCAACAGCGTAGGAGGGTTTCTTTTTTTTCCACACCCTCTTCAGCATTTATTATTTGTAGACTTTTTGATGATGGCCATTCTGACCAGAGTGAGGTGGTACCGCATTGTAGTTTTGATTTGCGTTTCTCTAATAGCGATGTTGAGCATTTTTTCATGTGCCTTTTGACCATCTGTATGTTTTCCTTGGAGAAATGTCTATGTAGGTCTTCTGCCTATTTTTTGATTGGGTTGTTTGTTTTTTTGTTATTGAGTTATATGGGCTGTTTGTATATTTTGGAGATTAAACCTCATTTGCAAACATTTTCTCCCATTCTGAGGGTTGTCTTTTCGTCTTGTGTATGGTTTCCTTTGCTGTACAAAGCTTTTGAGTTTAATTAGATCCCATTTGTTTATTTTTGTTTTTATTTTCATTACTCTAGGAGACGGATCCAAAAAGATATTCCTGTGATTTATGTAAAAGAGTGTTCTGCCTTTGTTTTCTTTTAGGACTTTTATAGTATCTGGTCTTACATTTAGGTCTTTAATCCATTTTGAGTTTATTTTGGTGTATGGTGTTGGAGAATGTTCTAATTTCATTCTTTTACATGTAGCTGTTCAGTTTTCCCAGCACCACTTATTGAAGAGACTGTCTTTTCTCCATTGTATATTCTTGCTTCCTTTGTCACAGATTAATTGACCATAGGTGCATGGGTTTATTTCTGGGCTTTCTATCCTGTTCCATTGATCTATATTTCTGTTTTTGTGCCAGTACCATACTATTTTGATGACTGTAGCTTTGTAATGTAGTCTGAAGCTAGGGACCCTGATTCCTCCAGCTCCATTTTTCTTTCTCAAGATTGCTTTGGCTATTCGGGGTCCTTGTGTTTCCATACAAATTAAATTTTTTTTGTTCTAGTTCTGTGAAAAATGCCATTGATAATTTGATAGGGATTGCATTGAATCTGTAGATTGCCTTGGGTAGTATAGTAACTTTAACAATATTGTTTCTTCCAATCTGAGAACACAGTATTTCTTTCCATCTGTTTGTGTCATTTTCAGTTTCTTTCATCAGTGTCTTACAGTTTTCTGAGTACAGTTCTTTTGCCTCCTTAGGTAGATTTATTCCTAGGTATTTTATTCCTTTTGATGTGATGGTTACTAGGGTTATTTCCTTAATTTCTCTTTCTGATTTTTCATTGTTAGTGTATATAAATGCAACACATTTCTGTGTATTAATTTTATATCCTGCAACTTTACCAAGTTCACTGATGAGCTCTAGTAGTTTTCTGGTAGCATCTTTAGGATTTTCTACGTGGAGTATCATGTCATCTGTAGGCAGTGGAAGTTTTACCTCTTCTTTTCCAACTTGGGTTCCTTTTATTTCTTTTTCTTCTTAGATAGCTGTGGCTATCACTTCCAAAACTATGTTGAATAAAAATGATAAGAATGGGCATCCTTGTCTTGGTTCTGATCTTGGAGGAAATGCTTTCAGCTTTCACTGTTGAATATGATATTAGCTGTATGTTTGTCATATATGGCTTTTATTATGCTGAGGTATGTTCCCTCTATGCCCAGGAGAGTTTTTATCATAAATGGATGTTGAATTTTATCAAAAGCTTTTTCCACATCTATTGAGATGCAGCCATTTTTAAGTTCCAGCAGGTTAAAAAGAAGATTTGAAGTAACTCTTGCTTTTCTGAGAGTTCAACCCAGCAAATTAATTTAGTATTTTTGTATAGCTGGGTGGATATGCAAAATTCCATTTACTGTGGAAATAAAACTGATTTTCAAAAATACACTATTTATAGAAATAAAGCTAATTTTTGAAAATCCTTTGGGAAGCTCTGTTGTGTATGAGTGAAGTAAGCTGTCTATAATACTCTGATTTTTCTTCTGAACTCTGTGACATCAGCTAAACTAGTTATTTTAACTAAGTTCCAGAGAGAAATTATTATCTGTCCTACATCACTGCAAACATTTTACAATGCTGAAACAGTCTCACTTCTATTTTTCGAACCCTTTCTTTTTAGTCACTCCTATACTGGCAAACATAGATTATTTGATAAAAGAAAATTATGTAAGGTAAAATAATATCCTTAGCAATTATGTATTTTGAGGATAGAATTGTATTTGGGAACAGGATGGCCAGGCTGTTGAATGAATCATACTCAAAAACTTAACTTACTGAGTCTGGTGGAGATGCAGGCAAGGAAGTGCATAGGGCATAGTCACAGAAAGCAGTTAATTTGTCTAAAGATTGTATTTGCTAGCTTTAGTGTGATCATATATAGTTAGAGATTAAGATTCAAGATGAAGGCTTGGAGGGAAGAGTGATGCAGGAGAACTGTGATATCACTTGGTACCTTTCTCCATTCATTTATTTTTAATTGATCGGTGTCTTTACAAATAAAGTAGGTTACTTGTGGAAAAAGTATAGTTGAGCTCTTATTTTCTTTTAATCCACTTTGACAGTCTCTGTCTTTTAATTGGTATTTTGTCTACTGATATTTAAAATCGTTATTAATGTAGTTGGATTAACATATACTTGTTACTGTTTTCTATTTGTTGCTCTTGTTCTTTGGTCATTTTTTTTTTTTTGTCTTAGACTTTTTCCCTACCTTTCCTGGTTTTAACTGAGCATTTTATATGATTCAATTTTCTCTCTTTAACTTATCAATTATACTTCTTTTTATGCTTCTTTAGTGATTGTCCTTGAGTTTGCAGTATACATTTACAACTAATCCAAGTCCTCTTTTAAATAACACTCTGTCACTTCATGGGTAGTACAAGTTCCTTATAACAGTGTATTGCAAATTTCTCCCTCCTGTCCTTTATAACATTGCTCTTGTTCATTTCACTTATCTGTAGGTTATAATCACCGAATTCATTGTCGCTATTATTATTTTGAACAAACTATCATCTGTTAGATCGATTAAGAATAAGAAAAATAAAAGTATTTTTTAACCTCTATTTATTCCTTCTCTTACACATTACTTTTCTATATGTAGATTTAAGTTTCTGACCATTTTCCTTCTTTCTGAAGAAATTCTTTTAACATTTCTTGCGAGGTGACAAATTCACTCAGTTTTTGTTTGTCTTAGAAAAATTTTATTTCTCATTCACTTTTGAAGAATAATTTCACAGGATACAGAATTACAGGCTGGTGGTTTTTTTCTTTAAACACTTTAAATATTTTACTCCACTAATGGTTTCTGAAGAGAAGTCTGATATAGTTCTTATCCTTGATTCTTTACAGGTAAGGTTTTGTTTCTCTGGCTTCTTTCAAGATTTTTCTCCTGGTCTTTGACTTTCCACAGTTTTAATATGATATGCCTATGTGTAGATTGTTTTGGTATTTATCCTGCTTAGAATTCTCTAAGTTTCCTGGAACTATGATTTGGTGTCTGTCATTAATTTTTGGAAATTTTCAGTCATTGTTGTTTCAAGTATTTGTTCTGTTTCTTTCTCTCTTCTCTTTCTCATATTCTCATTACATGTATTACACCTTCTGTAATTGTTCCATAGTTCTTGGATATTCTATTCTGATTTCTTCATTCCTTCTTCTCTTTGTATTTCAGCTTTGGAAGTTTCTGTTGACATTTCTTCAAGCTCACTTATTCAGTTCTCAGCTGTGTCCAGTTTATTGATGAACCCACCAAAAGTGTTCTTCCTTTTCATTTTATAGTGTGCTTTATTTCTAGCATTTTTTTTATTCTTAGAGTTTCAATTGTTATACTTACATTACCCACCTATTCTTGTGTACTATTTTTCTTTTAGAGCCCTTAGCATATTATCATAGTTGTTTTACATTCCTGGACTGATAGTTACAAAATTTCTGCCATATCTGAAACTGGTTCTGATGTTTGTTGTCTCTTCAAACTGTGGTTTTTTTGGTTTTTAAGTATGTCTTATAATTCTTGTTAAGGGCCAGACATGATATACAGTGTGTTTTCCCCATGATTAGGTAACCTCCTTATATAATACATTATGGAATATAGGAATACACAGATTGAATTCAGGACTATTTTACTTGGCTCATGCAACTGGGATGCAGATTGAAGACTTCCAAATCTTGGGGAAACCATTGAATCCCTTGGAGATAATTTGAAATCATCACAAGATTTTAGACATGGAAGAGAATTTAGAGATAATAAAGTTGAATGTATGCCTTTTACAAGTGCAGAAATCAAGTTCAAAGACATTAAGATTACATTAAAGTAACATTAAGGTTAGACAGTGTTGACTATTGTTATATTTTTGCCAAGTTTTTTGCAAAGGAAAATAACCCATTCTGTGCTCTTGAACTAGAGATATAGTTTGAACTCTATTTTAATAAACACCTCATAATGTTTTATTCAGTATAACACATCTATTCCCATATTTCATTAATGTCTTTTTATTAATGTTAATCTCTTGAATGCCAGTTCTTATTCAAATAATGCTTTCATATGTCTCTTTGCCTTTAACAAGCTGTTCAATAAAGCTGTACTTTTTTTTTTTTTTTTTTTTTGCGGTACATGGGCCTCTCACTGTTGTGGCCTCTCCCGTTGCGGAGCACAGGCTCCGGACGCGCAGGCTCAGCGGCCATGGCTCACGGGTCTAGCCGCTCCACGGCATGTGGGATCTTCCTGGACCGGGGCACGAACCCGTGTCCCCTGCATCGACAGGCGGACTCTCACCCACTGCGCCACCTTAATTTTCATAGTAAATTAGCAACGGATAACTACTTTGCAAACAACTCAATGTTTACTTCATTTTTATATTTGAAATTTGTTCTGAAAGGAAAGCTAGATAGCCTCCTTACTCTCCTTAACAAAATAAATAAAAAGAATTTAAGTCTTAGGAATTAAGATTCTGTGCATATTTGGTGAATGAACTCCACCGCTTTTTATGAGATGGAAATAGTAAGAGAACTTTATGGGCAAACCCAGCCAGCCTACAAGGACTATGGGTGAGGAATTGGGTAAACTAAAGTTATATTTTGGGGAAATACCGGTGTTTTTGAGCTCTTGATGTAAATTTTATTTTTGTTTTCTTGGAATTGTTCCTCATTGTCTCTGTGATAAAAGTGGTGCTCAAGAATGTGAGCAGGTCTTTGTTTTGGATGAAACAATAGCACTATAACACAATAGTTACTATAGCACTGTTTGCTAATAGGAAACACTATGGATACATGATGTGGTAATTTACAAAGTAATTTGGGTGAGTTTTAGTTGTTTTTTATCTTGCTGAACCCACAATTGCTACCTGAAAGCTGACCAATGCCACCTTCAGTTTTAGCTTTTGTTGGTATTGAGTTAAAACAATTTCTAAAAGCAAAATACCCTGTATTAAACCCTAAGATAGTGTTGTGAAATTAATTAAATAGTGTTGTGAAAAGTACGCAGGGGGGAATACACCCCTGCTATAGGAACACCCCTTTATACAATATCCTTCTTACCCCTACTTATTTGAAGATATGTGGTATATTTGATGTTTTCCTTATGGAAACCAATACTAATAAGAAGCATATGAATCTATTCTACATAGTATAGTGCTGGACAACTATTTTTAGTAAGACTTTTGAAGTTTCTTTGAATTCTTAAAAGGTATTTCAATTTTTTTCAGATTTCTCTAAAAGACAGTACTAATCTGGCTGGTCGAATAGTATATATGCCAGAGGATTCTTGAGACAGATAAAGAAATTGAAAGACAGGGAAAGCTTATTTACCCTCTGATCTATCTATTTGGCCAGCTGAGCATTCTTTTTTTTTTTTTTTTTTTGCTGTACGCGGGCCTCTCACTGTTGTAGCCTCTCCCGTTAGGGAACACAGGCTCCGGACGCGCAGGCTCAGCGGCCATGGCTCAAGGGCCCAGCCGCTCCACGGCATGTGGGATCTTTCCGGACTGGGGCATGAACCTGCGTCCCCTGCATCGGCAGGCAGACTCTCAACCACTGTGCCACCAGGGAAGCCCTAGCTGAGCATTCTTTAACAAAAATATTATAGGGAAGAATTTTAATATAGACAAAAATAGAAGAATATAAAAAACTATATGTATCCCTCACTCAGTTTCAATAGTTATCACATTTTGCTGTTATTATTTTGTCTATTACCCCTTTCCTCAAACACACGACTTTTTTGTTGGAATATTTTATTTTATTAAATTTCATTTAAGTATAATTTCAGATATACAGAAAGATTGCAAAAGTAGTACAAAGAATTCCATATATCTTCACCCAGATTCCACAAATATTATTTTATCACATTTGAGTTACTATTCTTTCTCATTTTCTGTACTGTTTGAAAGTATGTTACAGACATGATGCCCCTTTGTCCCTAAATACATAAGCTTTTATTTTCTTGAAATAAAGACTTAAAAAAACCAACACAGTACAATTATCAAAATCAGGACATCTGCATTGGTATAATATTACTATCTAATCTATAGACTTTATCCAAATTTTGCCGGTTGTCTCACTAATGTCTTTTATGACAAGATAAAAATAAATTTATTTCTGAGCCAGGATCTAATCCAAGATCATATGTTATATTTAGCTGTCATGTCTTTTTAGTTTCCTTTAAAATGGGGCAATTACTCAGTCTTTGACTTCTCTCATCTTGATATTTTTGAAGAGATCAGGTCAGTTATTCTGTAGAACTTAGAAACAATTTACTGGAGTTATTGGTTTACTGGAGTAATTTAAAACAAATCCTAGAGCCTTTGTGGAGCATCTGCCCTGCTCCTTCCCCATCTTCAGCAGTCAGAGCTCCCCACCCTTCACCCCTAGCAGCCTCCCAGAGAGAGGACTACAGAGGCAGAAGCCCTTCTGCATGTTTTTAGTCCCTGCCTTTCCCCTGGAATCTGGGAAGTGCTTTTGTTTGTACTTTTATAGGTCAGCATTGTATTCAAGACAGAAGCTGTGACTGACTGTCAATGCCAAGGAAAGGGGTTTCCTGTGTGTCCCTGGGGTTTTGGGCTCTTCCCAGAGAGAGAGGTGTTCAGTGTCCCCCACTGTCACACCCCACACAGCTCATGAGATGTGTGACCTGTGTTGGATGTTCAGTGTTTGGTAGCAAAGAGGTGGGGGATGGTGGCAAGGAGGTGGCACCCTCTTGGGAAGCCAGGCAGTGTCCCCTGTGGGTAACACCATGAGTCTGCCAGAGAAGCCCACCACGCTGGCATGTAGTGTTTCTCATTGAAAGCTGTTTCTCAGGCATTCTTTCTAGCCCTTTTTCCCCTTCAGTGTGCCTCAATTGTCTCCTTCACAGAGTGAGAGGGCTGTGACCCTCCCTCTACTGGACTAATTAAAGAAAGACACTTGTGTTCCCAAGTGGTGGTTTTATTTTTTTTAGTTCTTATGTTTGTGTGGGAAATTGTGGATAAAGTGAAAGAATTGTAAATAAATAATGTATTTCCTCCTCCAAAAAGTAAAAATAAAACAAGTCCTAGATATTTATTATTTCACCCAATAGTACTTAAGTATATATTACTAACATGTAAGGATTTAAAAGAAGCAACCATAGTGATACTATCTTAGCAAAATTAATTCCTTAATATTATTTAATATCTAATACTTGTTTAGTTTTTCCCGATTGTCTCAAAAATGTCTTTTTATAATAGATTTGTTAGTATAATGATACAAAGGCCATGCGTCCTTTTTCTTTGCATATGTCCCTTAAGATTATTTTAATTTATAATAGTTCCCTTTCCTTTTCTTCCATGCTATTGATAGTTGAAGAAACCAGGTCATTTGTCTTAGAATTTCCCACATTCTGTATTTCGCTGGTTGCTCAACTGAGTGCTCTTAACCTCAGACTTTTTAAAAAGGTGAGCAGTGGCTTAAGAAGGAAATATTGGTGCAAACCACTTCCCCTTGGTCAGCTCTCTTGGTTCCAGAGCATGTTGTTTTCATGGTGGAGGCATTCTTCTTTATAATTGTTATAATGTTGATGATGACTCTTGAATCATGATTTGGCTCTGCTCTTCAGTGTCTGCCTAAGGTGCTCTTTTTACAGTCAGGCATAGGGATCAAGTCCAGTCTAAAAGTATCAACTGAACTAGCATGATGGTCACTGTAAGAATTTTAGTATATGATCAGGGCTTATTTTGTCTCATAATTCTATTTCACTCCATCTAATACAAATATGACTTGCTTTGTTCCTAGTCCTAAAATTGTTACAACAAAAATGAAGGCTTATTTTTCATTAGCTTGTTCTACTTCTGAGACTAATTTATTTAGAAGCAGGGGCCTGATTCTTATTGACTCATCTGCTTTATCTTGCCTAGGGAAAGACAGTTGAATAAAGTAGAACATAAACTATTTTTGCCAGTACTGACCAGTTCAAGCTAATGCCTTTCTGCCACTCCATAGGATTTAGGTAACTTGGCATTTAAATATTTTTTCATCATTTTTTTTCATGTTTCATCACACACACAGACATAAATATACCCACATTTTCCACTAACTAGACTAAATCATCAGCCTGTCAGGAGGAGAAGGTAACAGTAAATTTAGAGATGCTAAACATAGAGTAAGTGGATTTTAAGGACCTGACAAAGCCAAGGATAGTCAAAATGAATATCTGGTATCATTTTTAACATTAAATTATAAAAGAAGGCAATGATAATAGTTAAAATTTATTTAGTGCCTACTTCTGGTCATGCACCAGAAATACAGTAAGTATGCAGAAAGTATGAAGCACTTTGGAGGGATTACGTCTTTTGGTTGTCATCATAACAACCCTATGAAGTAAGAATTGTTCTTATTCTCATGAATCAGATAAGAAAATTAAAGTTTAGAGAGGTTATATGAATTGTCTAAAGTCACATGACTAATAAGTGTAGGGCTATGATTCAAAATCCAGTCTGTTTAACCTGAGAGTTACACTCTAAGCCAGGTCAGATTTGCCAGTTTTTATGAGTTGTTTCACTATTGCCAAGTCATTTATCACTAGTAGTTCTCTTAATTTCTGCTTATTTATCTGAAAATAACCTCCAACCACTTAAATACTTGAATACTATCTTGGGTGTTTTCAGACAGACCTGCCTAGTAACAAAGGCAGTCCTGTCTGTAAAATAGGCAGGTCTATCTACAAAATCTTGTTACTGACAATCCAAAGGCTTTGTTTCCTTTTTTCTTTTCCTTTTCTGGCTTTACAAATAATCTTTTACTTTGCTCATGATTCTGTGAGTTAGCTGGGCAGGTTTTCTGCTGTGGACCCACCAGCTAACCACAGACACAGGCTCAGCTCTCTCCCATGTTTGGGATCAGCTGTTGGGTTGGCTGGTGGATTAATGATCTAGCATGGCCTCACTCATATGTCTGGAGTTTGTGCTGGCTGTCAACTATGATTGGTTTTCCTCCCTGTGGCTGCTCATTCTCCATTAAGCTAGTTTGGGCTGGATCACATGATGATCTTGAGGTTCTAAGAGCAGCAAAAGACCAGTTCCCAGTGCACAACACTTTTCAAATGTTGGGTCATATGTACTGTTGTCCTATTGGTCAAAGCAAATCACATGACTAAGATAGAGAGGAGGGGAGGATATAGGCTCTACTCATTGATTGGAGGGAAAGAATTTTTGGTCATTTTTCCATCTATCAAAGAACTCCAGGGTGAGAAATACAGTGGCACTTTTGAAACATTTTAGCCAAGACTTAGAGTTCAATCAAACATCAAGACTTTGTGTGGTGTGATTGAGAACCTAAAATTATTTTTCTGAGTAGTTATTTAATTTCCTGAATTCCAATTCCTGAATAATTAATTCCCTTCCTAGTAATTCTTGATGTTTTCTTTATCATATGTTAAATTCAACCAAAAATCATGGTCTGCTTCTGAGATATCAATTCTATTTCATTCATTGGTATCTAGTCCTACCCTAGTAGCATATGGATTTATTTAATCATTACACATTTAGAACATGTTTTATTAAGTGGTAGACCTAGTTTTTTCTTACTACACTTTTTAAAAGTGTATATATTTCTTGCTAAACTTAAGAATCTTAATCTACCTCCTCCAGTACATGTAAAATGCATTGAGATTTTGATTTTAAAAATATATTAAATCCATAAGTTAATTTGAGAAATAAGTAGTACCTTAATATTTTTCCTATCCATGCAGGTATGTGGATCTCTTTCTGCATTTGTTCAAATCTTTTATCTTGGTCTTTTTATCCCATATATTTCTTGTTATAATGAATCCTGATTCCGATATTATGCATTGTTAGTTTTTGCTACTATGAATAAGCATATTTATCCTGAATCCAGATCCTTTAATGAAATTGATGAGTAGATTTAAAAATTTTATTTCTTTCTTTCTTTTTGAAAAATAAAAATTGTATATAAGATATACAACATGATGTTTTGATATATGTGTGCATTGTGAAATGATTACTACAAACAAACTGATACATCACTTCCCATAGTTGCCATTTTGTGTGTGAGTGTGATGAGAATCCTTGAGAATTACTCCCTTAGCAAATTTCAGAGATACATATATTATCATTAATTATAGTCACCATGTTGTATATTAGGTCTCCAGACCTTATTCGTCTTATAATTGAAAGTTTGTACCATTAAATATCTCCCCTTTTTCCCCATCCCACCAGCCTCCTGTAACCACTGTTCTACTCTCTGTTTCTATGGGTTTGACTTCTTTTAGATTCCACATATATGTAAGATCATGTAATATTTGTCTTCTGTGTTTGGCTTATTTCACTTAGTATAATGTCCTCCAGGTTCATCCATGTTGTCACATATGGCAGAATTTCCTTCCTCTTAAAGGCCAAATAATATTCCATCGTGTGTGTGCACATGTGTGTGTGTGTACATAGTATTTTCTTTATCCATTCATCCATCAACAGACACTTAGGTTGTTTCTGTATCTCGTGAATAATGCTGCAGTGAATATGGGAGTGCATATAACTCTTTGAGATAATGTTTTTATTTTCTTTGGATATATACCCAGAAGTAGGATTGCTGAGTCATATCATAGTTCTATTTTTTTTTTTTTTTTTTTTTTTTTTTTTGCGGTACATGGGCCTCTCACTGTTGTGGCCTCTCCCGTTGCAGAGCACAGGCTCCGGACGCGCAGGCTCAGCAGCCATGGTTCACGGGGCCTAGCTGCTCCACGGCATGTGGGATCTTCCCGGACCGGGGCACGAACCCGTGTCCCCTGCATCGGCGGGCGGACTCTCAACCACTGCACCACCAGGGAAGCCCCCTTAGCCCATTTTGTTTAGCTGGGTTATTAGTTTAGTTTTGTTTTTTTGCTCTTGAGTTATATGAATTCCTTATATATTCTGGATATTAACCCCTTATCAGATAGATGGTTTGCAAATATTTTCTCCCATTTTGTAGATTGCCTGTCAATGGCTTTCTTTGCAGTGCAGAGGCTTTTTAGTTTGATGTAGTCCCACTTGTTTATTTTTGGTTTTGTTGCTTGTGCTTTTGGTGTCAATTCCAAACAATTGTTGCCAAGACTAATGTCAAGGAGCTTTTCCTGTATCTTTTCTTTTAGGAGTTTTATGGTTTCAGGTCTTATGTTTAAGCCTTTAATCCATTTTGAGTTGATTTTTGTATATGGTATGAGATAAAGGTCTAGTTTCATACTTTTGCATGTGACTATCCAGTTTTCCCAATACCGTTTATTGAAGAGACTATTCTTTCCCTATTGAACATTCTTGGCACCTATGTTGAAAATTGATTATATATGCATGGGTTTATTTTTGGACTCTCTATTCTGTTCCATTGGTCTATGTGTCTGTTTTTATGCCTGTACCATACTGTTTTGATTACTACAGACTTGTAATATAGTTTGAAATCAGGAATTGTGACACCTCCCACTTAGTTCTTCTCTCTCAAGATTGCTTTGGCTATTTGGAGTCTTTTGTGATTCCATATAAATTTTAGGATTTTTAAAATTTTTGTGAAAATGCAATTGGAATTTTGATGGGAAATTGACTTGAATCTGTAGATCATTTTGTGAAGAATGGACATTTTAACAATATTAATTATTCCAATCCATGAACACAGGATATCTCTCCATTTATTTGTGTCTTCTTTGATTTCTTTCACCAGTGTTTTAAGAGAATTATGAGCCAATATCCATGATGAACATAGATGCAAAAATTCTCAACATAATAGAATCAAACAGAATTCAACAGTACGTTAAAAGGATTATATACCATGGTCAAGTCAGATGATAAATCCCTAGTAAGCAAGGATGCTTAACATACACAAAGCAATAAATGTGATACACCACATTAACAAATTGAAGGATGTAAATGATATGATCATTTCAATAGATGCAGAAAAAGCATTTGACAACATTTAATATACTCTCATGATAAAAACTCTCAACAAATTAGGTATAGAAGAGTGTACCTCAGTATAATAAAAGCCATATATGACAAGCCCACAGCTAACATTGTACTCAATGGTGAAAAGCTAAAATCTTTTCCTCTAAGATTAGAATGAGACAAGGGTACCCACTCTCACCTCTTCTCTTCAACATAATACTGGAAGTCCTAGCCAGACTAATTAGGAAAGAAAAAGAAAGAAAAGGCATTCAAGTTGGAAAGGAGGAAGTAAAATTGTCTCTGTTTGTAGGTGACATGATCTTATTATATATAGAAAACCCTGAAGACTCTCCTAAAAATCCTGTTCAAACTAATAAATTCAGTGAAGTTGCAGCATAAAAAAAAACAACATATAAAAACCAGTTGCATTTCTATATGCTAACAATGAACTATCTGAAAAAGACATTAAGAAAACAATCCTGTTTAGAATAGCAAGAAAAAGAATAAAATACTTAGGGATGAATTTGATCAAGGAAGTGAAAGATCTGTACACCAAAGGTGTTTGTTCTTAAGGTTTCTTTTTCTTCATCTTTCTACTGCTACTACCCAAGGATCAGGGATTATAAATCTTTAAGTATTACCTTTGGGATTAATGTTTTTCAACATGAAAACATCTTTCATAGCTTCTATTTCAGTAGATGAGGTTGGTATTCAGCTTCCAGTCTTCTCTTTCTTAACTTTTTCCCTACTATTATCTTGACATCCCTCCCACACTTTAGGAGTATAAACACTGCTATCATTATGATAGTCCCATTGTGAAAAGGTGTTTAGTCAATGTGTTGTTTTATAAAATGTGTCTCCCAGGTGTTGTCTTTACTAGGTATTTGTCTTTTGAGTTTTTGTTGCTGTGGTATTAAAAAATGTGTTGACCTTCTGAGAGTTATATTTTGGGCAGCGGACTAAATTAATGGAAATTATGGGGGTATATGGAGCCAAAAAATATTTACACTGCTTCTGAAATTCTGCTTTGGTGGGTAGAACTCTTAGAGTCAGCATAAATAGCTCACATTTTGCCCTCTCAAGCATCCACCTGTTTCTCAGTTTTTACCTAATGGACTGACTGCTGGCTATAGTTGAGGCCTATTACCAGCAGCAACTTGAGGTGGAGGCCTGACAGAGCGCAGGGTCACTGGCCTATATTTTTTCCCTTTGGTGATCTCTGCCAGCCTTTTTCTTTCCCCTTTGAGTGTGGACCTTGTTCTCCTATTCCTTCTTTTTTTTTTAAACCATTAAAAAAAAATTTAAGTATAATTAATGTACAATGTTTTGTTAGTTTCAGGTGTACAGCAAAGTGATTCAATTATACATATACATATATATCTATTTTTTCACATTCTTTTCCATTAGAGATTATTACAAGATATTGAATAGAGTTCCCTGTGCTATACAGTAGGTCCTTGTTGTTTATTGCATATACAGTAGTGTGTATATATTAATCCCAAACTCCTAATTTATCTCTCCCCCTCTGCCCCTGCTATCCCTTTTTGTTCTCCCATTCTTAATTATAAATTTCTGAGTTCTTGTATCCATTTTTACTGTACCCTGAACCACCATACTTTTGCTATCACCATGCTCTTGTTTTTTTCTGCCCTATTTTTTTGTAAAATGAACTGTTTTTACACATTCCAAGAAAATTAATAAGCTAACACTTTAGATTTTTATAAGTACCTTGAGGTATAAAGCCATAAGAACTTAAAGGTTGGCATGGATCAGTTTCTTCTTAACATGAAATAGCTTATTCCAGAATGGCTCTGAGTAGTGGGAGGAAAAAAAAAACATTTTTAGCATTTTGGGGACTTCCCTGGTGATGCAGTGGTTAAGAATCCACCTGCCAATGCAAGGGACACGGGTTTGAGCTCTGGTCCGGGAAGATCCCACATGCTGTGGAGCAACTAAGCCCGTGCGCCACAACTACTGAGCCTGCGCTCTAGAGCTCGTGAGCCACAACTGCTGAGCCTGTGTGCCACAACTACTGAAACCCGGACGCCTAGAGCCTGTGCTCCACAACAAGAGAAGCATCACGCACCACAACAAAGAGTAGCCCCCGCTCGCTGCAACTAGAGAAAGCCCACGCGCAGCAACAAAGATGAAGACTAAATAAATGAATAAAAAGGGGGAAAAAAACATTTTGCTGGTTTGTAATGCCCCTTTTTCCATACCCTATGACTCAAAGATCAGGGGTGACCACAGCTCCTCCTTTTTTTGATACAATCTTAATATTTTCTTGATTGAAGCATGAAGCATCCTTCACTTGATTTTATTTACACAACTTAGTGAAGTTAGGAGCAGAAGTGTTTGGTTATTGTCTTTGTGGTTTCCCTTGATATTGATTCTACCCCAAGTTGAAACTCTGATATTTCTTATGATCCTTTTGAAAGGCATTTCTTGTTCTGATTTTAAATTCTTATCATGCAAATCAGAAGGTTACATTCTTTCATCCTGAGATAAGATTAGAGTACCAAAAAGCTACATGGCTCTCATTTCCAAAGCTATCAATCGAACTGTTTATCCATTAGCTTGGTGACTTTGGATAGGTTGATTAACTTTACTAAGCCTCAATTTCTTCCTCTGTAATGACACCACCTACCTCATGGGGCTACAGAAATAAATGCAAATTGTAAAGTGTTCTTCACTATATCCTGTACATAGTAAACAAATGGTGGTGACAGCGACCCTGGGGGCAAGGACTGTATACATATAGTCTTCATTGTCTATTTCTAATGTAGCAAGAGGAAAATTTTCATTTTCACATTCTTTGCAATTGACAGTAAATAGGCTGAGGAAAGAAAGACATCAGCTCTGCATTACTTCTTTGGTAGAGAGCAAAATGCTGTTTCTGCAAGTAGATTGTAAATTTAGATCTTATTTTATTTGTAATGGAGGCTCAAAATGTCTACCCTTCCTATTATTGGAAATTTAAGAAGGTGCCATCTGAGGAAGAGAGGTGGCCCTCAAATACTTAAAGACTATTTATACTAATAGAAATAACAATAGTATCAGCTATCTCAGTGGACTGTTTGAAATCCAAGTATGTAGCTCACAAGGGAATCAAACTAAATAAACAGCAAATCATTTTTAATAGTCTAACACAGTAACTAAGTAGATAATTAGTCCTTTTGAATCAGGGAATATGCCACTAAATATAAGCCCATTGTTTGTTTCTTTTAAGGAATACATTCTTTGTGAGAAATATCTATTGGTCTATCATGTGTCTTTAAGTCTGCCATTGTTTCTAGTACAAGTATTTGTATTAGGAGTATAGTATGGAATTGGAAAACACCTTGAAATAATTTAGTTCATTCCCTTTATTTTATAGATGAAGAAACTGAGAACTTAAGTAATGTGTACAGGTTAGATAGTCAGTGACAGAGTTAGGACCTGGACTAGCTCTTCTAACTCCTAGTGCAATATTCTTCCACATCATCCTACCTGTAATTTTGCTTCACAAGATTTTTATTTTCTTTTCTTTTAAAAGTGATTTTTATTTTACCCCTAGTCCAAATTATTTTTCTATGACTACTGATTTCCATTTTTCTTATTTATCAATGGGAAAAGATCTTTAAGTTCCCAGAAATTTGTTTGATAGCTATATAGACATATAAAATAGTTTCAAAAAAGATGTATATATTTCCTTTAAGCATGATACAGAATTAAGTTGAAATGTTAAATAAGTTGGGAATAGACACTAGTGTAGCCAGAAAGAAAATAAGGGTATCAAATAAGTAGGGTTTAAGCGGAAATACTAGGATAGTAAGAAAGATGGAATAGAAGTGATGACAGGAAAGGTACTGTGAGTGAATATAGAGAATGCCAAATCTGGGTTCTTGAAAGAGGTCTGGAAGTCTATGATGATGAGGCTGTGTTCATTTGAGGCTGGTGATGTTAATTGTGGTGCTCAGTTGAATTTAAAGGGAAGGAAGAATGATGTAGTCAAGGTGTATGATAGATTGAAGCAAGGATATTGAAGACATAAGGCTGTTAATAGGGCTCAGAGTAGAAAGAAAATATATAAGCCAGATGGTAAAATCACCTAGAAGATAAAAATGAGTCCTGTGGATGGAAGAAACAAAACATAAACGGTGGAAGTACTTTGGAGAGAACAATCTGGCCACATTGAAGACATTCTATCCTTCAGTTGTGTCCTTTATTAAATAGTAAAGATGATAGATTTGGATACCTTTGGGTATACCCATGGTTACTTGTTATTAGTGTGCTCGTATTCATATTACTTATGTCAATACATATTTGTATATATATCTCTATACGTTTCTGTAGTGAGAATTAGGCCTGTTCATGTTACTTGGTGTGTTTTTTTGAAGGTATATTTTAGCATACCTACGTGATATTATGAGAGACCGTGATGATATGAGAGATAATGAGATAGTATTAGAGAAGATAAATTCATTTAATTTGAACGTGATTCCCTCATGTTTTGAAAGGACACCTTTCTATTAAGTTTAAATACTATAAACATATATTTACATAGTATGCTCAATTTATAAAGCACATTTACATGCATTACCTCATTTATGAGTCAGATTTTTTTGGTAAGATTAACAGTGTGAATTATAGAGTCCAAGTTACTCACTATATGTGTTAAACTGTTGTAATAAAAATCAGTAGTTTTTTGAATGCCTGTAAGGCTGTTAAGCTTGAAACAACAATCTCTAACCTCAAGTAGTTTGTAATACAATATGGTAGGAAGAAACACAATTAGGTAGTAAAGAATAACCTACTTTTACATTAGATTTAAGGATACATTAGTATCTATAACATATTCCCAATTAAATATATATAAAATATATTATCCAAGTGTGGGTTCTTTTTCTGTTCTAACACCTTAGCATTATGTAATTGCATGTGGTTATAATAATTCACGAAGGTGCTCAGAGGGAAAAGGGTGAGAATGATAACTATTGAACATTTAAAGTAAAATCTCAAGTGTGCTTTCATTACTATGGAAAGTTGAGACAATAGCTCCAGATACAGAGATATTCTAGATAAAGATTTTATTTCAATACTTATAAAATATTTGGTTGTAATTATTCATCTTTCTTAAAAATATAAGAGAATAGTTTTTGCAGGAACTACTGCTTACATGGACAAATCATATTGATGAACTTTAAAAAGCCTAACTATTTAATCATAGCACTAAACTTAGTGAAGGGGACACATTAAAGGCATGGTCCCTGCTCACAAAGGAGTTAGAACTTATTTGGGGAGATCAAAGGGCAATAATCATTCTTCAATAAGTGCTACACTGTGGTGTTGGTTTAGAATTTTAGTAAATATTTCATGTAGGAGTGAGAACTTGACTTGGAATTTGAGAGATAAGTAGGTAAATACTTTATTTTTGAAAAACACTAATAATTAGGACCTCATTTGTTTATTACTATGTATAAATAAAATTTCCAGTTTTTCCTATGTGTAAATATATTTTCCTACAAAAAACTAGGTTTTTGTAGATACTTTGGAAAGAGATGCTTTTAGCAGCTTAAATCACACAACAATAATGAAAAAGTTTCTGAAGTATATAAACAAATAATTGCTTCTTGAATACTAAATCCTGATGGGATTTTGTTGTCCTAGCTACAACAGAAACTACATCAACTCTGCATTTCTAATAGAATTTTAACAGTTGTGTTGTAACTTCTGTAGTATTAAATAAACATTGATACATATGAATATAATTCTATTATTAATCACTAAGTTCTAGTCTAGTGAAAAATATTTTGTCTCCCTAACCATTTTATATATTAGAAAATATATTATTCAATGCTACTGAATAAAACATTTATTTTTAGACTTTTAAAAAATTTGACAGACTTCAAATTAACAACCAAAAATAAAAATGGGTATTTCTCCCCCAATTTTATTGGTAATTGGTTACTTTTAGTGGAGGGAAAAGTTGCTGATTTTTGTCTGCTTATCATGTATCTAGACGACTTACCAGATTCTTTTTCTTCCAAAAAATTTTAGTAATTTGTTTTTTACTTTCCTATATTTATATATTATTTCAATTTCTTGTCTTACTAAATTAGCTTGAATCTCTAAAACAAAGCTGAACAATAATGGGAATAATGAACATGTATTTCTTCTTCCTGACTTTACTGGGAATACTATACCTTTCTGCCGTTTAGTATTTTATTTGTTGTTATTTTTGTTATTGTTAATATTTATCGTATATAAGTAGTTTTCCTCTAATCCTATTTTACATAAGATGTTTACTTGGATTGACTGCTGAAGTTTATCAAATGTCTTTCCAGAACGTACTGATATAATCATGAGGTTTTATCTTTTTATTTGTTGATTTAATGAATGTCAGTATATATCCTCATATTGAGCTGTCTTTGTGTTAATTTAAATGAGATTAGGCAACCAAACTCTATCTAAACCCAACAGAGACATACTTTAAAATTTTATTTTTTCTTCCATCCTTATGAAAGAAAAAGTACTAACGATCTTCTTATGGCTTTTTCAAGAAAACTCACATGTATTTATATTTTTCTGAAAATGCTATGTCAATTTAAATATTATTGTCAGGGGAACACATTAATAAATAAAACAACCAATCAGAATTAGAGACTGCTTAAAAACTAAAGATTGCATTCACAAGAGGTAGCATCAATTTGTAGGGTATAGGCTCCTTTTTAGAAATGGCATTTGCAAAGACATTTATATGATGAAGAATATTATTTGCTTTTCTGTGTCTGTATCTTGTCAAGGTTTATTTTGTAAGCCGAAGTGCCCCCAGTTTCAAGGCTAAGGCCTGAAAAACTTAAAATTTAAATTAAGGAAAAGAAAAGGATGAAATATGTTAGTAACAAATGAAATATGAGGTATATATACTTACTTAAATTTTTGGGATAAACAATAATTTGGTCTTGGTTTATCATTGTTAGTATACATTACTGGATTGGATTTACTAGTATCTTATTTAGTATTTTGTACCTATATTCATAAGTATTTACTTTATAATGCTTAAAACAGTCTGAAATTATGTATACTGTACTATGTGATGTGTTTCCTGTGAAATCACTAGGACAGACATTTTCATCACTTGTGGCCTTTGCAGCAGCCCATCCCTTTCTGTTCCTGGACCCAGGCAACAGCTGATTTGCTTTTAAGTCATTAGGAATTGTTTGAATTTTATGTAAATAGTCTGTCCCTTTCTCTCTCTTTCCCTCTCTGTCTCTTTCTCCTTCCTCTCTCTGAATCTATATACCTGTTGTGTTTAACATATTGAAAGATAATGTGGGCAATTGGGGAAAAGTTTGGGGTTGAATTAGTGACAAAAGCACATAAAAACTTAGCAAATGCAACTTAAAAAAATGTAACCTCAGGGAATAAAACATTTGTGAGGCAAAATAAGAGAGCAGTATTAATAGAGTGTTAACACTAACTGCTATGATTTATTGAGAAGATAGGGATATGGCAAGTGTGCTTTTATGTGTAATGAGGAGGTGGGAGAAAAGAGAGAGAATTTTTTGAAGTCAGTGAATAGCAATATAAAAATGTTATTTTCAGGGCTTCCCTGGTGGCGCAGTGGTTGAGAGTCCGCCTGCTGATGCAGGGGACATGGGTTCGTGCCCTGGTCCGGGAAGATCCCACATGCTGCGCAGTGGCTGGGCCCGAGAGCCATGGCCGCTGAGCCTGCGCGTCTGGAGCCTGTGCTCCGCAACGGGAGAGGCCACAACAGTGAGAGGCCCGCCTACCGAAATGTTATTTTCAGACTCATTAGGTAAATGCCAAAACAAATAGCAAAAAGATCCTCTAGAAAGCAGGAAATGGGCGAGGGAAGGGGACAGATTATTTCTAACTTTCGTGACATGTCCTATAGAATTATCTGACTTTTTAAATTATGTGGCGTGATTGAGTTTGATGAAAATAAAACTAAAATGAATATAAAATTTTAAAATATTAATGATAAAATCACATTTCTGTTATATCTACTTCCAAATATCTTATCAAATGGGGGTATATTTGGGCATTATTCTAATTTAATTTTTTTTTTTAATTTTTTGGCCACGCTACACAGCATGTGGGATCTCAGTTCCCCAACCAAGGATAGAACCCGCGCCCCCTGCATTGGAAGGGTGGAGTCTTAACTACTGTACCGCCAGGGAAGTCCCTCTCCTTTAATTTTAATATCAACCGCCTTTTAGATCTTTGAGCATGGTGGTTTTCTCAATCTTTCAAGAGATTTAAAAGTCTTAATGAGAAACTGGTACCAATACATCAATTGCCAAGGGCATTTGCATGAGTAGGTATTTTGCCATACTTGTGCATATAGCACAATCTTACCTTTCTATCGCAAAGTGACAGGGTTTCATAGGAACTTGTTATTTTTGTTACCATTATGCCACTCCATGGTGTCATATGCCTATCATAGTTCTCTTAGTCTTATTCTTCATCTAAGGGAGCAGGAAATCATTCAGCAATATTTTCAGGGATCTAAGATGACATCACATCTAGAGAAGAGCTATGGACATACACACATATCCCTAAAAACCCTCAAAGTTCAAGTAATTTGGCTGTTATTGGAAACAAATATCATTGAAATTGAGGGACTTTTCCCATCAATGGGAGTTGCTCCAGTTACAGTAATAATTGGTTTTTGCTTACCAAAATATGTGTGTCCATGTGAACGTTCTTTTTTGTAGTAGAACAGCCCAGATATTTTATCTCAGATTATATGACTTTATGACTTACTGAACAAATTTTGAGACTGTGGTTAATTTCCAGTTTCTGGATCCAAGATCAGGAATGATTTACCCCACTCTACCCTTTGCCAAGATTGTAACATTTGTAGACCTAACCAGGCAAGTGAACTTATATCAGAAAAAGTACATATTATGTAATCATAAATATTGAGAGGCAAATTGTCTATCTAGAGGAAGTTTAAATAGAATTAATTTATTTCATAATTGTAATATTCTATCTTCTGTAATCTATAGGTAGTTTTATTTTCTATATATGGTAGTTTTCAATTGTTGCATTCATGTTATTAGATGAAAACTGGTATATGATATTAGGAATTCTATGCTCAGATTATAGAAATGATAGCTTTGGCATATCAGTAGTATAGAGATGATAAGTATAAGCATGAATCACCAATACAGTAGCAAGTTGGAATCCTAGTAGTATACAATCAAAAGCCATATTTGTATCTTTTTAAAAATTAATTTATTTAGTTTTGGCTGCCTTGGGTCTTTGTTGCTGTGTGTGGGCTTTTTCTAGTTGTGGTGAGCGGGGGCTACTCTTCATTGTGGTGCACAGGCTTCTTATTGAGGTGGCTTCTCTTGTTGCAGAGCACCGGCTCTAGGTGTGAGGGCTTCAGTAGTTGTGGCACGTGGGCTCAGTAGTTGTGGCTCGCAAGCTCTAGAGCACAGGTTCAGTAGTTGTGGCACATGGGCTTAGTTGCTCCCCGGCATGTGGGATCTTCCCGGACCATGGCTCGAACCCGTGTCCCCTGCATTGGCATGTGGATTCTTAACTACTGGGCCACCAGGGAAGTCCCATATTTGCTTCTTTCATTTTTCACACTAATGAGCAATACTAGGGAACATTCCCCATAAACTAACTTGTTGGTTTAAAAAATATTTACTTCTTTTTAGGAATGAATGGTTGGTATGGGTGTTAGGATGACAGTTAAGATGTTTTAACAGGCCATAATAACTGCAGCTTAAACAATGTAGAAGTTTATTTCTCTTTCGTGAAATCTGTCTAATTTTAAGCAACCAAGGACTGATTCAATGGCTTTATGGTATCTAGAACCCAACAAGGTCTTTCTATCTTGGTGCTCTACTGTCCTTGACATATGGCTTTCATCTCATGTTCTAAGTTGGCTGATCCAATTCCTGCCATTGAATCCATTTTCCAGTTAGTAGAAAGGTGAGAAAAATAAGTTGTATTTGCCCTTATGTTTATGGGTTTATATCATTTCTGCTCTCACTCCTTTGTTTAGAATCTAATCTCGGCTGTGGAGGCTGGGAACTGTAGTGTGAACTGGATTGCCATGTGCTGAACTCAAAATTTTAGTACTATAGAAAAAGGGGAGAAGAAGATAGTGGGAAGCAACAGACAGTCTCTGTCATAGGTGGTTTTGAGGCTGTTTTGAAATATTATGATAATATTAAGCCCAGTCAGCCAGGCCTAATATGAGTTCTTCTTTGTCTCATACTGCCCTTGTTCCATACTGGCCCTTCGGTGTTCTCATTTGTATACTGAGGAAATTAAAATGAAAACTAAACTAAAGCTAAATGTTCAGAATTCCTTCCTAGCTGTGTTGTGGTTAGATTCTGCCAATGGAAGGTGCCAGATTAAAAGACACGAAGAAAGTAAGTCATTTTATTTCTGCTAGTGCCTTTTGCAGTGTCAGCAATGAGTACAAGTTTGTGTCTTTCATTTCAGAGATAGTAACAGCTTCCTAACTCAGGGTGACATGACCAGCATTTCCACCTATTTGTAACCATCTTTTTTTGCTCCAGATATCTAGAGAGATTTGTGTAACTTTTGGTACAGTTGGCCACCTTACCTCATCCCCTGTAATGTTTTGAAGGGAGAATGCTATGGACTGAATTGTGTTCTCCCAAAATTCATATGTTGAAACCCTAACCCCCAGGGTGATAGTATTTGGATATGGGGCCTTTGGGAGTTAATTAGAATTAGATGAGGTCATAAGGATAAGGCCTCATGATGAGATTTGTGGCTTTGTAAGAGGAAGAGACAGAGATGCTTATCTCCCCATCATATGAGGACACAGTGAGAAGGTGGCCATCTGCAACCCAGGAAGAGGGCTCTTACCAGCAACTGAATTGGCTAGTAACTTGATCTTGACTTCCTAGCCTTGGGAACTGTGAGAAATAAACATCTTGTTTAAGCTACCCAGTATTTTGTTATAGCAGCCTGAGCAGACAAATAGAGAGCAAAACAAAGCAAGAGAAACAAAATAATATTAGGAAAAATTAGATATTTAAGAACCTCATTTTATTTGTTGCTTATCAGCTTTGCTTATTTCACCAGCTGAACATAAACTATAGTATTTCAACAACCCTTTCTGACTCTGTCTAAAATTGAGAATTTTTCACCTTGACAAGTTGTCTTCAGTTGTCCTACATTTTTCTCTGCTTCAATTTTTTTTTTTTTTACCACATCTATGCCATTCCAATTGATAGCCTTGATTCTTTTGAAATCAGCCAGGTATCCCAACTGATCCTAACTTCTTATTGTATACATTGTCTGATGATGCAATATCAGAATATTTGATATTCTTGAGGAGAACAGTATTTTTTCTTTCAAATTACAATAAAATTCACCCAGTTAAAGCATACATTTCACTAGTTTTTAGTATATTCACAGTTATGTAACAACTACCATAATCAGTTTTAGAACATTTCATCACACCCAAAACAACTCTGTACTCATTAGCAGTAAATGCCCATTATCCAGAGCCCCTCTCCCCCATTCCTAGGCAACCAGTAATATATGGGTTGGCCAAAAAGTGCCTTCAGTTTTTAAGTAAAAATAAAAGATACATTTTCATTTTCAACAAGAACTTTATGGAACAACCTATTCACCCTTTTGTTCCCCTACCTTCTGCCATTTTTCAGGCAACTTCATAATTCCATCTTCCCAAAACTTTTTATCTTTTTGAGCAAAGAACTTTTCCAGGTGCCTTTTACAGTCTTCCAGGGAATTGAAATTTCTTCTATTAAGAGAATTTTGTAAAGACCTAAATAAATGGAAATCTGAAGGTGCAATGTCTGGTGAATATGGTGGATGAATCAGAACTTCCCAGCCAAGCTGTAACAGTTTTTGCCTAGTTGTCAAAGAAACATGCAGCCTTGCATTATCCTGATGAAAGATTGTGCGTTTTCTGTTGACTAATTCTAGATGCTTTTCATCAAGTGCTTCTTTCAGTTGGTCTGACTGGGAGCAGTACTTGTTGGAACTGTTTCATTTTCCAGAAGGAGCTCATAATAGAGGACTCCCTTCCAATCCCACCATATAAACAACATCAACTTCTTTGGATGAAGACTGGCCTTTGGTGTGGTTGGTGGTGGTTCATTTCATTTGCCCCAGGATCTCTTCCATTCCACATTATTGTACAGTACCCACTTTTCATCACCCGTCATAATTTGTTTGTTTGTTTGTTTTTGCGGTATGTGGGCCTCTCACTGTTGTGGCCTCTCCCGTTGCGGAGCACAGACTCCAGACACGCAGGCTCAGCGGCCATGGCTCACGGGCCCAGCCGCTCCGCGGCATGCGGGATCTTCCCGGACCCGGGCACGAACCCATGTCCCCTGCATCGGCAGGCGGACTCTCAACTACTGCACCACCAGGGAAGCCCCATAATTTGTTTTAAAAACGGAAGTTTTCATTATGTTTAAGTAGAGAATCGCATGGGAAATATGGTCAAGAAGTTTTTTTTCACTTAACTTATGTGGCACCCAAACATCAAAGCAATTAACATAACCAAGCTGGTGCAAATGATTTTCAACACTTGATTTGGATATTTTGAGTATGTCGGCTATCTCCAGAGGGGTATAACGTTGATTGTTCTCAATTAATGTCTTGATTTGATTGCTGTCACCTTCAACTGGTCTAATGACTGTGGAGCATCGTCCAGTGAGAAATCTCCAGCATAAAACTTCGCAAACCACTTTTGACACATTTGATCAGTCACAGCACCTTCTCCGTACACTGCACAAATCTTTTTTGCGTTTCAGTTGCGTTTTTACCTTTCTTGAAATAATGCAGCGTAATATGCTGAAAATGTTGCTTTCTTTCTTCCATCTTCAATTTTAAAATGGCTACACAAAAATTCACCAATTTTGGGCTTCCCTGGTGGCGCAGTGGTTGAGAGTCTGCCTGCCGGTGTAGGGGACACGGGTTCGTGCCCTGGTCTGGGAAGATTCCACATGCCGCGGAGCGGCTGGGCCCGTGAGCCATGGCCGCTGAGCCTGTGTGTCCGGAGCCTGTGCTCTGCAACGGGAGAGGCCACAACAGTGAGAGGCCCGCATACAGCAAAAAAAAAAAAAAAAAAAAAATTCACCAATTTTGTTGGCTTTTTTTAAATGCACACTGATATGACAGCTGTCACATACAATCTAACAAAATTGTTTTGAATGGAGTTAAAGATGACTAAGAGCTATTAGAGCCATCTTACAGAAAAAACTGAATGAACCTTTTGGCCAACCCAATAATTTCTGTCTCTATAGATTTTTCTATTCTGTACATTCCACGTAAATGGAATTATACAATATATGACTGGCTTCTTTCATCTTCAAGGTACATCCCTGTTGTAGCATGTATCATACTTCAGTTGCTTTTATTGATGAATAATATTCCATTGTACAGACATACAAATTTCATCTACTCATTCATCAGTTGATGAATGTTTGAGTTGTTTCTACTTTTTGAATATTTTGAGTCATGTTGCTATGAATATTTGTATAAAAGTTTTATATGGATTTCTTTTTTATTTTCCTTGGTTATATACCCAGGAGTGGAATCCCTGGGTTATAGTGTAACTCTATTTCACATTTTGAGGAAATGCCGAACTATTTTCTAAAGAAACTACATGATTTTACATTTCTACCAGTAATGTATTAAGGCTCCAATTTCTCTACATCTTAGTCAGCCTGTATTAATATCTTTTTTTGTATCCATCCTAGTGAGTATGCCGTTATAGCTCATTGTGGATACGATTTGCAGTTTACTAATGGCTAATGATGTTGAGCATCTTACCATGTGCTTATTGGTCATTTATATATATATTTTTGGATAAGTGTCTATTAAGATCCTTTGCCCATTTTTTCAATTGAGTTATTTGTCTTTTTATTATTGAGTTGTAAGAGTTCTTTATTTATTCTGGATATAAATTCCTTATCAGATATATGCTTTGCAAATATTTTCTCCCATTCTTTGGGTTGTCTTTTTACTTTCTTGATAGTATCCTCTACAGCACAAAAGTTTTTAAGTCTCACGAGGTTCAATTTATCTATTTTTAATTTTATTGCTTGTGCCTTTTGGGTCATATGTAAGAAACCATTGCCTAATCCTAAGTCACTAAGATTTAAGCATATGTTTTCTTCTAAAATTTTTATAGTTTTGGTCCTTACATTTAGGTCTATGATCCATTTTGAGTTAGTTTGTATATATTAGTCCAACTTGATTCTTTTGCATGTTGATATCCAGTTGTTGCAGTATCATTTGTTAAAAGACTGTTCATTTCTCATTGAATTGTCTTAGCACCCTTGGCAGTAATCGACTGAAAATGTGAACATTTATTTGTGGAATCTCAATGCTGTTCCATTGATCTAAATGTTTATCCTATGCCAGTGCCTCATTGTCTTGATTACTGTAGATTTGTCTAAATTTAAAAAATGTGAATGCTCCAACTTTGTTCTTCTTTTTCAAGATCATTTTGGTGTTCTGGGCCTCTTGAATACCCATATGAATCTTAGGGTCGACTTGTCAATTTCTGCAAAAAAAAGCCAGCTGGGGTTTTGTTAGGGATTGCATTGATTCTGAAGATCAATCTGTGGAGTATTGTCACCTTAACAATAGTATTTTAATCCATGGGTATGAGAAGCCTTTCTTTTTATTTAGGTTGTCTTAAATTTTTTTCAAAAGTGTTTTGTAGTTTTTAGCATGTAAGTTTTGTACTTCTTTTGTTCATTTTATTACTGAATATTTTATTCCTTTGGCTGCTATTGTAAATGAAATTGTTCTCTTAATTTCATTTTTGGATAGTGCATTGCTAGTATATAGAAATATAATTGATTTGTACATTAATTTTGTAATCTTGCTTAACTTCTTTATTAGTTCTAATAATTTTTCAGTGTATTTCTTAGGCTTATATACACAAGATCATGTCATCTGCAGATAGTTTTAGTTCTTTTTTCAAAAAAATCTGATGTCTTTCTTTTTTTCTTGCCTAATCGCCCTGGATAGGATGTAGAAGTGGCAAGAGCGGACATACTTGTTTCATTCCTGATCTTAGAGGGAAAGCACTTATTCTTTCACTAATTAGTATGATGTTAGCTGTAGGTTTTTTGTACATGCCATTTATCAGATTGAGGAAGTTCTCTACAGTTCTGTTTATTCAGTGCTTTTTAACATGAGCGGGTGTTGGATTTTCTGAAATAATTTTTCTGCATCTATTGAGGTGACCATGTGATTTTTGTCCTATGTTCTATTGAGATAGGATATTACATTAATTTTTTGATGTTAAACCAACCTTGCATTCCTGGCTACCAAGTCACATTGTATTTCCTTTTTATATGTTGCTGGAATTGGTTTGCTAATATTTTATTGGGGATTTTTATACCTATATTAATTAAGAATTAGTGGTATTTAGTTTTCTTTTCTTGTGATGATTTTGTTTCTGGGATCAGGGTAATACTGGCCATAGAGTGAGTTGGGAAGTGTTCCCACCTGTTCTGTTTTTTTTTGAGAGAAACTATATTCGATTATTGTTATCCACATTGATCTGCATGAAGATTATGAATATCTTCCTGTTGACAATTCTGTTTATAAGTCAAAATAAGAAGGACAGTTCAGAATCAAAGGGAAACACCTCAGTTAAAGATCATGAATAGAAAATGGGTCTTCTTAGTAATAATTTTTTAACCAACTTAGTTGAGAATTCTTTGGAGGCTATAGAACAGTAGTTGGTTGGTTAAAGACATTGTGGTATATTCATACTATAATAAGCTCTGCAACTTTTAAATAGGTTGAAGCATTATACATCTAAACATATTTTTTTGTGGAAATATTTCTATGATATACTGCTAAGGGAGAAAACCAGATTACAGATCTGGTTATATATTAGTTAATATGCATATGCATATATGTTCATATATGCTTTAAAAGAAAATGAGGAGTTTATGCAATGAACTCCTTACCGTGTTTTCTCTGGGGAATGAGTTTTAGATAAACTACATGCTATAGTTAATCTTTTCATCTTCAAATGTTTACAAAAGCCATATTTTATTATAAAGATATTTCCATTAAAAATAGTTTTTGGAGCACTAAATATGTGGCTGAACAAGGTATAGAATCCCTTTTATCCTGACCTATGTGGGTCCTCTATTTTTTTGGAAAAGTTATAGCACATTTCATATTGAAATTAGCTCCTGTCTAATATTGCATATTCCTTTTTTACATGTTAGTCTTATCTCTTTTGTGATATTATGAACTATTTATATTTTCTTTCCTTTCTTTCCCGCTGTGTTATTATGAAAGCTTTCAAACATACAGAGGAGTTGAAAGAATTATACTGGAACACTCATATATGTATTTATATGTTGTCACAATTTTATTGTACTGTTTGATGAGTTTTGACTAAAGTATACATGTTTGTAATTCAAACCTTGTCAAAATAAAGTTCCTTCATACCCCTTCCAGTCAGTTCTCCTCAAATCAACCACTGTTCTGATTTTTTTCACCATAGGTTAGTTTTACTTGTTTAGAATTTAATATAAATGTAATCATACTATATGTACTCTTTGTGTATTGCTTCTTTTACTTAGCATAATATATTTGAGAATCATCCATGTTTTGGCTTCTGTCATTAGTTTATCTTTTAGTTGTTGAGTAGTATTCTATTGTATGCATATACCACAGTTTTGTTTTTGAATTCTCTTGTTGATTGTCACCTGGGCTGTTTCTAGGTTGTTATGTATAAAGCTGTTAGGGACATATACAAATTATTATGTGGGTATATGCTCTTCATTTCCTTGGGTACATACACAGGAGTGGAATTTCTAGGTCATAGGACAGGTATATGTTTAAAGAACTACAGCACATTTTTCTAAAGTGGTTGTGTCATTTTACACTTCTACCAACAATACTTGGTAGTAGTTTTTAAAAAATAAATAATTATTTTAGTCATTCTGGTGGTTGGATAGTGGTATCTTGTTGTGATTTTAATTTTTATTTCCCTGATGACTATTTTCACTGTTTTCTCTCTTTCAGACAGTTCGGCATGGTTTTCCTTATCAGCCCACAGCATTAGCCTTTGATCCAGTTCAGAAAATCTTGGCTATTGGGACAAGAACTGGTGCTATACGAATGTATCCTTATTTTTTGGTTCATTATTTGCTATATTAATACGAATTACATTTCCTTAAATATTTAGGTAAGTGAAATATTTATGACCAAATAAAGTTTACTGTTTCTTTAGCAATGAGTAACCCACATCATCAAATTTATTGGCATATATTTAATGTCTGTGAGATAAGTATTGATGCTCCTTTTAAAATCCCTGATATTGGTGATTTGTGTCTTCTACTTTTTCCTGATTAGTCTGGCTAGAAGCTTATCAGCTGCACTGATTTTCATAAGAACCAACTTTTGGTTTCATTGCTTTTCTGTATTGTTTTCCTATATTTTATTTCATTGATTCCTGGTTTGATTTTTTTTATTTCCCCTCTTTTGATTAATTTTGGGTTTCATTTTATCTTTTTCTAGTGTTTTAAGGTGGAAACTGAAGTCACAGATTTGAGAACTTTCTTCTTTTCTAATATATGCCTGTAGGGCTCTGAATTTCCTCCCAAATTTTGTTTTAGTGTCATCCCGTTTCTGTAAATGTTTTCCTCTAAAAGTTTTATAGTGTCTGGCCTTACATTTAGGTCTTTAATCCATTTTGAGTTTATTTTGGTGTATGGTGTTAGGAAGTGTCCTAATTTCATTCTTTTACATGTAGCTGTCCAGTTTTCCCAGCACCACTTATTGAAGAGGCTGTATTTTCTACATTGTATATTCTTGCCTCCTTTATCAAAGATAAGGTGACCCTATGTGCATGTGTTTATCTCTGGGCTTTCTCTCCTGTTCCATTGATCAATATTTCTGTTTTTGTGCCAGTACCATACTGTCTTGATTACTGTAGCTTTGTAGTTTAGTCTGAAGTCAGGGAGCCTGATTCCTCCAGCTCCGTTTTTCTTTCTCAAGACTGCTTTGGCTATGCGGGGTCTTTTGTGTTTCTATACAAATAGTGAAATTTTTTGTTCTAGTTCTGTGAAAAATGCCATTGGTAGTTTGATAGGGATTGCATTGAATCTGTAGATTGCTTTAGGTAGTAGAGTCATTTTCACAATATTGATTCTTCCAATTCAAGAACATGGTATATCTCTGCATCTGTTGGTATCATTTTTAATTTCTTTCATCAGTGTCTTATAATTTTCTGCATACAGGTCTTTTGTATCTTTAGGTAGGTTAATCCCTAGGTATTTTATTCTTTTTGTTACAGTGGTAAATGGGAGTGTTTCTTTAATTTCTCTTTCATATTTTTCATCATTAGTGTATAGGAATGCAAGAGATTTCTGTGCATTAATTTTGTATCCTGCTACTTTACTAAATTCATTGATTAGCTCTAGTAGTTTTCTGGTAGCATCTTTAGGATTCTCTACGTAAAGTACATCATCTGCAAACAGTGACAATTTTACTTCTTCTTTTTCGATTTGTATTCCTTTTATTTCTTTTTCTTCTCTGATTGCTGTGGCTAAAACTTCCAAAACTATGTTGAATAATAGTGGTGACAGTGGACATTCTTGTCTTGTTCCTGATTTTAGAGGAAATGGTTTCAGTTTTTCACCATTGAGAATGATGTTGGCTGTGGGTTTGTCATATATGGCATTTATTATGTTGACGTAAGTTCCCTCTATGCCTACTTTCTGGAGAGTTTTTATCATAAATGGGTGTTGAATTTTGTCGAAAGCTTTTTCTGCACCTATTGAGATAATCATATGGCTTTTATCCTTCAGTTTGTTATTGTGGTGTATCACATTGATTGAATTGCGTATATTGAAGAATCATTGCATTCCTGGGATAAACCCCACTTGATCATGGTGTATGATCCTTTTAATGTGTTGTTGGATTCTGTTTGCTAGTATTTTGTTGAGGATTTTTGCATCTATGTTCATTAGGGATATTGGTATGTAGTTTTCTTTTTTTGTGACATCTTTGTCTCGTTTTGGTATCAGGGTGGTGGCCTCGTAGAATGAGTTTGGGAGTGTTCCTCCCTCTACTATTTTTTGGAAGAGTTTGAGAAGGATAGGTGTTAGCTCTTCTCTAAATGTTTGATAGAATTTGCCTGTGAAGCCATCTGGTCCTGGGCTTTTGTTTGAAGATTTTTAATCGCAGTTTCAATTTCAGTGCTTGTGATTGGTCTGTTTATATTTTCTGTTTCTTCCTGGTTCAATTTCGGAAGGTTGTGCTTTTCTACAAATTTGTCTATTTCTTCCAGGTTGTCCATTTTACTGGCATATAGTTGCTTGTAGTAATCTCTCATGATTCTATGTATTTCTTTTTTTTAAAAAAAACATCATTATTGGCGTATAATTGCTCTACAATGGTGTGTTAGTTTCTGCTTTATAGCAAAGTGAATCAGCCATACATATACATATATCCCCATATATCCTCCCTCTTGTGTCTCCCCCCACCCTCCCTATCCCACCCCTCTAGGTGGTCACAAACCTTTATGTATTTCTGCACTGTCAGTTTTCACTTCTTTTTCATTTCTAATTCTGTTGATTTGAGTCTTCTCCCTTTTTTCTTGATGAGTCTGGCTAATGGTTTATCAATTTTGTTTATCTTCTCAAAGAACCAGCTTTTTGTTTTCTTGATCTTTGCTATTGTTTCCTTCATTTATTTTTTATTTTTTTTTGCTCTCATTTATGATTTCTTTCCTTCTGCCAACTTTGCTTTTTTTTTTTGTTCTTCTCTAATTGCTTTAGGAATAAGGTTAGGTTGTTTGAGATTGTTCTTGTTTCTTGAGGTAGGATCGTATTGCTATAAACTTCCGTCTTAGAACTGCTTTTGCTGCATCACATAGATTTTGAGTCATTGTGTTTTCATTTTCATTTGTTTCTAGATATTTTTGATTTCCTCTCTGATTTCTTCAGTGATCACTTGGTTATTTAGTAGCGTATTGTTTAGCCTCCATGTGTTTGTATTTTTTACATTTTTTTTCCTGTAATTGATATCTAGTCTCATAGCGTTGTGGTCAGGAAAGATAATTGATATGATATCAATTTTCTTAAATTTACAAAGGCTTAACTTGTGACCCAAGATATGGTCTATCCTGGAGAATGTTCCATAAGCACTTGAGAAGAAAGTGTGTTCTGTTGTTTTTGGATGGAATGTCCTATAAATATCAATTAAGTCCATCTTGTTTAATGTGTCATTTAAAGCTTGTGTGTCCTTATTTATTTTTATTTTGGATGATCTGTCCATTGGTGAAAGTGGGATGTTAAAATCCCCTACTATTATTGTGTTTCTGTCGATTTCCCCTTTTCTGGCTGTTAGCATTTGCCTTATGTACTGAGGTGCTCCTGTGCTGGGTGCATAAATATTTGCATTTGTTATATCTTCTTTGATTGATCCCTTGATCATTATGTAGTGTCTTTCTTTGTTTCTTGTAATAGTCTTTATTTTAAAGTCTTTTTTGTCTGATATGAGAATTGCTACTCCAGCTTTCTTTTGATTTCCATTTGCATGGAATATCTTTTTCCATCCCCTCACTTTCAGTCTGTATGTGTCCCTAGGTCTGAAGTGGGTCTCTTGTAGACAACATATATATGGGTCTTGTTTTTGTATCCATTTAGCCTGTCTATGTCTTTCGGTTGGAGCATTTAATTCATTTACATTTTAGGTAATTATTTATATGTATGTTCCTATTACCAGTTTCTTAATTGTTTTGGCTTTGTTTCTGTAGGTCTTTTCCTTCTCTTGTGTTTCCTGCCTAGAGAAGTTCCTTTAGCATTTGTTGTAAAGCTGGTTTGGTGGTGCTGAATTCCCTTAACTTTTGCTTATTTGTAAAGGTTTTAATTTCTCCATCGAATCTGAATGGCATCCTTGCTGGCTAATCTTTTTTGTAGATTTTTCCCTTTCATCACTTAAAATATGTCCTGCCACTTCCTCTGGCTTGCAGAGTTTCTGCTGAAAGATCAGCTGTTAACCTTATGGGGATTCCCTTGTATGTTATTTGTTGTTTTTCCCTTGCTGTTTTTAATATTCTTTCTTTGTATTTAATTTTGATAGTTTGATTAATTTGTGTCTTGGTGTGTTTCTCCTTGGATTTATCCTGTATGAGACTCTCTGTGCTTTCTGGACTTCATTGAGTATTTCCTTTCCCATGTTAAGGAAATTTTCAACTATAATCTCTTCAAATATTTTCTCAGTCCCTTTCTTTTTCTCTTCTTCTTCTGGAACCCCTATAATTCGAATGTTGGTGCATTTAATGTTGTCCCAGAGGTCTCTGAGACTGTCCTCAATTCTTTTCATTCTTTTTTTCTTTATTCTGCTCTGCAGTAGTTATTTCCACTATTTTATCTTCCAGGTTACCTATCCGTTCTTCTGCCTCAGTTATTCTGCTATTGAAACCTTCTAGAGAATTTTTGTTGTTGTTGTTGTTGTTGTTGTACACGGGCCTCTTACTGTTGTGGCCTCTCCCATTGCAGAGCACAGGCTCTGGACACACAGGCCCAGCGGCCATGGCTCACGGGCCCAGTCTCTCCGTGGCATGTGGGATCTTCTCGGACTGGGGCACGAACCCATGTCCCCTGCATTGGCAGGCGGACTCTCAGCCACTGTAGCACCTGGGAAGCCCCCTTCTAGAGAATTTTAAATTTCATTATTGTGTTCATCATTGTTTCTTTGCCCTTTAGTTCTCCTACATCCTTGTTAAACATTTCTTGTATTTTCTCCATTCTATTTCCAAGATTTTGTATTATCTTTACTATCATTACTCTGAATTCTTTTTCAGGTAGACTGCCTATTTCCTCTCATTTGTTTGGTCTGGTTGTTTTTTACCTTGCTCCCTCATCTGTTGCCTATTTTCTGTCTTCTCATTTTGCTTAACTTACTGTGTTTGGAGTCTCCTTTCACAGGCTGCAGATTTGTAGTTCCCGTTGTTTTTGGTGTCTGCCCCCAATGGGTAAGGTTGGTTCAGTGGCTTGTGTAGGCTTCCTGGTGGAGGACACTGGTGACTGTGTCCTGGTGGCTGTGGCTGGATATTGTCTTTCTGGTGGGCAGTGCTGAATCCAGTGGTGTGTTTTGCAGTGTCTGTGAACTTAGTATTAGTTTAGGCATCCTCTCTGCTAATGGGTGGGATTGTGTTCCTGTCTTGGTAGTTGTTTGCCATGGGGCGTCCAGCACTGGAGCTTGCCTGCCATTGGGTGGAGCTGGGTCTTAGTGCTGAGATGGAGATCTCTGGGAGAGCTCTCGCCGATTGATATTACATGGGGCTCGAGGTCTCTGGTGGTCCAATGTCCTGAACACAGCTCTCCTCAGAAGCTCAGGCCTGACACCAGCCTGGAGTACCAAGATCCTGTCAGCCACACGACTCAGAAGAAAAGGAAGAAAAAAAGAGAAATATAATAATTAATAATAAATAAAGAAATAAACTTAAATAACATTAAAAATTATTAAAATAAAAAAAAAGTAATGAAAAAAGAAGAGAGCAACCAAACCAATAAAAAAAAATCCACTAATGGTAACAAGCGCTTAAAACTATACTGAGATAAACATAAAAATCAGAAACAAGTCAGTCACAGACAGCAAACCCCAAGTCTGCAGTTGCTACCAAAGTCCACTGCCTCAATTTTGGATTGATTTGTTGTTTATTCAGGTATTCCACAGATGCAGCGTACCTCAAGTTGATTGGGGACAATTAATCCACTGCTCCTGAGGCTGCATGGAGAAATTTCCCTTTCTCTTCTTTGTTCCCACAGCTCCTGGGGTTCAGCTTTGGTTTGGGCCCCACCTCTGTGTATAGGTTGCCCTCAGGCTTCTATTCCCACCCAGACAAGATGGGGTTAAAGCACCAGCTGATTAGGGGGCTCTGACTCACTCATGCAGTTTGGAGGGAGGGGTACGGTTATTATAATTGGAATGCGGGGTGAGCCTGCAGCAGCAGAGGCCACTGTGACACTTCAACAGCCTGAGGCGTGCCGTGTGTTCTCCTGGGAAATTTGTCCCTGGATCATGGGACCCTGGCAGTGGCAGGCTGCACAGGCTCCCGGAGAGTGGGTGGGTGGGGAGGGCATGTAGATAGTGATCTGTGCTTGCCCACAGGATTCTTGATGGCTGCAGCAGCAGTGTTAGTGTTTCATGCCAGTCTCTGGTGTCCGAGCTGATAGCTGCAGCTCATGCCCATGTCTGGAGCTCGTTTAGGCGGTGCTCTGCCTTCTGTGGGCAGACAGGGAAGGAATCCCCTCTCCTCGCACACCCCGAAACAATGGTCTCTTGCCTCTTAGGCTGGTCCAGAGTTTTTCCTGGACTCCCTCCCAGCTAGCTGTGGTGCACTAGCCCCCTTCAGGCTGTATTCATGCAGCCAACCCCAGTCCTCTTCCTGGGGTCTGACTTCCAAAGCCCGAGTCTCAGCTCCCAGCCCCCACCCGCCCCGGTGGGTGAGCAGACAAATTTCTCAGGGTGGTGAGTGCTGGCCGGCACTGATCCTTTGTGTTGGAATCTCTCTGCTTCGCCCTCTGCACCCCTGTTGCTGCCCACTCCTCCGTGGCTCTGGAGCTTCCCCCGCCCACTCCCTGTCTCCGCCAGTGAAGGGGTTTCCTATTGAGTGGAAACTTTTCCTCCTTCACAGCTCCCTCCCAGAGGTGCAGGTCCCATCCCTATTCTTTTGTCTCTGTTAACTTCTTTTTTTCTTTTGCCCTACCCAGGTACGTGGGGATTTTCTTGCCTTTTGGGAAGTCTGAGGTCTTCTGCCAGCATTCAGTAGGTGTTCTACAGGAGTTCTTCCACATGTAGATGTATTTCTGATATATTTGTGGGTAGGAAGGTGATCGTCACGTCTTACTCCTCCGCCATCTTGAAGGTCCCTTGTTTATCTATTTTATATATGCTAGTTTATATCTGCTAATCCCAAACTCCTAATTTATCCCTCCCTCTCTTTTCCCCTTTGGTAACCATGTTTGTTTTCTATGTCTGTGAGTCTGTTTCTGTTTTGTAAATAAATCCATTTGTATCATATTTTAGATTCCACATATAAGTGATAATATGATATTTGTCTTCTTTGTCTTTAACTTGTCTTTTCACCCTCTTAACAGGGCCTTTCAGAGTTCAGTTTATCAGTTTTTCCTTTATAGGTGCTGGGAGCTGAGGCTAGGGCTTCAGAGGTCAGACCCCAGGGATAGGACTGGGGTTGGCTGCGTGAACACAGCCTGAAGGGGGCTAGTGCACTACAGCTAGCCGGGAGGGAGTCCAGGAAAAACTCTGGACCTGCCTAAGAGGCAAGAGACCTTTGTTTCGGGGTGCGTGAGGGGAGGGGATTCCTTCCCTGTCTGCCCACAGAAGGCAGAGCACCGCCTAAATGAGCTCCAGAGATGGGCGTGACCCATGGCTATCAGCTCGGACACCAGAGACTGGCATGTGCTCTTTTGGAATCACCTTTTAGAACTCTTTGTCTAACCTTGGATCTTAATTATTTTCTTTCATTTTTTTCTAAAAATTTTATAGTTAAACATTTTATATTTAAATACAGGTTCCATTTTGAGTTAACTTTTTATTTCTATTGTCTTTATCTGCTTTTGGTATTAGGGTAATACTGGGTTCATAAAATGAATTGAGAAGTGTTCCCTCTGCTTCTGTTTTCTGTAATAGTTTGTATAAAATTGGTGTTAATTCTTTAAGTGTTTGGAAGAGTTTTCTAATGAGAGTACCTGGGCCTAGAGATTGTGAGATTTTTTTTATTACAGATTCACTTTTAAAAATTAGTTTTAGGACTATTTTAGCTTTCTCTTTTATCTTGTTAAATTTGCATAGTTTGTAGTCTTACTAGTGGTTTTTAAATTTTACTGATTTTTTGTTTTTGAGGAGCTAGGCTTTTGTTTAATTGATTTTTCTCTGTTTTATTCTTTTCAATTTTTTTCTGAATTATCTTTATTATTTCCTTTCTTTACTTTTCTTTGAGATTATTTTGCTCTTTTTTCCTAGTTTTTTGAAGTAGGAACCTACGTTACTGATTTGTTCCCTTTCTCTTTTCTAAGGTATACATTTAGTGTTATTAATTCTCCTCTCAGCATGGCTTTAACTGGATTCCACAGATTTTGATATGTGCATTTGAATTTTCATTCAATCATATGTAGTTTTAAAAATTGCCTTTGAGACTCCTTTGAACCATCAGTTACTTAGAAGTATTTTAATTAATTGGCAACTGTTTGGAAGTTTTCTTGTTATTGATTTTTAGTTTTGATATCATTATGGTCAGAAAACACACTCTTTATGATTTCAGTTCTTTTAAATTTGTTAAGATTTGTTTTGTGGCCTAGGATATGATCTGTCTTGGTGGATACTCTATGGACTAAGGAAAAACATGTGCATTCTTTTCTTGTTGAGTGGAATGTTTTCTATTTGTCAACTAGATATTGTTGGTTGATTGTGTTGTTGAGTTCCATATTCTTGCTAATTTTTTGTCTGAAAATTCCTGTCAAATTCTGAAAGTAGAGTGAATTAGTTCTCCAGACTCTAATTTTGGATATATTTATCTCTTTCTAACTTCATTAGTTTTTGCTTTCTGTATTTTGAGACTCTGTGGTTTGGTGTGCACACATTTAGGATTGTTATATCTTCCATGGATTGATCCCTTTACCATTATGTAATGTCTTTACTTATCTCCAGTAATTCTCTTTGCTCTATAATTGACTTTATGTGATCTTAGTATAACCACTCCTACTTTTTAAAAACAAGTTAATGTTTACATGTTATATCTATTTCCATTCTTTTACTGTAAATTTATGTCATTGTACTTGAAGTGAGTTTATTGTATACAGCATATTGCTGGATCATTTTCTTTCTTTTTTTATTGAGGTGTAATTGACATATAACATTATCTTAAGTTCAGGTGTACAACATAATGATTTGGTATCTGTACATATTGTGAAATAATCACCACAATAAGTCTAGTTAACATGCATCACCACACATAGTTACAAACATTTTTTTTCTTCTGATGAGAACTTTAAAGATCTACTCTCTTAGTAACTTTCAAATATACAATAGAGTATTATTAACTATAATCACCACGCTATGCATTATGTCCTCAGATCTTATTTGTTTTACAATGGAAGTTTGACCTTTTGACCACCTTCATTGATTCTGCCCACCCCACACCTCCCACCTTTGGCAACCACCAATCTGTTCTCTATATCTACGTGTTCAGTATTTCTGTTTGTTTGTTTTTTAGATTCCACTACAAATGAGATTGTACAGTATTTGTCTTTCTCTGTCTGACTTATTTCAGTCAGCATTTGCCTTTAGTGTCCATCCATGTTATCACAAATGGCTAGATTTCATTCTTTTAATATGGCTGAATAACACTCTGTTCTCTATGTATACCACATTTCTTTGTCTATTCATCCATCATTGGACACTTAGGCTGTTTCCATATCTTGGCTATTGTAAATAATGCTGCAATGAATATGGGAGTATAGATATCTTTTTAAGTTAGGTTTTCATTTCCTTCTGATAAATACCCCAAAGTGGAATTGCTGGATTGTATGGTAGTTCTATTTTATTTTATTCTTAAAAAAATTATTTTATTTTATATTGGAGTATAGTTGATTAACAATGATGTGTTAGTTTCAGGTGTACAGCACAGTGATTCAGTTATACACATGCAAGTATCCATTCTTTTTCACATTCTTTTCCCATTTTGATTATTAAAGAATACTGAGCCGAGTTCGCTGTGCTATACAGTAGGTCCTTGTTGGTTAACTATTTTAAATATAGTAGTGTTTACATGTCAATTGCAAACTTCCATACTGTTTTTCATAGTGCCTGCACCAATTTACAGTCTCACTAACAGTGCACAAGGGTTCTCTTTTCTCTACATCCTTGCTAACACTTGTTATTCCTTGTCTTTCTGGTAATAGCCATTTTAACAGGTGTGAGCTGGTTTCCCATTGTGGTTTTAAGTTGCATTTCCCTGATGATTAGTGATGTTGAATACCTTTTCATGTACCTCTTGGCCATCTGTATATCTTCTTTGGAAAAATGTCCATTCAGCTCCTCTGCCAATTTTTTAATTGAATTGTTTGGGTTTTTTTTGCTATTGAGTCATATGAATTCTTTATATATTTTGGATATTAATCCCTTATCAGACATGATTTGCAAATATTTTCTCCCATATGATAGGTTTCTTTTTCATTTTGTTGACAGTTTGCTTTGCTGTGCCGGAGCTTTTTAGTTTGATGTAGTCCCACTTAGTTTTGTATTTTGTTGTTGTTTTTTTGCTTTTGGTGTCAACTCTAAAAAATCATTGCCAATAATGATTTACAGGAGCTTACTGCTTATATTTTCTTCTAGGAGTTTTATGGTTTCAGGTCTTTTGTTCAAGTTCTTAATCCATTTTGAGTTAGTTTTTGTGTGTAGTGTAAGATAATGTCCAGCTTCATTCTTTTGCATATGGCTGTCCAGTTTTCCCAGCATCATTTATTGAAGAGACTGCCTTTTCCCCATTAAGTATTCTTGGCTTCCTTGTCAAATATTAGTTGACCATATATGCATGGGTGTATTTCTGGAATCTTGATTCTGTTCCATTGGTTTATGTGTCTGCTTTTATGCCAGTATCGTATTGTTTTGATTACTTATAGCTTTGTAATATAGTCTGAAACCAGGGAGCATGACACCTCCAGCTTTGCTCTTCTTTCTCAAGATTGCTTTCACTATTTGAGGTCTTCTGTGGTTCCGTACAAATTTTAGGATTATTTGTTCTAGTTCTGTGAAAAATGCCATGGGTATTTTGATAGGGATTGCATTGAATCTTTAGATTGCTTTGGATAGTATGGACATTTTAGCAGTATTAATTCTTCCACCCAAGAGTATAGTATATCTATCCATTTATTTCTGTTTTCAGTTTCTTCCATCAATGTCTTATAGTTTCCAGTATATAAGTGTTTTACCTCCTTGGGTAAACTTATTCCTAGATCTTTTATTCTTTTTGATGCAATTGCAAATGGGATTGTCTTCTTAATTTCTCTTTCTGGTAGTGTATAGAGATGTAACAGATTCCTGTATATTAATTTTGTATCCTGCAACTTTACTGAATTTATTTATTAGTTCTAGTAGTTTTCTGATAGAGACTTTAGGATGTTATACATTTAGTATCATGTCATCTGCAAATAGTGACAGTTTTACTTCTTCATTTGCAGTTTGAGTGCCAGGTGGGTGTGCATGTTCAGTTACTTGGTGAGCCCTGTCAACATACCCCCAGAAAAAGGATAGTGACTGACACTGCCTCACTTAAAATGGATGGGGTGGAAGTTCATCTTCCCACCGTGCTCCAGTGACATCAGGAGATATAAGAAGCATAGCATCAATCACTTCTCCCTGCACCACCTTGTTTTGCCTCATCAATGTGAATAGAGGTTCAGCTCCTACTAGGATTCTCTGATACAGTGTGGTTGCTGACTAGCCCTGCTTCACCCACCTTGTTCAGTCTTGTTGCTGTCAGGTGGAAGTGAGGATTCTGGTTCTGAATGACCACCTTGCTGACTTGGAGTGCTAGGAGGGTGTGAGTGAAGGCTAATGATGACTAGCCCCACCTTATACTACCTCATTCAATCTTGTTGCCCCTGGACTCCACTGATGCTATCTTGGTGGGGGAATTAGAACAACTTTTCCTTATGCTTGTAAGGGGATGGAAGATCAACTGCTAATTTAGACTCACTACTACTACTGCGTCAGGACTGGATTGCTGCCACCTGCCTCCGCTTGTATGGAGATGGGTGATCAGCATCCTGCTGAGTGCACTGATACAACCTGGCAGTGGAACAAAGTGCTACCTGCTTCTTCCAGGCAGGGGATGGGTGATTAGCAACCTGCTTGTGACCTTAAATACTACCTTCTGGGGGAGTTGAAGTGTGCTCTCTGCAGCGTGGGAGTGAGATGAGGTAGAAGATCAGCTCTGCAGTCAGCTCTGTTGAACTCCCATGGAGTGGGAAAGAGAAGAGTATGGTTTTCTCATTGTTGTTTGGCTAGAGTATGGTTTTCTCATTGTTTGGCTAGAATTGTGGGTAATGCCACAATTTGCTTTTAGCCTACCCTCTTCTCTGTCCTTTGACTGGGAGAACAGCCTTTTCTTGGATTGTTTTTTGTTTTTGTCTTTATTTTTTGCTTGTGCTAGTTGGTGGTCCTGGGTTGGAAACTTCTGCAGCGTCCTGTCCAGGACATATAGGACACAATAAGGAAACTCAAGGAACTCACTGCTGTGTCACTCCCCATTTCCTGAGATGCCTAGGCATTTCTCCCTTCTACCTCAGAGTTTCCTTTCACTTGTTTATAATATTATCTCCAGGGCAGGGTTTTTATTTTTGTTTTCAGTTGTGAAAGACAGAAACTGGGAGGAATAGGGCTCTTCCATCTTGGCAGAATTGTAATTCTCCATCCCCAGATTTTAACATGTTGTTTTTTCCTTCCATTTAACTTAAAATATTTTCTAATTTCTGCTTGATTTCTTTTCTTTATGTGTAGGTTATTTATAAGTGTTTTATTTAGTTTCTAAACATTAGAGATTTTTTCAGAGATCTTTCTGTTATTGATTTCTAATTTAATTCAATTGTGGTCAGACAATATACTTTATATGACCTGAATACTTTTAAATTAATTGAAGCTTGGTTTATGGCCCTGTCTGTGGTCTATCATGACAAATGTTAAATATGCATTTGAAATGAATGTGTATTCTGCTATTGTTGGGTGGATTTATCTGTAAGTATTAATCAGGTAAAATTGATAGTGTTCCCTAATACCATACACAAAAATAAGCTCAAAATGGATTAACGACCTAAATGTAAGGCCAGAAACTATCAAACTCTTAGAGGAAAACATAGGCAGAACACTCTATGACATAAATCACAGCAAGATCCTTTTTGACCCACCTCCCAGAGAAATGGAAATAAAAACAAAAATAAACAAATGGGACCTAATGAAACTTCAAAGCTTTTGCACAGCAAAGGAAACCATAAACAAGACCAAAAGAAAACCCTAAGAATGGGAGAAAATATTTGCAAATGAAGCAACTGACAAAGGATTAATTTCCAAAATTTACAAGCAGCTCATGCAGCTCAATAACAAAAAAACAAACAACCCAATCCAAAAATGGGCAGAAGACCTAAATAGACATTTCTCCAAAGAAGATATACAGATTGCTAACAAACACATGAAAGAATGCTCAACATCATTATCATTAGAGAAATGCAAATCAAAACTACAATGAGGTATCATCTCACACCAGTCAGAATGGCCATCATCAAAAAATCTAGAAACAATAAATGCTGGAGAGGGTGTGGAGAAAAGGGAACACTCTTGCACTGCTGGTGGGAATGTGAATTGGTTCAGCCACTATGGAGAACAGTATGGAGGTTCCTTAAAAAACTACAAATAGGGGCTTCCCTGGTGGCGCAGTGGTTCAGAGTCCGCCTGCCCGACGCAGGGGACACGGGTTCGTGCCCCGGTCTGGGAAGATCCCACATGCCGCGGAGTGGCTGGGCCCGTGAGCCATGGCCACTGAGCCTGCGCGTCCGGAGCCTGTGCTCCGCAACGGGAGAGGCCACAACAGTGAGAGGCCCTCATACCACAAAAAAAAAAAAAAAAAAAAAAAAAAAAAACTACAAATAGAACTACCATATGACCCAGCAATCCCACTACTGGGCATATACCCTGAGAAAACCAAAATTCAAAAAGAGTCATGTACCAAAATGTTCATTGCAGCTCTATTTACAATAGCCCGGAGATGGAAACAACCTAAGTGCCCATCATCGGATGAATGGATAAAGAAGATGTGGCACATATATACAATGGAATATTACTCAGCCATAAAAAGAAACGAAATTGAGCTATTTGTAATGAGGTGGATAGACCTAGAGTCTGTCATACAGAGTGAAGTAAGTCAGAAAGAGAAAGACAAATACCGTATGCTAACACATATATACGGAATTTAAGAAAAAAAAATGCCATGAAGAACCTAGGGGTAAGACAGGAATAAAGACACAGACCTACTGGAGAATGGACTTGAGGATATGGGGAGGGGGAAGGGTGAGCTGTGACAGGGCGAGAGGGAGGCATGGACATATATACACTAACAAACGTAAGGTAGATAGCTAGTGGGAAGCAGCCGCATGGCACAGGGATATCGGCTCGGTGCTTTGTGACTGCCTGGAGGGGTGGGATAGGGAGGGTGGGAGGGAGGGAGACGCAAGAGGGAAGAGATATGGGAACATATGTATACGTATAACTGATTCACTTTGTTATAAAGCAGAAACTAACACACCATTGTAAAGCAATTATACCCCAATAAAGATGTTAAAAAAATTGATAGTGTTATTCAAATCTATATTTATGCTGGTTTTTTATCCACTTCTATCTATTACTGAGACAGAGGTATTGAAATCTCCCACTATCATTTTAGAATGATCTGTTTATCATTGAAGTTCTATCAGTTTTGTTTTATTTCATGTATTTTGAAGCTCTGTTTTTAGCTGTCTGAACAGTTAGGAGTATTAAGTTATTTTGTTGAGTTAACTCTTTTAACATTATGAAATGACCTTCTTTGTCTTTGGTAATATTCTTTGATCTGAAATTTACTTTGTCTGATATGGATATAGCCGCTGAAGCTTTCTTTTGATTATTCTTAGCATGGTGCATCTTTTTCCGTCTCTTTTACTTTAACCTATTTGTGTCTTCATATTTAGTGTGTTCTTGTAGGCAGCATATAGTTGGGTATTGCTTTTCTGCCTAATTTGACAGTCTCTGTCCTTTATAATTTTTTGATTCATTTTTATATTAAAGATAGATTTATGTTTTAACATAATAGTTATTTTTAAGAGATGTTACTTTTCTTGTTAGAGAATACATTAATCAATTTAAATTTCATCTTTTAATATTATCATATAGTAAATTTGACTTTTCTTTTAATAATATACAGTTCTATGAATTAAGTACAGGTATACCTCATTTTATTTTGCTTTGCAGGTATTCGTTTTTTATAAATTGAAGGTTTGTGGCAACCCTGTGTCTTCAGGTCTATCAGCACCATTTTTCCAACAGGATTTGTTCACTTACTGTCTCTGTGTCACTTTTTGGTAATTTTCTCAATATTTCAAGTCCTCCACCAGCAAGAAGAGTGCGACTCACTGAAGGCTCAGATGATGGTTAGCACTTCCTAGCAATAAAATATTTTTAATTAAGGTATGTACATTTTTTTAGACATAATGCTATTGCACACTTAATAGACTACAGTATAGTGTAAACAACATTTATACACACTGGAAAATCAGAAAGTTCGTGTGACTCCCTTTACTGTGACTGCCTTCCTCTATTAGTTTTATAGTTTTAGCTTTTTAATTTAAGCTGTGATTCATTTTGAGTTAATTTTTGTATATGGTATTAGGATGGGATCTACATCCTTTCGCATGTGGATATTCAGTTGTTGTAGCACTATTTCCTAAAAACAAATAATCTGTCTCCATTAAATTGTCTTGATATCCTTGTTGAGAATCAGTTGACTAAGTATGTGAGGGTTTATTTCTAGAATCTCAATTCTGTTCCAATTAACTCTATGTCTGCCTTATTCCAGTACCTTATTGTTTTGATTACTGTAGCTTTCTATACAATTTTAAGTTAGAATCTTCCAACTTTATTCTTGTTTTTTAAGATTATTTTTATATTCTGTGTCTCTTAAATATCCATATGAATCTTTGGATCATCTTGTCTGTTGCTGCAAAAATGCAGCTGGGATTTTGATAGGGATTGAACTGATTCTGAATTTGGGGAGTACTACCACCTTAATAATATTGTCTTTTGATCTATAGGTATGAGATGTCTTTCCATTTATTAGGTCTTTAATTATTTTCATCAATGTTTATAGTTTTTAGAATATAAGTTTTATACTTTTGTTCAGTTTATTCCTATTTTATTACTTTGGATGCTACTATAAATGGTATTATTTTCTTAATTTAATTTTTGGATAGTGCTTTGCTAGTATATAGAGAAACATAATTGATTTTTGTACATTGATTTTGTTACCTGCAGCCTTAATGAACTCTTTTATTAGTTGTAATAATTTTTCAGTATATTTCTTAGGATTGTGTACAGACATACCTTGGATATACTGTGGGCTCAGTTCCAGACCATTGCAATAAAGCAAATATTGCAATAAAGTGTCACATGAATATTTTGGTTTCCCAATGGATATAAAAGTTATGTTTACACTCTGCTATTGCCTATGAAGTATGCAATAGCATTATATCTAAAAAAATAATGTGTATGCCTTAATTGAAAAACATGTGTACATGCCTTTATTGCTAAAAAGGCTAATCATCATCTGACAATGCAGGGTTGCCATAAACCTTACATTTGTAAAAAAAAACTCAGTATCTGAGAAGTGCAATAAAGCAAAGCACAATAAAAGAAGGTATTCATGTGTGTACAAGATCATGTTACCTACAAGTAATTTTAGTTCTTCCTTTGTAATCTGGGTGTCCTTTATTTCTCTTGTTTAATTGCCATTGATAAAACCTTTAGTATATATTTGTCTCATTTCTGATCTTAGAAGGAAAGCATTCATTGTTTCACTAGTATGACATTAGCTAGCAATGGGTTTTTTGTACACACCCTTTATCAGATTGAAGAAATTTCTTTCTATTGTTAATTCATTGAGAGTTTTTTATCATGAAGGTGTACAAAATTTTCTCAAATACTTTTTCTGCACCTACTGAGATGACCAGGTGACTTTTGTTCTTTATTCTATTGATATGGTATATTACATTAATTGATTTTTTAATGTTAAACCAGTGTTGGAATCCTGGAATAAATCTCACCGGGTCATGATAAATGACCCTTTTTAGATGTTGCTGTATTCAGTTTGCTTATATTTTGCTGAGAATTTTTGTGTCTATATTAATAAATTATTGGTCTTAAGTTTTCTTTCTTTGTAATATCTTTGTCTGTTTCTGATTTCAGGGTAGTCTGGCCTAATAGAATAAGTTGGAAAGTGTTTTCTCTTCTGATTTTTAAGAGAGTTAATGAAGAATAAGTATTAATCTTAACTTTTTGGTAGAATTCACCAATGAAGCCATCTGGGCTTTTCATCCTGAGAAGTTATTTGATTACTAAATCAATCGCTTTAAAGGTCTATTCAGATTTTTAAACTTCTTTTCTAATCAATTAGCTTATGTCTTTCTAGGAATTTTTTCATTTTATCTATATTATCTAATTTGTTGGCATATAATTGTTTATAGTATCCCCTTATAATCTTTATTTTTGTAAGATTTGTAGTCTGTCCCATTTTTTACTTCCTGATTTTAATTATTTGTGTGTTTTCTTTATGGTTGATCTAGATGAATGTTTGTAAATTTTGATGTTTTTTTAAAGAACCAACTTTTGGTTTCATTGATTTTCTTTATTTTTGTTTTATACTCCATTTTAGTAATATCAGCTCATCTTTTTCATTTCCTTTCTTCTGATTGCTTGGGTTTAGTTTACTCTGCTTTTGTTGTTTCTTATGGTGCAATTTTAGGTTATTAAATTGAGATCTTTTTTTTGTATAGATGCTTAATTTCCATCTAAGAACTTCTTTAGCTGTATCCCCTAAGTTTTATTATGTTGTGTTTTCATTTTTATTCATCTAAAATTATTTTAAAGTTTCCCTTGTGACTCTTTGACCTGTTGGTTATTTAGGGATATGCTCTTTAATTTCCACATATTTGTGAATTTCCCAAATTTCTTTCTGTAACTGATTTCTAACTTCACTCCATTGTGGCCAGAGAACATAATTTATATGATTTCAATCCTTTTAAATGTATTAAGGCTTGTTTTATGGCCTATCTGGTTTCAACTTCTATATGTGAAGAGCTTGGAAGTTGTCAAATGAAATAAAATGAAGTTAAAATGTTGGTCAAACCTAAAATCAACAACCTTTCCTGAACCTGTTAGAGAAATAAGGTTGCAGGGCATACTTCCACCCCAAAATCTGAAGAGAACAGCAAATCTAGAGAGTCACAGACATTTCAGAAGCCGCTGGAACCATAAGCTGGTAGGAACACTCAAATAGTAATTTTTTTTCCAAATTGTTAGATGCTGAATGTGTGATTAGCATGAAAACATGAAACTCCTGAGGGCCAAAGTGTTAGGGGAGCCCCCATACTTTCATGTCTGACTTTCAACAAAAAATTGTAAGCCATTCCAACAATAAGACATGCCGTCTAAACAGCAATAAGAAATGCAATCTAAATAGATAAAGCAAGCATCATAACCAGACTCAGCTATGACACAGATTATAGAATTATTAGATAAGAAATTAAAAATAACTATGATTAATATGCTAAGAGTTCTAATGTAAACATTAGACAATGTGTCTAAAAGTTAACCACATGTAAGATGGGTAATCTAAGCAGGGAGATGGAAACTCTAAGAAATAGTCCAAAGGAAATGCCAGAAATCAAAAACACTGTACAGAAATGAAGAGAATACCTTTGATGAACTTATCAATGGACAAGACTCAGGCAAAGAAAGAATCATTGAGTTTGAACGTGGGTCAATAGAAATTAAAGAGTAAAGAGAGAAAATAATTGAAGAAAAAGCATGGTAGAATATCCAAGAGCTGTGTGCCAGTTTCAAAAGGTGTAAAGTAAATGTTCTTGGACTACCAGAAAGAGAAGAAAGAGTGAGAAGAACAGAAGAACTATATTTGAAGTAAACTATGGCTGAGAACTTTTCAGAATTAATAACATACACCAAATCACAGATTGAGGAATCTCAGGGAACAACAAACAGGATAAATACAAAAAAGAAAACTGCATGAGGCATGTAATATTCACTTTAGATAAGAAAATACAGAAAATCTTGAAGGAAGCCAGAGGAAGGAAACTGCCTTACTAGTAGAGGAACAAGGATAAGAGTGAAATATATAAAGTGTTGAAAGGAAAAGCCAGCAACATATAATTCTGTATCTAGGAAATTATATTTCACAAGTGAAGTGGAAACCGTGAAAATTAAAAAGAAATGTTAGAACTAATAAATAAATCCAGCAGAGCTTCAGGATACAAAATCAACACCAAAAAATCAGTTTTTTCTATATACTAACAATGAATAATCTGAAAAGGAAATTAAGAAGACAATTCCAATTACAGTAGCATCAAAAAGAATAAAATATTTGGGAATAAATTTAACCAAGGAGACAAAAGACTTGTACACTGAAAACTACAAAATGTTTCTGAAATAAGTTTAAGAAGATCTAAATAAATGGAAAGAAATCCTGTGTTCTTGGGTTAGAAGGCTTAATATTGTTAAGATGTCAGTACTACCCAAAGTGATCTACAGATTCAGTGTAATCCCTATCAACTCAATATGTTTTTCAGAAAGAGAAAAATTCATCCTAAATTTCATATGGAATTTCCAGGGACTCCAAATAGCTAAAACAATCTTGAAAGAGGACAAAGTTGGAGGTCTCAAACTTCCTGATTTTGAAACTTATTACAAAGCTATGGTCATCAAAGCAGTGTGGTAATAGTGCAAAGACAGACATATAGACCAATGGAATAGAATAGAGAGCCTACAAATAAACCCTTGAATACATGGTCAAATGATTTTTGGTAAGAGTGCCAATACCATTCAATTGGAAAAGGACAGTCCTCTCAACAAGTGGTTCTGGGAAAACTGGATATCCACATACAAATAATAGAGTTGGAATCTTACCTTAAACCATATACAAAAATTAAGTCAATATGGATCAAAGACCTAAAAGCTAAACCTATAAAACTCTTAGAAAGAAATAAAGGAAAAATTCATGACAATGGATTTAGCAATGATTTTTGCTTATGGTGTCCAAAGCATAGGCAACCAAAGAAAAAAATAGATGTATTAGACTTCTTCAATATTAAAAACTTTTGTGCATCAAAGGACACTATTAAGAGAGTGAAAAGGCAACCCGTGGAATGGGAGAAAATATTGGCAAATCATATATTTGATAAGGGATTGATATCAGAATATGTGAAGAACGCTTACAACTTAACAGCAAGAAACCAAACCCAGCTAAAAATGGGCAAAGGACTGGAATAGACATTTCTCCAAAGAAGATATACAGATGGCCATTAAATATATGAAAACATGCTCAATATTAGGGAAATGCAAATCAAAACCACAATGAAATACCACTTCACACTTACTAGGAAAGATATTATTTAAAAAAATTTAAAACGTGGATGGATGAGCAGAAAGTAGTACATATACATGGTGGAATATTATTCAGCCTTGAAAAGAAAGGAAATTTTGATACATGCTACAACATGAATGGACCTTAAAGACATTATGTTAAGTGAAAGAAGCCAGTCACAAAAGGACATGTATTGTCATTATATGAAGTTCTTTGAGTAATGAAATTCATAAAGACAGAAACTAGAATGGTAACTTCCAAGGCTAGGAATGGAGAGCGTAATGGGGAGTTATTGTTTAATAGGTACAGAGTTTCAGTTGGGGAAGAACAAAAAAGTTCTGGTGATGGATGGTGGTGATGGTTCCCAACAATGTGATTGTACTTAATGCCACAGAACTGTGTACTTGATAATGGTTAAAATGGTAAATTTTATGTTATATATATTTTATCACAATGAAAAAATAAAATAAGAAAATAATTAAAATTTTTCAAAAAGAAATAAAATTTGGGGAGAGAAGTAAGTAGAAATAAAGAGTTCCTCAGACAAACAAAAAATTAGAGAATTCACTGCCATCAGAGCTGCACCTAAAAATGTTAAAAAGAAGTGTTTTAGGGAAGAAGAAAATGATATGTCAGAAATGTAAATCTATGTAAAGGAAGAGTGTTGGGGAAGGAATAAATGAAGGTAAAGCAGAATCTCCTATTTTTTCTTCTTATTTTTTTATTGAGATATAATCAGAGTATAACATTGTATAAATTTAAGGTATACAGTATGTTTGATACATTTACATATTGCAATATGATTACAATGTAGTATTAGGTATTGTTCCCAAACTCAGGAGCACCCCAGGTGAAATTCAAAACTGGGTTCCATACACAGAGGGCAAAGAGAGGCCAAAGAAAGAGGCAGACCAGTCCAGATTGGTAGGTGGTAGTTTTAATCAGCAAGGCAATTTGCATACAAGGCTTGTCCTGAAAGACTGCAAGATGAATAGATGACCACTCTGGCCCACCAGAATCCCGAAAGTTTATATAGAGGGCTTAACTGGGTTCAGCCATGTATTCAATCTGGATGGTCTCAATAATACATTACTCTCTCAAAGCTGCATCTTTGAAATGGCTACTAGTATGAGAATAGCAGTTGGGTGGACCTTACATTCCAAGGACAATGGAGGGTGTGTGGAGCCTCTAATTGCCTGGATAGACTGGTGGTTTTATCTTCTTGATGATATCCTCCAACATACCTTCATCATATCCCATAATTATCTTTTTATTTTTGTGATCTAGTTTCTTTATAACTTTGTAAAGAGTTTCTTTACAACTTTGAAGTATATAATACAGTATTTTTAACTATAATGACAGTGTTATACATTAGATCTCCAGAACTTATTCATCTTCTAACTGCAAGTTTGTACCTCTTGATCAACATCTCCCCAATTCCTCCACCTCCTCAGACCCTGGTAACAACCATTCTAAGTTTCTACAAGTTCAGGTTTATTAGAGTCTACATATAAGTGATAATATACAGTATTTTTCCTTCTCTGTCTGACTTATTTCACTTAGCATAATGCCAACAAAGTCCATTCATGTTGTTGCAAATGGTAGGATTTCCTTCTTTCTCATGGCTGAATGATATTCTATTGTGTGTGTGTGTATGTGTATACATGCATTACATATATATGTATATATGTACATATATTTATACACACATATATAAAAAATGTTTTCTTTATCCATTCATCTGTTGATGGACACATAGTTTGTTTCCATGTCTTGGCTGTTGTGAATAATGCTGCAGAGCATGGGGCATGGGGATACTGATATCATTTTGAGAGAGTGATTTCATTTCCTTAGTATATATATACACCCAGAAGTGGAATTGCTGGATCATATGGTATCTCTATTTTTATCTTTTGAGGAACCTCCAAACTGTTTTCCATAATAGCTGTACCAATTTACATTTCCAGCAACAGTGCACAAGGGTTCCCTTTTCTCCACATCCTTGCCAATGCTTTTTGATTACAGTCATTCTGACAGATGTGAGATGATAGCTCATTGTGGTTTAGATTTGCATTTCCTTGATGATTAGTGATGTTGAGCATGTTTTCATGCTGTTGGCCATTTGTATGTCTTTTCTGGAAAAATGTCAGAAAAAATTCAGGTCCTTTGCCCCTCCCCTCCTCTTGTGGCTGTTGATTTCTATGAATATTTTGGTACATTTTGGATATTAACCTCTTACCTGATATATGGCATGCAAGTATGTTCTCTAGTTCTGTAGGTTTCTTCTTCATTCTGTTGATTACATCTTTTGCTGTACAGAAGCTTTTTTGTTTGCTGTAGTGCCACTTGTTTATTTTTGCTTTTGTTGCTTGTGCTTTTGGTGGTATCCAAAAAATCATTGCCAAAACCAATGTCAAGGAGATTGTGGTGTATATTTTCTTCCAGGAGTTTTATAGTTCCAGGTCTTACGTTGAAATCATTAATTCATTTCAAGTTACTTTCTGTGAATGATATAAGATAGGGATCCATTTCACTCTCTTGCATCAGAATATTTATTTCTATGTATAGAAAACACCCAATGTCATTTTTTGAAAATACTATCCTTTCTTCATGGTGTATTCTAGGCTCCCTTGTCAAATATTAGTTGACTGTATGTGTGTGGGCTTATTTCTAGGCTCTTGATTCTGTTTCATTGGTCTCTGTGTCTGTTTCTGCACCAGTATCATACTGTTTTGGTTACTGTAGCTTTGTAATATAGTTTGAAATCAAGAAGTGTGGTGGCTGCAGCTTTGTTCTTTTTTTTAGGGGGTTTGAAAAATGTAATAGTTGAAATAAAATTCTTTTTTTATACATCTTTATTGGAGTATAATTGCTTCACAGTGCTGTGCTGGTTTCTGTTGTACAGCAAAGTGAATCAGCCATATGCATACATATATCCCCATATCCCCTCCCTCTTGAGCCTCCCTCCCACCCTCCCTATCCCACCCCTCTAGGTTGTCGCAAAGCATTGAGCTGATCTCTCTGTACTCTGCTGCTTTCCACTAGCTATCTGTTTTACATTTGGTAGTGTATATATGTTGATGCTTCTCTCACTTTGCCCCAGCTTCCCCCTCCCCCACCATGTCCTCAAGTCCATTCTCTATATCTCCATCTTTATTCCTGCTCTGCCACTAGGTTCATCAGTACCATTTTTTTAAGATTCCATTTATATGCATTAGCATATGGTATTTGTTCTCTCTTTCTGACTTACTTCACTCTATGACAGACTCTAGGTCCATCCACCTCATTAAAAATTACTCAATTTCGTTTATTTTTATGGCTGAGTAATATTCCATTGTATATATGTGCCACATCTTCTTTCTCCATTCATCTGTTGATAGACATTTAGATTGCTTCCATGTCCTGGCTACTGTAAATAGTGCTGCAGTGAACGTTGTGGTACATGTCCCTTTTTGAATTATGGTTTTCTCAGGGTATATGCCAAGTAGTGGGATTGCTTGGTCATATGGTAGTTATATTTTTAGTTTTTTAAGGAACCTCCATACTGTTTTCCATAGTGGTTGTATCACTTTACATTCCCACCAACAGTGCAGGAGGGTTCCCTTTTCACACACGCTATTCAGCATTTATTGTTTCTAGATTTTTTGATAATGGCCTTTTTGACCAGTGTGAGGTGATACCTCATTCTAGTTTTGATATGCATTGCTCTAATAATTAGTGATGTTGAGCATCTTTTCATGTGCCTCTTGGCCATCTGTATGTATTCTTTGGTGAAATGTCTATTTAGGTCTTCCACCCATTTTTTAATTGGATTGTTTGTTTTTTTGAGGTTGAGCTCCATGAGCTGTTTGTATATATTGGAGGTTAATCCTTTGTCCGTTGGAGATTAATCCTTAGTCCATTGTTTCATTTGCAAATATTTTCTCCCATTCTGAGGGTTGTCTTTACATTTTGTTTATGGTTTCCTTTGCTGTGCAAAAACTTTTAAGTTTAATTAGGTCCCATTTGTTTATTTTTGTTTTTATTTACATTACTTTAGGAGGTGGGTCAAAAAAAGATCTTGCTGTGGTTTTATGTCAAAGAATGTTTTTCCTATGTTTTCCTCTACGAGTTTTATAGTGTCCAGTCTTACATTTAAGTCCTTGATCCATTTTGAGTTTATTTTTGTGTATGGTTTCTAATTCTAATTTCATTTCATTCTTGTACATGTAGCTGTCCAGTTTTCCCAGCACCACTTATTGAAGAGGCTTTCTTTACTCCATTGTATGTTCTTGCTTCCTTTGTCGTAAATTAGGTGACCATATGTGCATGGTTTATCTCTGGGCTTTCTGTCCTATACCATTGATCTATATTCCTGTTTTTGTGCCAGTACCATACTTTCTTGATTACTGTAACTTTGTAGTATAGTTTGAAGTTGGGGAGCCTGATTCCTCTGGCTCCATTTTTCTTTCACAAGATTGCTTTTCCTTTTCAGGGTCTTTTGTGTTTCCATACAAATTGTAAAATTTTTTGTTCTAATTCTGTGAAGAATGCCATTTTCTCCACATCCTTGCCAACACATTATTTGTGGTCTTTTTGAAGATAGCTATTCTGACAGGTGTGAGGTGATATCTCATTGTGGTTTTAATTTGCATTTCCCTGATGATTAGCAATGTTGAGCATCTTTTTTTTTTTTTTTTTTTTTTGTGATACGTGGGCCTCTCACTGTTGTGGCCTCTCCCGTTGTGGAGCACAGGCTCCAGACGCGCAGGCTCAGCAGCCATGGCTCACGGGCCCAGCTGCTCCGTGGCATGTGGGATCTTCCTGGCCTGGGGCACGAACCCGTCTCCCCTGCATCGGCAGGCGGATTCTCAACCACTGCGCCACCAGGGAAGCCCGAGCATCTTTTTATGTGCCTGTTGGCCATCTGTGTGTCTTCTTTGGAAAAATGTCTATTCAGGTCTTCTGACATTTTTAATTGGGTTGTTTGTTTTTTTGATATTGCATTGTATGACCTTTTTATATATTTGGAATATTAACCCTTATTGGTCATATTTTCAGTTTTTTCTCCCATTAAGTAGGTTATCATTTCCTTTTGCCAATGGTTCCCTTTGCTATGCAAAAGCTTTTAAGTTTAATTAGGTCCCATTTGTTATTTTTCCTTTGTTTCCTTTGCCTGAGGAGATTGATCCAAAAAAATATTGCTATGACTTATGTCAAAGAATGTCCTGCCTGTCTTTTTTTTTTTTTTTTTTTTTTTGTTTTGTGGTACACGGGCCTCTCACTGTTGTGGCCTCTTTCGTTGCAGAGCACAGGCTCCGGACGCGCAGGATCAGTGGCCATGGCTCACGGGTCTAGCCGCTCTGCGGCATGTGGGATCTTCCCGGACCGGGGCACAAACCCGTGTCCCCTGCAATGGCAGGCGGACTCTCAACCACTGCGCCACCAGGGAAGCCCCCTGCCTGTCTTTTATACTAGGAATTTTATGGTTTCTGGTCTTATATTTATATATTTAATCCATTTTGAGTTTATTTTTGTATAAGGTGTGAGAAAATGTTCTGATTTATTTCTTTTACATGTAGCTATCCAGTTTTCCCAGCACCACTTTTTGAAGGGACTTTTTTCCTATTGCATATTTTTGCCATATTTCTCATAGATTAATTGATCATATGTACATGGGTTTATTTCTGGCCTTTCTCTTCTGTTCCATTGATCTGTGCACCTGTTTTTATGCCAGTGCCATATTGTTTTGATGACTGTAGTTTTGTAGTGTGTCTAAAGTAAGGGGGTGTGATACCTCTAGCTTTGTTTTCTTTTTTTTTCCCTCAAGATTGCTTTAGCTATTTGGGGTCTTTAGTGGTTCCATATAAATTTTAGAATGATTTATTCTAGATCTGTGAAAAACTTCATGGGTATTTTGATAGGGATTGCATTAAATCTGTAGATTACTTTGAGTAGTATGGATACTTTATCAATATCAATTATTCCAGCCCATGAACACAGGATATCTTTTCTTTGTATCAGCCTCAACTTGCTTCGTGTTTTATAATTTTCAGAGTATAGGTCTTTTACCTCCTTGGTTAAGTTTATTCTAAGGTATTTTGTTTTTCTTGATATGATTTCAAATGGAATTGTTTCCTTACTTTCACTTTCTGTTATTTCATTCTTAGTGTATAGAAAAGCAACAGATTTCTGTATGTTAATCTTGTATCCTACAACTTAAGTGAATTAGTCTGTAAGTTCTAATAGTTCTTTTTTTTTTTGGTGGGCGACACTTTAGGGTTTTCTCTATATTGTCTCATGTCTTCTGCAAATAGTGACAGTTTTGTTTCTTCCCTTCCAATTTGGATGCCTTTTTCTTTCTTTTCTTTTTTTTTTGTCTGATTGCTGTTGCTAGGAATTCCAATACTATGTTAAATAGAAGTGGTGAGAGTGGGCATCCTTGTCTTGTTCCTGATTTTAAAGGAAAAGCTTTCAGCTTTTCAACATTGAGTATGGTGTTAGCTGTGGGTTTGTCATAAATGGACTTTATTATGTGGATATATCTTCCCTCCATACCAACTTTGATGAGAGTTTTTATCATGAATGGATGTTGCATTTTGTCAAATGCTTTTCTGCACCTATTGAGATGATTATGTGATTTTTATTCTTTAATTTGTTAACATGGTGTATTACATTGATTGATTTGTGGATATTGTAACCTTCCTTGCATCCCTGGAATAAATCCTATTGATCACAGTATATTGTCCTTTTTATATATTAAGTTTGGTTTGTTAATATTTTTGAGGATTTTTATATACACATTCATCAGAGATATTGGCCTATAATTTTCTTTTTTAGTTTCATTTTAGAGTATACTTCTTTAACAATGTTGTGTTAGTTTTAGGTGTACAGTGAACTGTAACTGATTCAGTTATACACATACAAGTATCCATTCTTTTTCAAATTCTTTTCCCATTTAGGTTATTACAGAATATTGAGCCAAGTTCCCTGTGCTATACAGTAGGTCCTTGTTGGTTAACTATTTTAAATATAGTAGTGTGTACATGTCAACCCCAAACTACCAATCTATCCTTGCCACCACCACCTGTTCCCCCTGGAAACCATAAGTTCATTGTCTAAGTCTGTGAGTATTTCTGTTTCATAAATTAGTTCATTTGTATCATTTTTTTTAGATTCCACATATAAGCAATATCATATGATACTTGTCTTTCTCTGTCTGACTTAACTTCACTTAGTATGATAATCTCCAGGTCCATCCATGTTGCTGCAAATGGCAGTATTTTATTCTTTTTAATGGTTTAATCATACTCCATTGTATATATGTACCACATCTTCTTTATCCATTCATCTGTCAGTGGATATTTAGGTTGCTTCCATGTCTTGGCTATTGTAAACAGTGCTGCAGTGAACATTGGGGTATGTGTATCCTTTCGAACCATGTTTTTCTCCAGGTATATGCCCAGGAGTGGGATTGCTGAATCATATGGTAGCTGTATTTGTAGTTTTTGGAGGAACCTTCATACTGTTCTCCATAGTGGCTGTACCAATTTACATTCCCAGTGGTGTAGGAGGGTTCCTTTTTTTCCCACACTCTCTCCAGCATTCATTGTTTGTAGACTTTTTGATGATGGCCATTCTGAGTGGAGTGAGCTGGTACCTCATTGTAGTCCTGATTTGCATTTCTCTAATAATTCGTGATGTTCAGCATCTTTTCATGTGCTTCTTGGCCATCTGTACATTTCTTTAGCGAAATGTATATTTAGATCCTCTGCCCATTTTTTGATTGGTTTGTCTGTTTTTTTCTTTTTTTTTTAATATATTGAGCTCATGAGCTGTTTGTAGATTTTGGAGATTAATGCCTTGTTGGTTGCATGGTTTGCAAATATTTTCTCCCAACCTGTGGGTTGTCTTTTTGTTTCGTTTATGGTTTCCTTTGCTGTGCAAAGGCTTTTGAGCTTAATTAGTCCCATTTGTTTATTTTTATTTCCATTACTCTTGAGAAAGATATTGCTGTGATTTATGTCAAAAAGTGTTCTGCCTATGTTTTCCTCTAAGAGTTTTATAGTATGTGGTCTTACAATTAGGGCTTTAATCCATTTTATTTTTGTGTATCATCTTAAAGAATGTTCTAATTTCATTCTTTTACATGTAGCTGTCCAGTTTTCCCTGCACAATTTGTTGTAGAGACTGTCTTTTCTGTTTGTATACTCTTGCCTCCTTTGTTGTGGATTAATTGACCATAGGTGCATGGGTTTATTTCTAGGCTTTCTATCCTGTTCTATTGATCTATATTTCAGTTTTGTGCCAGTGCCATACTGTTGTGATGACTGTAGCTTTGTAGTGTAGTCTGAAGTGAGGGGAACTGATTCCTCCAGCTCGGTTTTTCTTTCTCAAGTTTGCTTTGGTTATTTGGGCTCTTTTGTGTCTCCATACAAATTTTAAGATTTTTTGTTCCAGTTCTGTAAAAATTGTCACTGGTAATTTGATAGGGATTGCATTGAATCTGTACATTGCCTTGGGTAGTGTAGTCATTTTCACAATGTTGATTCTTCCAATCCAAGAACATGGATATCGTTCCATCTGTTTGTGTCATCTTCAATTTCTTTCATCAGCATCTTATAGTTTTCTGTGTACAGGTCTTCTGCCTCCTTAGGTAAGTTTATTCCTAGGTATTTTATTCTTTTTTATGCAGTGGTAAATGGGAGTGTTTCTTTAATTTCTTTATCTGATCTTTTATTGTTAGTGTATAAAATGCAACAGATTTCTGTGTATTAATTTTGTATCCTGCAACTTTACAGAATTCATTGATGAGCTCTAGTAGTTTTCTGGTAGCTGCTTTGGGATTTTCTACGTATAGGATCATGTCATCTGCAAACAGTGAGTTTTACTTCTTCTTTTCCAGTTTGGATTCCTTTTATTTTTCTTCTCTGATTGCCATGGCTAGGACTTCTAAAACTATGTTGAATAAAGGTGGCGAGAGTGGACATCCTTCTATTGTTCCTGAACTTAGGTAAAATGCTTTTAGCTTTTTGCCTTTGACTGTGATGTTAGCTGTAGGTTTGTCATATATGGCCTTTATTATGTTGAGATATGTTCCTCAGTGCCCACGTTCTGGAGAGTTTTTATCATAAATGGGTGTTGGATTTTGTTAAAATCTTTTTCTGCATCTATTGAGATGATCATATGGTTTCTATTCTTTAATTTGTTGATGTGGTGTATCACACTAATGGCTTTGCAGATATTGAAAAACCCTTGCATCTCTGGGATAAATCCCACTTGATCATGGGGTATGATCCTTTTAATGTATTGTTAGATTCAGTTTGCTAGTATTTTGTTGAGGATTTTTGCATGTATGTTCATCAGTGATATTGGCCTATAGTTTTCTTTTTTTGTGACATCTTTGTCTGGTTTTGGTATCAGAGTGATGGTGGCCTCATAGAATGAGTTTGCGAGTGTTCCTTCCTCTGCATTTTTTGGAAGAGTTTCAGAAGGATAGGTGTTAACTCTTCTCTAAATGTTTGATAGAATTCACCTGTGAAGCCATATGGTCCTGGTCTTTTGTTTGCTAGGAGTTTTTAAATCACAGTTTCAATTTCAGTACTTGTGATTGGTGTGTTCTTATTTTCTGTTTCTTCCTGGTTCAGTCTTGGAAGGTTGTGGCTTTCTAAAAATTTGTCCATTTCTTCTAGGTTGTCCATTTTGTTGGCATATAGTTGCTTATAGTAGTCTCTTAGGATGCTTTGTATTTCTGTGGTGTCCATTTTAACTTCTTTTTCATTTCTCATTGTATTGATTTGAACTCTATCCCTTTTTATCTTCATGAGTCTGGCTAAAGGTTTATCAATTTTGCTTATATTCTCAAAGAACCAGCTTTTAGTTTCATTGATCTTTTCTATTGTTTTATTTGTCTCTATTTCACTTATTTCTCCTCTGATCCTTATGATCTCTTTCCTTCTACTAACTTTGGGTTTTGTTTGTTCTTCTTTCTCTAGTTGCTTCAGGTGTAAGGTTAGGTTATTCATTTGAGATTTTCCTTGTTTCGTTAGGTAGGATTGTATTGCTATAAACTTCCCTCTTAGAACTGCTTTTGCTGTGTCTCATAGGTTTTGGATCATCATGCTTTCATTTTCATTTGTCTCTAGGTATTTTTTGATTTCCTCTTTGATTTCTTTAGTGATCCATTGATTTTTTAGTAGCATATTGTTCAGCCTTCACGTGCTTTGTTTTTTACAATTTTTTTTTATTGTAGTTGATATTTAATCTCTTAGCATTGTGGTCAGTAAAAATGCTTGGTATGATTTCAGTTTTCTTAAATTTTCCATTGCTTGCTTTGTGGTCCAGCATGTGATCTATCCTGAACAACGTTCCATGTGCATTTGAAAAGAATGTGTATTCTGCTGCTTTTGGATGGAATGCTCTATAACTATCAGTTAAGTCCATCTGGTTTAACGTGTCATTTAAGGCCTGTGTTTCCTTACTGGTTTTCTTTCTGGATGATCTGGCCATTGATGAAAGTGGGGTGTTAAACTCCCCCACTATTATTGTGTTACTGTTGATTTCTCCTTTTATGGCTGTTAGCATTTGCCTTATATATTGAGGTGCTCCTATGTTGGGTGCATATATATTTTCCACTGTTATATCTTCTTCTTGGATTGATCCCTTGATTTTTATGTAGTGTCCTTCTTTGTCTCTGTTTCAGTCTTTGTTTTAATGTTTTTTTGTCTTATATGAGTATTGCTACTCTGGCTTTCTTTTGATTTCCATTTTTATGGAATACCTTTCCATTCCCTCACTTTCAGTCTGTATGTGTCCCTAGATCTGAAGTTTGTCTCTTGTAGACAGCATATATATGGGTCTTGTTTTTGTATCCATTCAACAAGTATATGTCTTTTCATTGGGGCATTTAATCCGTTTACGTTTGAGGTAATTACTGATATGTATGTTCTTATTGCCATTTTGTTAATTGTTTAGGATTTGTTTTTGTAGGTCTTTTTTCTTCCCTTACTCTTTTATTCTCTTCTTTTGTGATTTGATGACTAATTTTAACATTGTATTTGGGTTTCTTTTTCTTTTTTGCATGTGTATCGTAGATTTTTCGGTTTGGGGTTACCATGAGGTCTTTTTTTTTTTACCATGAGGTTTTGATATAAGTCTATATAGGAACAATATTGTTTTACGTTGCTGGTCTTTTGATTTCAAATGCATTTTCAATATCCTGCATTTGTGCTTTCCTCTTCTCACGAATGCTGGTTTTGATATCTTATTTGTTAGTGGATGATTTCCTACCTTTACTGTGTGTTTTTCTTTACCAGAGAGGTTTTCCATTCGTAATTTTTTTGTGTCTAGTTTTGGTCTCTTCTTTTCCCTATAGAGAAGTTCCTTAAGCATCTGTTGCAGAGCTGTTCTGGTGGTGCTGAATTCTCTTAGCTTTTGCTTTTCTATAAAGCTTTCATTTCTCTGTGGAATCTGAATGAGAGCCTTGCTGGGTAGAGTATTCTTGGTTGTAGGTTCTTTCCTTTCATCACTTTAAATATATCATGCCACTCCCTTCTGGCCTGCAGAGCTTCTCCTGAGAAACAGCTGATAACCTTTTGGGATTCCTTGTAAGTTATTTGTTGCTTTTCCCTTGATGCTTTTAATATGTTTTCTTTGTCTTTAATTTTTGTAATTTGATTACTATGTGTCTCGGCATGTTCCTCCTTGGGTTTATCCTGCCTTTGACTCACTGCGCTTCTTGGGCTTGGGTGACTGTTTCCTTTCCCATGTCAGGGAAGTTTTCACCTGTTATCTCTTTAAATATTTTCTGACGGCCTTTTTCTCTCTCTTCTCCCTCTGGGACCCCTGTAATGCAAATGTTGGTGCATTTTATGTTGTCCCAGAAGTCTCTTAGACTGTCCTTGTTTCTTTTCATTCTTTTTACTTTATTCTGTTCTGCAGCAGTGATTTCCACCACTCTGTCTTCCAGTTCACTTATCTGTTCTGCCTCAGTTATTCTGTTATTGATTCCTTCTAGTGTATTTTTCATTTCAGTTATCATGTTGTTCATCTCTGTTTGTTTATTCTTTAGTTCTTCTAGATCTTTTTTAAACATTTCTTGTGTCTTCTCGAGCTATGCCTCCACTCCCTTTCTGAGATCTTGGATCATCTTTACTGTTATTACTGTGAATTCATTTTTGGGTAGATTGCCTATCTCCACCTTGCTTTGTTGTTCTGGGGTTTTATCTTGTTCCTTCATCTGGGACTTATTCTTCTGCCATATATCATTTTGTCTAACTTTCTGTGATTGTGGTTTCCTTTACATTGGCTGCAGGGTTTTACATTGGCTGCTGTAGTTTTTCTTGCTTCTGCTGTCTGCTCCCTAGTGGATGAGGCTGTCTAAGAGGCTTATGCAGGACACTGGTTCTTGCCCACTGGTGGGTGGAGCTGTGCCTTGTCCCTCTGGTGGGTAGGGCTGTGCCAAGGGATGTGTCTAGAGAGCTGTGGGTTCAGGAAGACTTTATGCACCCTGTCTGCTGATGGGTGGAGCTGTTTTCCCATCTTGTTGGTTGTTTGGCCTGGGTATTCCAGCACTGGAGGCTGCAGGCTATAAGGTGGGGCCAGGTGTTAAGAAAATGACAGTCTCTAGGAGGGCTCACACCAATGAGTACTCTCCAGAACTGCCATCGCCAGTGTCTTTGTCCCTGTAATGAGCACAGCCTTCTCCCACCTCCACAGGAGACCCTCCAATACCAGAAGATAGGTCTGGCACAGTCTTTTATGAGATCACTGCTTTTTCCATGCGTTCTGATGCACACGAGACCTTGCATGCACCCTCCAAGAGTGGTGTTTGTGTTTCCCCCAGTCCTGGAATTCCTGTGATCAAACCCTGATGGCCTTCAAAGCCAGATTCTCTGGGGGCTCCTCCTCCCCTTGCCACCATTGTCAGACCCCCAGGCTGGGGAGCCTGATGTGGGGCTCAGAACTTTCACTTCTGTGGTAAAATTATTTTCCAGTTTGTGGGTCACCCACCTGGTGGGTATGGGATTTGATTTTATAGCAGTTGCACCACTCTTACTGTCTCATGGTGGCTTCTTCTTTGTCTTTGGATATAGGCGATTTTTTTGGTAGGTTCCAGCTTTTTTTGTTTATTTTGTTTTGTTTTTTGTCGATAGTTGTTTAGCAGTTAGTTGTGATTTTGGTGTTTTCATAAGAGCAGTAAGCTCATGTCCCTCTACACCATCTTGTCTCCGTCCTTTGTAATTTTCTTTTTTTTTCTTTGCGGTGTCTTTGGTTTAGGTATTAGGATAACAATGGCCTCATAGAGTGAACTTGGAAGTGTTCCCTCTTCTTGACTATTTTGGAATAGTTTTTGAAGGACAGGTATTGATATTAGTTCTTCTTTTTATGTTTGTAGAATTTCCTGGTGAAGTGGTTTGGTCCTGGAGCCTTGTTTGCTGGGAGCTTTTAAAAATTATAAATTCAATTTCACTACAAGTGATAGTTTGTTCAGATTGTCTGTCTCTTCCTGAATCAGTCTTGGAAGGATATGGTTCTAAGAATTTATTTATTTTATCTAGGTTGTTCAATTTATTGGCATATAACTGTAGTATTCTCTTATGTTTTTTTGTACCTTTGTGATATGAATTATAAATTTTCCTGTTTCTTATGTTGTTAATTTGGATCTTGTCTTTTTTTTTTCTTGATGAGCCTAGCTATAAACTTATCAATTTTGTTTATCTTTTCAAAAAATAAGTTCTTGGTTTTATTGATTTTTCTGGTTTTTCTTTGGGGGGGGTCACTATTTTATTTATTTCCTTTCTGATCTTTATTATCTCCTTCCTTCTCCTGACTTTGGGCTTTGTTCCTTTTTTTTTTTTTTTAATTCTTTCAGATGGTACATTAGGTTGTTCATGTGAGATTTTTCTTATTTCTTGATGAAGGCCTATATCACTGTAAACTTCCCTCTTAAAACGGCTTTTTTTGTGTGTGTGTCCCATAGATTTGGAAAGTTGAATTTTTAGTTTTATTTGTCTTGAGGTATTTTACGATTTCTTCATTGATCTATTGGCTTTTTAGTTGCATGTTGTTTAGTCTCCATTTTTTTTTTTTTACCTATTTTTCTTTCTGTGATTGATCTCTAGTTTTGTATTAGTTTCTAGTTTTGTTTTTTTTTTCAGAAAAAATGCTTGATGTCTTTTTATCCTTTTAAATTTGTTTAAACATGTTTTGTGGCATAGCGTGTAATATGTCCTGGAGAACATTCCATGCGCCCTTGAAAAGAATGTGTAGTCTGCTGTTTGGTGATGTAAAGTCCTTTAGATACCTATTAAGTCCAGTTGGTCTAATGTGTCATTTAAGACTACTGTTTCTTAATTTTTTTTCTGGATAATCTGTTTATTGATGTAAGAAGATGTTAAAGTACCCTACTATTATTGTATTATTGTCAATTTCTCCCTTTACGTCTGTTAAAATTTGCTTCATTTACTTATGTGCTCCTATATTAGCTGTATATATGCTAACGAGTCTTATATCCTCTACTTGTATTGATCCCTTTATCATTATATGATGCCCTTCTTTTTCTTCTGTGGTTGATTTTGTCTGATGAGAGTATTGCTACTCCATCTTTCCTGTCGTTTGCATTTGCATGAAATATCGTTTTCTATTCCCTCGCTTTTAGTCTGAGTGCCTTTAGCTTTGAAGTGAGTCTCTTATAGCCAGGATATAGATGTGTCCTGGGTTTTTTTTAAGTACAATCAGCACTTTATGTCTTTTGATTTGAGCATTTAATCCATTGACATATAAAGAGAGCATTGATTGGTATGTACTTATTTCCATTTTGTTACTTGTTTTTTGTTACTTGTTTGTTGTTTTTGTTCTTTTCTGTTCTTTTCTTCTTCTTTTAATTTCTTCTCCTGTGGTTTGATGGGTGTGTGTGGTATGCTTGTGTTCCTTTCTCTCTAGTTTTTGTGTACCTATTGCCTATTGTATGGTTTTGATTTGTGGTTAACATGGAGTTTATATATGTTGACCTATAACTATGTCTACTTCTTCCAAAGCAGTAGTCATTTAAGTTTAAACACATTCTAAAAGATCTACATCTTTTACTCCCCTCCCCCGTGTTTTTTGTTTTTGATGTCATATTTTACATCTTCATATTTATCCCTTAACTGTTTATTGCAGTTATAGTTGATTTTGCAATTTTTGTCTTTTAATCTTCACATTAGCTTATTTAAGTGGTTGATCCACAGTCTTTACTATATATTTGCCTTTACTAGTGGGATTTTTCCTTTCCTATAAATTCTTACTTGTTGTAGCCATTTCTTTTCCATTTAGGGAAGATGCTTTAACATTTCTTTTAGGGTCAATTTAGTTAGTATTGATGAACTCTTTTAGTTTTTGCTTGTCTGAGAAATTTTTTTCTCTCCTTCATTTATGAATGATAATCTTGTGGGACAGAGTATCTCAGGTTGTAGGTTTCCCCTTTCAGCACTTTAAATATATCATGCCACTCCCTTCTGGCCTGCAAAATCTGTAGAATAATAAGCTGATAGCCTTATGGGTATTCCCTTGTATGTGACTCTTTGTTTTTCATTTGCTGCCTTTAGAATTCTCTATCTTTAACTTTTTCCATTTTAATTATGATATCTCTTGGTGTGGGTCTCTTCAGTTCATTTTGTTTGGGACCCTCTGTGCTTCCTGTATCTGGATGTCTGTTTCCTTCTTCAGGCTTGAAAATTTTTTAGCCATAATTTCATCAAACACATTTTCAACCCCTTTCTCTATCGCTCCTTCTTGAACCCCTATAATGCAAATGTTAGTATGCTTGATGTTGCCTCAGTGATCCCTTAAACTATCCTTACCTTTTTTTTTTTTTTTTTTTTGTGGTATGAGGGCCTCTCACTGCTGTGGCCTCTCCCGCTGCGGAGCACAGGCTCCAGACGCGCAGGCCCAGCGGCCATGGCTCATGGGCCCAGCCGCTTCGTGGCACGTGGGATCCTCCCAGACCGGGACACAAACCCACGTCCCCTGCATCTGCAGGCGGACTCTCAACCACTGCGCCAAAGGATAGGTAAGCCCTATCCTTACCTTTTAAAATTTATTTTTCTTTTTACTGTTATGATTGGGTGATTTCCATTATTCTTTCTTACAGATTGCTTATGCATTCTTCTGCATCACCTAGTCTGCTGTTAAATCCTTCTAGTATGTTTTTCATTCCAGTTATTTTATTCTTTTTCTCTGACTGGTTCTTTTTTATATTTTCTAGTTCCCTGTTAAAATTCTCATTGTGTTCATCTATTCTCTTCCCAAGTTCAGTTAGCATTCTTATTACTAATGCTTTGAACTCTTTATCTGGCAAATTATTTATCTCTGTTTCATTAGTTGTTTTTTCAGGGCTTTGTTTCTTGTTCTTTTGCTTGAAACAAATTCCTTTGTCTTCTCATTTTACTTAACTTTCTTTGTCTTTACAAAATTAGGTGAAACATTTACCTATTTCAGTCTTGCAGGGGTGTCCTGTGTGACAGCATCCCCATGCAGTCTTCACATGCTGAGTGGCTTTCTTGGGATTGCTAATCTGAAGTGAGCACAGGTCACATCTTCCCTTTGGGTGTGCTGGCAGCTACCACCTTGCTGGGAGGCAGGGGTGGACGTGGAGGGGCTAGAGCCAGAGCCAGGTGTGAGCCTGGGTTTCTTCTATGCTCAGTGGCTGTCACCACCCTATGGGAGTGGGTTTGGGGCCCAAGATGCTGGAGCTGAAGTCCCATGTGTCGATTGGAGCTGGTTCCATTCCCTGTAAGTGTGCACTCTCCCCTGCCCTCGGTGTTGGCACCTCCATCCCAGTGGAAGGGAACATAAGAGGAAGAGGGGCTTGAGCGGCCCCCAGTGGGGCTGGGTTATGCCCTGGTATGGTCCCAGCAAGCCAGTCAGAGCCCCAGGCCATTTCTGATCCGCTGCCTTCATGTGCTCACCAGAAACATTCTCCCTTGCCCTGTTTAGAAGCGGGGCCTGGCCCTAGCTGGCTCTGCTTCCTCCAAATGTGTGTACCTTCACCCTAGTGGAGAGCAGCTCTGGAGCAAGAGGAGCTGGAGCAACTGCCTGCCGTGGGCCAGGATGCCTGCTGGGTTGATTCCCATACAGGAGTCAGAGCCCCAGGCTGCTCCCAAACTGCTTCCTTCCCACACACCAGCAGTGGCCGCCCTCACCCTGTTCAGATTCAGGGCTGGTTGCACACCAGCTCCATCACCTCCAAGTATGTTATTCCTTAGCAGTGGCAGCCTTTGCCCTAGTGGAGAGGTGTGCTGGAGCAAGAGGGGCTGCAGCAGTCTCCAGATGCAGGCTGGGGTGCACTGGGGCAGTAGTGGGAAACTGGCATGAGCCCTGGGGCGTTTTCAGCCTACTTTCTCCACCTTGTTCCTGGGAGTAAGCAAGCATGTGTGAGTGGAGTCTCAGTTTCTTTCAACTCTCTGGTACATCCCACTGGTTTTTAAACCTGCTCAGGGGACTCATCTACCTGATGTCCAACCCAGTGGCTGGGGTGCCCAATATGTAGTTCAAACCCCTCAGTCCCCAGGGAGGATCTCCCAACCTGTGATATCTCCTTCCTCTTGTCTGTTTCCTGCTACAAGAACTGGTCCCAGCCTGATCCCCTCTCCTCCCTTCCTACCTGACTCCATGTGGGTCTTTCTTTATAGCCTTGGTTGTAAAAGAGCCTTTCTGCCAGTCTCTAGTTTGTTTTCAGCTAGAGTTGCCCCACACATAGATCTGTTTTTGATGCATTCATTGGGGGAGGTGAGCCCAATGTCCTACTCCACCATCTTGATTTCTCCATTTCTTTATTAAATGCATTTAGTTCATGAATTGTTTTCCTGATTTTGCTTAGTTGTATATCTGTGTTTTCTTGCATTTCATACAGTTTAAGATGATGATTTTACATTCTTTGTCAGGGAAATCATAAATTTCCATTTCCTTGGGGTCAGTTGCTGGAGCTCTATTACTTTCCTTTGGTGGCATCATATTTGTATAATTCTTTGTTGTCTATGTAGCCTTATATTAGTGTCTGTGCATTTGTGAAGCAAGCACCTCTTCCAGTCTTTACAGACTGGTTTCAGAAGATAAAGACGTTCTGTTTGTTTCCCGAGCTGATAGGATTACTTCCATAATTGCAGTTGTGCTGCACTGGAGCCAGTTGTGAGGCTTTTGCTGGGTCTGCAGTAGCATCTATGATTTGTGGGCTTGCTACTGGGTCTTATGCTGGTGTGGATCCCTTCCAGTCCCCAGGTAGATGTGACTACCTGCAGTACCTTGTTCAGTAGGGTGGGACTGGGACAAGGGTCTGCTTTGGGGTCCACGTGTGGGTCCCCAGGTAGCAAGCCTATTACCAGGTAAATGGTGGGTGTGCCTCCTGCCAGATCTTGGGTGGACTGCTGCCTGGTCACTGGATGGGTCCCTGGATGGACAGGACTGACCCTGGACTGTAGCTGAGAGGTACTGGAACTGAGCCTCAATGCTGTTTCAGATTCCACAGCCAAGATTTGCTCTGCAGTCATGGATGGGTATGTCTCCCTCCAGATCACTGGATGGGCTGAATTGGTCCCTGACTGTGGCCAGAGGGGCTGGAGTTGAGTATAGGGCCCTTCCAGGATCTCTTGGAGTGCAGTTATGTTTTCTGACAGGTTCCTGTGCCAGGACTGCTTGGGGATTGTGGTTGGGAGTATTAGGCCCTTTCAGGATCTCTGGGAGTACATACAGGAGTGTGTCCTGTTGGGTACCTGTGGCAGCAGAACTGTTCACAGCCTCCAGTTGGAAGGGGCTAGGACTCAGTGTAGGGCCCTTTCAGTTCTCCAGGGTTGCAGCCAGGTGTGTTTCCTACTGAGACCTTGGACCCTCAGGACTGCTGTAGACTGGCAGACTGTAGTTATGAGGAAGCTGGAGTCACATACAGGGCCTTTTCAGGAACTCCAGGGGACAGAGACAGGAGTGTCTCCTGCCTGGTCTTTGTGCAAGCAGAAATTCTAGAAGACTGTCAGTGAGGGGGCTTGAGCTGAGTATAAACCCCTTTTAGGATCTTAGAGGGTACAGACAAGCGTGTTTCCTATAGGGTTCCTTTGCCAGCATGATTGTTCCTAGACTGTGGCTGGGACTTGCTGGAGCCCTGTTACAGGCTGCTTCAGAATCCACAGTCTGACGGACTGTACCTCACTTCCAGGGGCTTACCTTCAGGGGTTCCCACACCGCAGCCTAGTGAGACTGGAGCTGGTTCAAAGGTCACTTCCTGTTCTACAGCCAGGAACAAGTTCTTTAAGTTCTTTATTATGCCTGTTACCTGATACATGAATGAGTGTGACTCCTTTGGGTCCCTTGACATGTGGCATATACTGGTGACAGACCCAGAGCCAAATGGAGCTGTAGCTAAGTTCTCAGGGGTACAGAGCTATTTCTGTTTCTATAGCTGAGACCACAGTCAGTGAGTCAGCTGCCTAAGTGCAAGCCTGTCTCCTCAAAATGGCTGTCTTCATTCTTGGACTGCACCAGGGTTTCACAATCTCCAACCTGGATCCTGAAGCTCCTGTGAAGACACTTTTGTCTGTGAGTGTAGATGCAAAATTACTGTTCTTGAGGGGGGTTGATTATGTACGAGGGACATTTTTCTGACAAGCAATGCTATATAATGTAATTTCCATCAACTAAGACCAAGATTTTTCAACTCTTTATTTACAAAAATAAAGATAACTAGTAAGCCAAATGTCAGTTGCTAAGTAAGTTAGTTTTTTCTTTACACATTAGTATTAATGCTAATTAAAATGTTAGAATCCTTGACTTTTATTATTTTAGACTTGGGAGACCTGGCGTTGATTGTTATTGTCAACATGAAAGTGGTGCAGCTGTTCTGCAGCTCCAATTCTTGATCAATGAGGTAAGGATTTTCTTAGATATTTCTATCTCACACACACATTGTGTAATCTTTTTAATATTATTTTTCTACATGCTTAAAGATATATACGTATGCAATATTGTTCATGGTCACAGTTTTCATAAAAGACTGTACTCCTGTATTTGTCAGTTTATTAAATTTTAAAGGAAAAATTTTGTATGTACCAGAAGATCCTGTTATTGTGATTGTGTAGTATAATTTATAGATTAATTGTTTAAATGGTTTTTAAAAAATTACTAAAATCCTTTGATTGCTACACTGACCATTAAACTCTCCCTCTACACACTCTCCTCCCACCAATTTGTTTTCTAATCCAGCATTAATTTTCATGTTTTGTCTTTATCTTCCATTAAATAATCTTTTCAGTTATCTACTTTGGGCTTCTTTGTCTGTATATATCTCCATATTCATTTGTTGGTATACATATGCATAGCTTTATAACAATTGGCTGCCTACCCTACTCCTATTTTTATAGACCTATGGTGATGAGGAACTCCCTAAAGACAAAGTTTGTAAAGCTCAGAAAGTTTGCAGATCTTGCAGTAGTTGAAGCCTACTTAAGGCCTTCTTTTTTTTTTTTTTTTTTTGCGGTACGCGGGCCTCTCACTGTTGTGGCCTCTCCCGTTGCGGAGCACAGGCTCCGGACGCACAGGCTCCGGACGCACAGGCTCAGCGGCAACGGCTCACGGGCCCAGCCGCTCTGCGGCATGTGGGATCTTCCCGGACCGGGGCACGAACCTGTGTCCCCTGCATCGGCAGGCGGACTCTCAACCACTGCACCACCAGGGAAGTCCCTTAAGGCCTTCTTGACTCATATTTTTACAATGGATCCTTGAGTCTTTTGAACTCTTTTATATTAAGTGATTCAGTCAATGCAAAAATGTTTTAAGAGTTTATGCCATACCAAATTTGGGCACTTAGGAGATTGAACTCAGTGTATTGAAAGAAAAAAAAAAGAGGTATCACTGGTTGTTTCTTGTGGCATGAATGGTGATCTTTTATTCAGTATCTCTATATATTTGCATATATATATTCTAAGAACTTTTACTCATAAACATGGGTGAAATGTTTCATATAACTTTACACCAGAGATACCTGAGGCATGAAAAATTTGTGATACTGGGAAATGTCCACTTTTTACTTCTCTTAGCTCAAAAATCTTTCTCATAAGGCTGTGAGATTCTCCTTGTTGACCAGCCTAGCATATTTCATGTTGTAGGCATACTTGCTGTGGGGTACCAAAACAAGAGAGGGAAATAAGGAAGAGCAGGGGAAACATTAAAAAAATATTTTATCGTAATAACTAGTCTTTAGTATCTAGACTGACAACCTTTTTGAAGTCTCAGTGTTACTCTATAGCTCCTAGTTGAGAGATCTCAGCCTTTTGCCTTCTGCATGGATGTTTACTGGCAGGCATAAATTGTTCCCAGGTGATTTTCTGTGTGTCCTGTCCTCTGAGAATTGTCTTCAAGGCCATAAGTTTGCCTCTGTGCTGTTACATAACTAAGAAGAAATAAAAGCAAGCCTTCAACATCTTTCCAGTGTTTACATTGTCTGTCCTGAACTGCTCACCTCGATCTGCCTTATACTCAACTTCTGTACCTTTTTCCAAACTTCCCAGCTTCTGACCTCTTGACCTGTGTTTTTATTCAGTTTTTAATCTTTTCACAGATCTTCATTAGTAGTGCTTTTTATGGATTTGCTTTTGTAAATGAGCCCTAGACACCCTGCCAATGTGCTTACTTTCATGTGTCTTATGTTTCTGTTGGTGTTGTTCAGTGGTTCTGTTCACCTCCCTCAAATGCTAAGTTATCTCCTAGTTTTATCATAGAATTATTAATACTGACTTCCTTCCTAGATTTATTCAGCTATTACACTAAGATATTATTGAACATCTGCTGATTTATTTTACTTTCATTGCCGTTGGCATATTATATTATATCTTTTGTATAACACATAACTATTTACTGTAGACAATGTTTTATTTTATATATCATAGTCTATCTTCACCCTATCCCAAATGAGTTTCCACTTTCCTGAGAAATGAGATCACTATTCTATATCTCAAAAAAAAAAATTGTAGTTCATCAAGTACTTCCAAGCAGTCCTAATAATTTTCTAATTTGAATATGTAGAACACTTGAGAACAGTTTACAAAAAAAAGCAGACAAACACAAAAATCCTCAAGGCATGTGTAGGATACATTTTATTGCATGAATGTAATTATCTATGAGTTCATTTTAAAATATATATATCAATGTATACCTCTTTGAATATGTGTATTAACATTTATATACAAATATGCAATTTGTACACATTTTAAAACATTTTAATGGTTATACTCTCTGGTTATGATTATTGTTTTAAAAGTTATTTTTCTTTGAGACTAAAATCATAGGTATATAATATCGAGAACCATCATAGGCAACATGAGCATATGTTTGTTGTAGGAATTGTTATGGAAGAGCATTTAGATTCCTATATTCTCTCTAATTCCTAAAGAAGAAGTAAATTCTAGGAATTTCAGTATAGTTCTTCCTAACATCTACATGGTTTATCATTTTTATATCTGTGATTGATTTAATAAACTGTGAAAGCTTACTTGTAACCGAGTACTTTGTAAAGTATGAAAAGAATTTTAGGTATCTCCAGACTACCATAATTGTGCAAGATCACTTTTACAGAACACATTCAATACTCTAGAGTAGCTTCAGGCTCTGACAGGGCAAGCATTGATGTTTTTTTGCTGGGAAACTCAATGGCAAAAGTTCTGACATAGTTTAAGATGATCTTAACTCAGTAAAATAAATAGTTTATAATAGTTTAAGATGATCTTACTTAACTCAGTAAAATAAATAATTTAAAATATGTATATGAAGTCATACATGGCAGCTAATTTTCTGCCCATATGGTGTCTGCCATACTAATAGGTAGAACCCATCCTATTGTATTTGAAGTAGGATCCATTTTTATTTGGAGGCTTTGTATAAAAAGGATCTTAGTATTATTTTTGTAGTTATACTGAATTCTAGTTGGAGAAATGTTTTCTTTTATTACAGATGTTTTCTTTTGTCATAGATGAAGCTTTTTGAAGTAAGAAAACAAATTAAATTATGTCAAATATACTATATAGGAAGACTATATACTTCTTAACTATACAGAAAATTTTAAGGAAGACTATATACTTCTTTTAGGAAGACTATACACTTCTTAACTATACAGAAAATGTTTACAAACAGTGTATTTTTATATGACCAGATTGCAATTTAAAACTGGGTTGGATATTTGCTTTTCTGTAGAGCTACATGGTATATGTATAAATAGTAAAAACAACAAAAAAATTAAACTTAGTTTTTCCCAAAGAAAATATAAGAAATCTTTAATAGTCACAATGATTCTTATAATAATAATCCCTCTATTGATAAATGCATATTCCTTGAACTAATCATTCTCACCAATCCATATACAGTAGTTTACCTGCTTCTTCTACTGTTAGCATTCTTAGGCTTCCTGACTGAAGTATGTGCATTGTCCTTCCTTGTATTTCTACATTATATAAATACAAATAACATTAAAAGCAGTGAAAAATTCAGTAAATTAGCTTGTTTTTGCTTCGCAAAAAACCCCCCATAAATTAGTAAATCGCTCACTTTGTCTTCATTTTGTTCCAGGGTGCTTTGGTCAGTGCAGGTTCAGATGATACACTTCATTTGTGGAACCTTAGACAAAAAAGGCCAGCAGTTCTTCATTCTCTTAAATTTAACAGAGAACGGTAAGAATGTAAGAGTTAAACAATTTTTTAACGTGTAAGAAAATTATTTCCCGATCAAGTTTCAGGTTAATTTTTGAAAGAATTAAAAAAATAATATTAATAGCTAGAAATAATATTTATGCTTACTTTTATAATAGTTTATTTTCATAGAAAATTCATAATTGATATAGATTCAGTCCTTTTCTAATGGGAACTCCTAGCATCCTTGTTCTCCTTGCTATAAACTAGGACTTCACCAATGATGTGTTCTTTTCCTTAGGTCAAGGTGCTGAAAAGCCAGACCTAAAATTTAAAAGTCAAGTAAATACTAAATGTATTTCCACACCTTTTGATCATGGAAGTTACATCCTACACTTTCACCCTTTTGCTTAAATATTTTTTACCTTAAAAAAATATGAGACAGAGGTTTTAGACATCCAAAAATGTTGGTACTAAATGTTGCGCAACATTGCACATCCAAGATTGATATTTTCAAAGATGGTGAATTGATCAGAATTCAAATTCTCCCATTTTAGAATGAAATAATAATTAGAAAAAGAAAATTTTATGAATGGATATGGAAAATGTTACTAGATTTTATTTGTAACAAATTGTCCCAAATTTTAATGTTTCTAGTGTTGGTTTCAACCAGAGCTAGAATATAACAGACATCTACTTAGCTGATAATCCACCTTGAGATGAAGTAAAATTTGTATTTTATTATCTGTATCTGTTATTTAACTATTAAATGATCTGATATTTGTTTATTATTTGGGAAACAGTCAAACTTTTTGGTGTGATTGAGAAGGGCTATCACAGGAAAAATTGATATTAATGAAAGAAAAAGAAACCTCTGAGAAGTAAATTTACACAGATTAGCAAGTACTAGTCAAAACTGAGTTAGGTAGATGATAGAGACAGGCAGCCACTGCTGAGAGCTCAAGAAAGTGCTTATTTTATTTTGTTGAATGGTAATAGTTCATAAGGAATCATCACTGTATGGGCAGAGCTTAATGAAGTAAACCTGTTTTTATAGGTTTGTTGAGAAAAAAGGATGGCAGCTATAGACATTCTTCCTTTTTCTATTTGGAGCGTTTTCTTTTTCTTCTTATATGTGTACTGTAATATTTGAATCATTAACCTTCAATATTCTGAGTAGTATTCATGAGTATTATGTCCACAGTATTTTGGGATTCAGCATCAATGGAAGTTTTTGTTAATCCAGTATTTTTTTGAGAGGAGGAAATTTATATTTTAGCTATTTGCTAAAACTAGATAGGACTTCTTTCTTTATATTATATCTAATTTTGGTTATTTTATCTTAAATTTTAAAATAAGTAATGTAGCAAATATTTCAGGATATAAAAAGTTGAAAGATCAGTCAAGAGTTGTTATACTGTTCCTTGTACCTTTACCACTAAAAATATTACCTACCTCAGATATTGCCATATTGATTTTATCTCTTTCTCTACTTGTAAGATTTTTTGTTTGTCAATGTTTTGAGTAGATCTGGCCCTACCCTTTTGTGTAGATGGGCAGAATGAGTTTTTTTCCCCTCACAATTGGAATGTTGAAGGAAATGTTCTGGCCTCTTTTATAGCCATTTTGGGGAGAAGAAATGATTGATGGTGATGATTTCCAGTTATAATTTTATTAACTCATTTGAGGTATATTTAACTGGTAGGAACGTAAAAGACCAAGCTGACAGATTTTGGACAAGTTTAAATCTTAGGAACTTTGCAGGCACTGCCTATTTTTTTAAATTAATTTTTATTGGAGTATAGTTGCTTTACAATGTTTTGTTAGTTTCTGCTGTACAGGAAAGTGAATCAGTCTTACGTATACATATATCCCCTCTTTTTTAGATTTCTTTCCCATTTAGGTCACCACAGAGCATTGAGTAGAGTTCCCTGTGCTATACAGTAGGTTCTCATTAGTTACCTATTTTATACCTAGTAGTGTATATATGTCAATCCCAATCTCCTACTTCATCCCACCCACCCACCTTGGTATCCATAAGTTTGTTCTCTACATCTGTGTCTCTATTTCTTCTTTGCAAATAAGTTCATCTATACCATTTTTCTAGATTCCACATGTAAGTGATATTATACGGTGTTTGTTTTTCTCCTTCTGACTTATTTCACCCTGTATGACAGTCTCTGGGTCTGTCCACATCTCTGCAAATGGCACTATTTCATTCCTTTTATGGCTGAGTAATATTCCACTGTATATATGTAGCACATCTTCTTTATTCATTCTTCTGTTGATGGACATTTAGGTTGCTTTCATGTCCTAGCTATTGTAAATAGTGCTGTAATGAACATTGGGGTGCATGTATCTTTTTGAATTATGGTTTTCTCTGGGTATATGCCCAGGAGTGGGATTACTGAGTCAAATGTAGTTCTGTTTTTAGTTTTTTGAGGAATCTCTGTACTGTTCTCCATAGTGGCTGTGCCAATTTGCATTCCCACCAACAGTATAGGAGAGTTCCCTTTTCTCTACACACTCTCCAGCGTTTATTGTTTGTAGGTTTTTTTGATAATGGCCATTCTGACCAGTGTGAGGTGATACCTCATTGTAGTTTTGATTTGCATTTTTCTAACAATTAGTGATGTTGAGCATCTTTTCATGTGCCTCTTGGCCATCTGTATGTCTATCTAGGTCTTCCGCCCATTTTTTCTTTGGGCTATTTGTTTTTTTGATATTGAGCTGCATGAGCTGTTTGTAGACTTTGGAGATTAATCCCTTGTCAGTTGCTTCGTTTGCAAATATTTTCTCCAATTTTGAGGGTTGTCTTTTCATTTTTTTAATGGTTTCCTTTGCTGTGCAAAAGCTTTTAAGTTTAATTAGGTCCCATTTGTTTATTTTTGTTTTTATTTTCATTACTTTAGGAGATGGTTCAAAAAAGATCTTGCTGCGATTTATATCAAAGAGTGTTCTGCTTATGTTTTCCTCTAAGAGCTTTATAGTGTCTGGTCTTACATTTAGGTCTTTAATCCATTTGGAGTTTATTTTTGTGTATGGTGTTAGGGAGTGTTCTAATTTTATTCTTTCACATGAAATTAAAAGACAGTGCTGTCTGACATTGCCTGTTTTAATGCTTACAAAAATGTGATATTTATCTTTTTGTGAAAGTTTAATTATCTTGAACTTGAGAATAATAATTAATATCACAATTTATTGTGGAGCAGAAAATATCTTTAAATGTATCATGAATGCAAGGCTTAAGTCAATGAAGGAGAATTTAACCAAGTGTCTTTGGGAACTCTAAGCCCTCTTAAATCGGCCATTTAACTGTATACATTTCTATATACTTGTCAACTGGAAGAAAGACACACAATATGAGAGTTGGGAGTGAAGTTTTATTGAGGGTCTTACTGAGGACTATAGCTGGGAGATAGCCTCTCAGATAGCTCTGAGGAACTGCTCCAAAACCACAGGGGAGGAGCCAGTATATAAATTTTTTGGCTGGGAAATACAAGTAGCAAGCATAAAAGATTACTGCTAATCACAAGGAACAGACATCTCAAGTTAATGATTTAAGTGCTTTTCTATGTATGGGAAGATGCAAGAATCTGGGGTCATTCAAATTCTTCCTTAGATATGAATCTTAACTGTCTAGGGACCATATATCTAAAACACAGAATGTTCCATCCTGTTTTTCTCTGTCCTGAATTCCCCTCTGGGGGCCCTGTCAGTGGGTGACTGCAGTGGGTTGTAACTTAATCCTTGTAGAACTGGAATGTTGGGCAATATTCTTTGTTTATGTATCCTTGTGCTTATGCCATATACATATTTAGTTTATATAGTCTGTAAATTTTAGGTTTTTTTAATTAGGGCAACTTCAGTCTTTGGTTTTATAGTCTTTGAAGGTAGCAACCAGGCTTAGATTGTTGAGAAGTAGGTTTAGATATTCCAGCTGCTTCTGGTGGATGATCTTTGGGTTCCTCTCATATCAGAGTTTATAAACTTAAATATGGAAGAAAAACTTTTGATTTCTGTGGTACATGATCTGAAAAATGAATAAAATCAAGCATTTACATTTCAGGCATATTAACAGTCCTTGTTATCACTGATCATAAATCATGTAATGTTGGGGAAAGCCTAGAATTGTTCTATATGGTTTTCAAGTAAAATTCAACAGATAGGCTATAATATACAGATCATAAAGTATTTGTACTAATTATATCAGAGTTTATTTTTTCTGTCAGTGGTGTTCTGCTAATTAATATTGTCAAAATACTTCTAAGGAATATTAGCTAAACCGCCAGGAAGGAATATGTTATTAAGAACCTTATTTCTGAAATCTCTAGCAAACTTGACCCATCAGAGTTGGCTTTGGGGGACACTATTTATAACCCAAATTTAAAATATTTTATTGCTTTATAAAGATAATCTGAATTACTTTTCTTTTAAAATTTTCTTAAGTAATTAGCATATTTGCCTGGTTTGACAGTCAAAAGATAAAAGTTGTATGTACAGTGAAGGATCTTTCTTCCCCTCCTGTCCCCTGGACACTCTGTCTATCCGCAGAGCCAAGCAGTGTTATTAATTTCTTGTGTCTTTCTAGAGATTCATTCTGTACACATATAAGCAAATATTATATGTAACATAATTTTCTTCTTTATGTATTTATAGACAAATATGAAAGTATCATATATTTCTGTTACATAAGTTGTAGCACATTATACAAACAGTTTTGTACCTTGTTTTTTTCCCTTTACATGTTCTCAAGATCATTCCTTATTAGTACATAAAAAGTTTCCTTATTCTTTTTTTGGTGTGTGTGCAAATGTTACCAAACTGCCAAGAAACTGTGTAAATATTAAAGTGTATGCCTTGAAATAATTTTACATCCATGTAACAAATGCACAATTCAAGAAACAGAAAATTGCTAAAGCCACAGAAATCCCTCTGTGTTACCTTCTAATCACTACCTAACCCCCAAGTGTGACACTATTCTGATTTCAAACATTATAGATTAGTTTTGCCTGTTGTTTTTCACAGTTATAGGAATGGAATTGTACATATCTACTTACTTGTATTTGGCTTCTTTTTTTAAAAATAAATTTAATTAATTAATTAATTAGGCTGCATTGGGTCTTTGTTGCTCTGCGTGGGCTTTCTCTAGTTGTGGCGAGTGGGGGCTACTCTTCATTGCTGTGCGTGGGCTTCTCACTGAAGTGGCTTCTCTTGTTGCGGAGCATGGGCTCTAGGCACGTGGGCTTCAGTAGTTGTGGCTCGTGGGCTCTAGAGCACAGGCTCAGTAGTTGTGGCACACGGGCTTAGTTGCTCCCCGGCATGTGGGATCTTCCCGGACCAGGGCTCGAACCTGTGTCCCCTGCATTGGCAGGTGGATTCTTAACCACTGTGCCATCAGGGAAGTCCCTATTTGGCTTCTTTTGCTCAACATTATATTTGTAAGTTTCATTCATGTTGCATGTAGCCATAGTTTATTATTTTCATTGTTATGTAGTATTCAATTTAATGGATATTCTTTAATTTGATTCTTTAATTTTAAAAATTTAATTCTTTAATTTAAAAACTTTTAAAATTTTGTAAATTTTAGAAATAACTTGTCAAATTCCACAAACACATCTGAGATTTTGATTAGAAATATCTTGAATCTGTAGATCAATTTGGGGAGAACTGACATTCCCCGTGATGATGGGGAATGGCAATATCGATTGATTGTCATTAACAATGATGACATATTGATTCATTGCCTGAATCACACACAGTCAGGGAATCAAACATGGTATATATCCCACCACTTACTTAGGTATTCTTTGATTTCTCTAAATGACATTTATGGATTTCTCGGTAGAGGTCTTCTATATTTTTATGTTTAGTCATAAATATTTGATAATTTTAAATGCTATTGAAAATTGTACATAATGATAAAAGGATAATATATTGTAAATTGTATGTAATGATAATTATATTACAGTATATTATTTTTAATATTTTTGTTGGAATATGAAAATATAATTTATTTTTATATGTTGACTTTGTGTCCAATGACTTTACTTAAATTCAAATTGCTTATCTATTGTAGATTTTCCTATGTACACAGTCATGCCATCTTCAAATAATGACAGTTTTATTTCCTTCTTTAGTTTTATGTCTTTATATTTATTTTTTTATTATTGCACTGGGGTTAGGACCTTCTATTAGTTTTTTTTTTTTGCACTGTTGGAGTACTGAAGCATTTATTTATTTATTATTATTAATTTTTTTTACATCTTTATTGGAGTATAATTGCTTTACAGTGTTGTTAGTTGCTGTTGTACAACAAAGTGAGTCAGCTATATGTATACATATATCCCCGTATCCCTTCCCTCTTGAGCCTCACTCCCACCCTCCCTATCCCACCCCTCTAGGTCGTCACAAAGCATCGAGCTGATCTCCCTGTGCTATGCAGTGGCTTCCCACTAGCCTTCCATTTTACATTTGGTAGTGTATATGTGTCAATGCTACTCTCTCACTTCGTCGCAGCTTCCCCTTCCCCCGCCTGTTGTATTAGTTATTTATTGCTGTGTGACAAAATTACACAAACTTAGTGGCTTAAAACAACATGCATTTCTTATCTCAGAGTTTGTAGGTCAGGAAACCAGGTGTGGCTTAGATGAGTTTCTGTTTCAGGATCTCACAAACTACAGTTAAGGTGACTGCCAGGGCTGTGACCTCATCTGAGGCTTGATTGGGAAAGGATCCATTTTCAAAACTTATTTGGTTGTTGGCAGCATTCTGTTCCCTAACAAGTTGATGCATCGAGAGCCTTAGTTTTTACTGGCTGTTGACCAGAGACCACTGTCAATTGCTTCCAATATGCCTTTCTCCATAGGACATCTGACAACCTGGCAGCTTCCTTCTTCAGAGTCAATAAGGGAGAGAGTCTTCTCACAAGATGAATGTTACAATCACATGTGATTTAGTAATGAAAGTGGCATCTCATGACCCTTGCTATATTCCGTTGGTTATAAGCAAATCACAGGTCCTGTGCACACAGAAGGGGAAGGGGATTATGCAAGGGCAAGGATATCAGGAGGTGGTGATTGTGGGGACTACCTTGGAATCTGTCCATCATAGACTTCCAGTACAATATTGAATAAAATGTCCAAGGACAATGCTTTTCTTGTCTACTTACTGATCTTAGGGAAAATATTTTTATTATTTCACCTTTAAGTGTATGTTTGCTGCACGTTTTTAAATAGATATTCTTCATTAGTTTAAGAAAGTTTCTTGTGCTCCTAATTTGTTATAAGCATATATATTTTAAAATTATGAATGGTGTTAAATTTTATCACATAGTTCTTATGCATCTTTTGTGATGATCATATTATTTTTTTCTTTTTTATCTATTAATGTGGTAAATAACATCACTTGATTTTTGCGTGTTAAATGACCCTTGTATTCCCAGAATAAATACAACTTTTGTGATGTATTAGCATTAATATATGTGCTGAATTTGCTAATATTTTGCTAATAAGTTGGTTAAGAGTTTTATATTTATGTTAAAAAGACCTTTGCATGTAAGTTTCCTTTCTTTTGAATTCCCTGCTAGGTTCTTAAGTCATAGTTATTTTGACCTTATAAAATGGAGGGGAATGAGGGAATGTTTCCTCTTTTCTATACTCTACAAATACTTGTGAAAGATTGGTATTATTTCTTCCTTAAAATTTGAAAAAAACTTCATCAGTAAAGCAATCTGGGCCTGGGTTTTTCTCTGTGGGAAGATTTTAAATGGCATATTCATTTCTTTAATAGGTTTAGGAATATTCAGATATTCTTTTTTTCCTTGAGTCAGTTTTGGTAAGTTATGTTTTGATAGAAATTTATCCTGTTCATCAAAACTTTTAAATTTATTGGCCTTAACAGTAGTGTCTATAGTAATTTTCTGTTTTTCATTCATTTTTTTCTCTCTTTTAAATTGAGGTATAGCTGATTTAAAATATTGTGTTAGTTTCAGGTATAAAGCAAAGTGATTCAGTTATATATTTCAGATTATTTTCCATTATAGGTTATTATAAGATATTGAATATTGTTCCCTGAGTTATACAGTAAATCCATATTGCTTATCTGTTTTATATATAGTAGTGTATATTCATTAATCCCATACTCCTAATTTATCCCTCCCCTCTTCCCTTTCCCCTTTGGTAACCCATAAATTTGTTTTTTAAGTCTGTTAGTCTGTTTTGTAAATAAGTTCATTTATATCATTTTTTTTAGATTCCACATATAAGTGATATTATATGATATTTTTCTTTCTCTGTCTGACTTACTTCACGTAGTATGATAATCTCCAGTCCATCCATGTTGCTGCAAATGGCATTATTTCATTCTTTTTAATTCCATTGTATATATGTACCACATCTTCTTTTTCCATTCTTGTCGATGGACATTTAGGTTGCTTCCATGTCTTGGCTATTGTAAACAGTGCTGCAGTGAACATTGGGGGTGCATGTATCCTTTCGAACCATGGTTTTCACTTTTCTCCACACCGTTTCCAGCATTTGTTGTTTGTAGACTTTTTGATGATGGCCATTCTGACCAGTGTGAGGTGATATCTCGTGGTTTTGATTTGCTTTTCTCTGATAATTAGTGATGTTGAGCATCTTTTCATGTGCCTCTTGGTCATCTGTATGTCTTCTTTGGAGAAATGTCTATTTAGGTCTTCTGCCCATTTTTGCATTGGGTTGTTTGTGGTTTTTTTGGTATTGAACTGCATGAGCTGTTTGTAGATTTTGGAGAGTAATCCCTTGTCAGTTGATTCATTTGCAAATATTTTCTCCCATTCTGTGGGTTGTCTTTTCATTTTGTTTATGATTTCCTTTGCTGTGCCAAAGTTTTTGAGTTTAATTACGTCCCATTTGTTTACTTTTGTTTTATTTCCATTACTCTAGGAGATGGATCGAAAAAGATATTGCTACGATTTATGTCAAAGGCTGTTCTTCTGTTTTCCTCTGAGAGTTTTATAGTATCAGTCTTAAATTAGGTCTTTAATCCATTTTTAGTTTATTTTTGTGTATGGTGTTAAAGAATGTTCTAATTTCATTCTTTTTTATAGCTGAGTAATATCCCATTGTGTGTGTGTGTGTATATATATATATATATATATATATATACATGCACCACATGTTCTTTATAGATGGCCAACAGGCACATGAAAAGATGCTCAGCATCGCTAATTATTAGAGAAAAGCAAGTCAAAACCACAATGAGGTATCACCTCACACTGGTCAGAATGCCATCATCAAAAAGTCTACAAATAATAAATGCTGCAGAGGGTATGGAGAAAAGCAAACCCTCCTACACTGTTGGTGGGACTGTAAATTGGTGCAGCCACTATGAAAAATCAGTATGGAGGTTCCTTAAAAAAGTAAAAACAGAGCTATTATATGATCTAGCAATTCCACTCTGGGCATATACCCAGAAAAGCTGAAAACTCGATTCAAAAAGATACATGCACCCCAATGTTCATAGCAGCGCTATTTACAATAGCCAAGACATGAAAGCAACCTAAGTGTCCATCAACTGATGAATGGATAGAGAAGATCTGTTCTTCATTCTTGATATTGGTGATTTTTGAGTTATCATTTTTCATGATCAATCTGCATATTTATCATTTTTGTGATTTTGATAGATTTATCATTTTGATGGATTTGTTGACTTCCTCAGTTGAACAACGTATGTTACTCTAGTTCATTGATGACTACTCTTTGCAACTTTTGTTGTGTCTGATTAACTATCTTTTAACTAGATTCTTGAGATGGAATCTCATGTAATTAATTTAATATTTCTTCATTATAACAAATGAATTTAAGGCTAAAATTTTTCCTGTAAATTATACTGTTTTAGCTGTATTTGGAGATTGTAGGTATGTCTTATCCTTATTAATGTGAAGCTAAAATCTGTTATAATTTCTCCATGATTTCTTGTGTTATTTATAAATGACTTAATTTCCAAGCAGTTGGAGGTTTTCTATTTATCTTTTTATTGTTAGTAAACAATGAAATACTACTGTGGAGAGATTATAGTCTATATGATTTTAGTTCTTTTTTCATTTGTTAAGACTTGTTTTATGATTCTGAATATAGACAATTTTGGTAAATGTGCACAAAAACTGAATTTTTACTCATCTGTTATTGGGTGCATGTTATATATGTAAATTAGACCAGGTTTGTTAATTGTGTTGTTTGGATTTTTAAATTATTACTGGCTTCTATTTGTATTTGTTCCAGGTAGTATTGAGGAGTGTTAAAATATCCCACTATGATTATAGATCTGACTACCTCTCTTTCTCTCTCTTTTTTTTAGTTGGGGTATAGTTGTTTACAATGTTGTTAGTTTCTGCTGCACAGGGAAGTGTAGGGATACTTCTCTTTTTAATGCTAACAATTTATATGTTTTGAAGCTAAATTGTTGGATGCATACAGATTTGGAATTGTTATATATATTTATTTATTCCTTTATCAGTATGAAATATCCCCTTTCTCTTTAGTAATGTATCTTGTTTTAAAATATACATTGTTGATATTTATATAGCTATACCAGCTTTCTTTGGTTAGTTTTTGCATGGTGTGTATTTTTCTATTTTTTTACTGTCAATTTCTCTATGTTCTTTTTTGTAAACATATACTTTAAAAAATTAGTCTGACAATCTTGGTCTTGTACTTGGTATATTTACATTTAATATAGTTTACTGATATATCTGGGTTTATATCTACTATCTTAATGTTTTTTATTTCACTCTAATTTTTATATTTCTTTTTAATTTCCCTTGCTTTCGATTTAAACTTTTGATTATCCTATTTTCTCTATGTGAAGTTAATATGTATTTTTTCCCTTTTGTTTGAGGGTTTAACTTAGAGGTTTCAACATAGAAGCTTCACTTATTTCAGTCTAAAACAGTATTTCTTTTGTCACTTCTTTGATAATGACAGTAACTTAACGTTTATCTCCATTTACCATCCCTCTTGCCTTTTGCATAATTGATACCATGTGTTTTATTTCTAGATTCACTTTAAACTCCATAATGTATTGCTAATATAGTTTATAATCTCAATATTCAGTTTATATTAATATATTTTTAGCATTATATGTTTATTCTTTCTTCTGATCCTTATCTCTTTCTGTAATTCTGTTTGGATTCATTTTCTTCTTCTTAAGAATATTCTTTATTCTTTATTTTACTGTAGGTTTATTGGGATGAATTCTCTCAGGCTTTGTTTGTTGTTATTTCACTTTTTAGAAAACTTATTTTGAAATAATTGTATATTTGCAGCAAGTTGCAAAAATAGTACAGAGAGGTTCTGTGTTCCCTTCACCCAGTTTTCTCCAATTATAATATCTTATATAACTATAGTACAATATTAACCAAGAGATCAACATTGTACTACTCACAGTTTCAGATTTCACTCACTTTACATGTACTCATTTGTGTGTGTGTGTGTGTGTTTGTAGTTGAGTCTGCCCTAAATAATGCAATTTTATCATATGTGGACACTCATGTAAACACCACTACAATCAAAATAAGAAACTGTTCTATTATTTCAGAGATCTTTTTTGTGCTGTACCTTTGTAGTTACACTCACTCTCCTCCCTCCCTGTCCCATTACTAATCCATGGAAATTTTCTGCATATAGATCTTGTACATATGTTGTTAGAATTATATCCATGCATCTCATTTTTTGGTGCTATTATAGATGATATTGTGTTTTTAAATTTAAATTTCATTTGTTTATTTCTGGTACATAGTAAAGCAATTGACAGCAATTGTCCTGTATCCTGAAACCTTACTAAAATTGCTTATTAGTTTTAGGAGGTTGTTTTTGTCAGTTCTTTGGAATTTTCTACATAGAGAATCATGTCTTCTATGAACGTAGACATTTTTATTTCTTTTTTCCCAATCTATATATCATTTATTTCTTTTTAATTTTCATATTACATTAGCTACGTCATCTAATACAATGTTGAATAGGAGTGATGAGAGGGGACATCATTCCCTTGTTTCTGATCTTAGGGGACAAGCATGTATTCTCACCATTAAGTGTGATGTTGAAGCATTTTTGTAGCTATTCTTTTTTTTTTTTTTTGCTGTACGCGGGCCTCTCACTGTTGTGGCCTCTCCTGTTGCGGAGCACAGGCTCCGGAAGCACAGACTCAGCAGCCATGGCTCACGAGCCTAGCCGCTCCGTGGCATGTGGGATCTTCCCGGACCGGGGCACGAACCCGTGTCCCCTGCATCGGCAGGTGGACTCTCAACCACTGCGCCACCAGGGAAGCCCCTGTAGCTATTCTTTATCAAGTTGAAGAAGTTCCTTTTTATTCCTAGTTTATTGAGAGTTTTTGTTATTGAGCAAGGGCTCGTGTGCCCACGGCGCAGAAAGCCAAACTCTGACAGTGGTTGTTTGAAGCCAAGTTAGGGCTTATTTGTAGGGCGGCAAGCAAGGAAGTGGGAGACGTGTCTCAGATTTACTCCAACTTGGTCTTTGAATTAGAGTTTTTTTTATAAGGGGGAAGAACATAGAGGCTGGATTAATCATCATCTCGTGACATTTCTTAATCTTTGTTTCAGGAGAAAGGATGTCTCTAGTTTATGATTCTCAGGCCACGTGGTCCATGGCTCAGGGGTCTGTTAGCTCATCTTGCCCTGGAGAAACAACCTCAGTTTGTACGTTAATGATGATATCTATAGTAGCAATTTTAGTATATTAATGATGTCATCAACAATAGCAATTTTAGTCATTTGACTCTGGTTGATTAGTTTTCAGTTAGCACCAAATTGATGTCAGAGGGGACAAGAAAGGGAATAATGTTTTTGATGGAGAGGTTAATCATAAACTCAGTAAGGGAACTCAGATTTAGCAAGAGTTGGTTTCATTTTTGTTATGAATGAGCGCTGGATTTTTTCAAATGTTTTTCCTGCATCTATTGACAATATCCTTCTTCTTTCGACTGGTGGTATAATTCATTACATTAATTGATTTTCAAATACTGAACTAGCCTTGCATACCTAGAATAAATCACGTTGAGTTGTAGTGTAGAATTATTTTTATACAGTTTAAAAATTTTATTTGTTAATATTTTGTTGAAGACTTTTGCAGGTATGCTCATGAGAATCATTGGTCTATTGTTTTCCTTTCTTGTGATGTCTTTGTCTGGTTTTGGTATTAGGCTAATGTTAGCCTCATAGCATGAGTTAGAAAGTGTTACCTCCGCTTCTATTTTCTGGAAGAGATTATAGATAATTGGTATTTTCTTTTCCTTAAATGTTTAGTGGAGTTCACTGATGAACCCATCTGGGCCTGTTGCTTTCTTTTATTTTTTTAAAGGTTATTAATTCATTCAGTTTCTTTAATAGGTATAGTCCTACCGTGTGACTGAACCACACAGATTCCATTTTGTTAGCTCCATCTTAGGCCTGAAGTCCTAATTCTTCCTCTTTCTGTGGGACTGAGCTTTAGCCTACTCACAAGGAATATGCCCAAACCAGATAAGTCCCCAATCAACTTCTACCCTTATACCCTTATGAAAACTAGGAGAATGCCTTTTGCTGATACAGATGCTTAATGGTCATGAGGCCCCCGGGGTGGGGGCAAACCCTTGTTCCTGTTGGTACGGACATGCTTCTCACTTGGTAGGCAGATTCTATTCTTACCTTTGGCCCTTTTATATCTCTAGGCACCCCTTTCATCCTCTTGGAGTGCAGCTGCAAATGCCTCTGAATCATTGTCCACCCAGTCCTGCCTTTGTGTAAGATAACTACAGTAAACTTCATAATTACACTTTCTGGAGATGCCTGCTTCATTTTTTGGTCCTAAAGTTCCCTCTCAGTTCAAAGGATATTATTCAATATCTCCACCTCCCAACACCTATTCAGATTATCTACTTTTCTTTGTGTGAGTTTTAGTAGTTTGTGTCTTTCAAGGACTCAGGCCATTTCTTATAGGTTATAAAACTTGTGGACATAGAATTTTTCATAGTATTCCTTAATGATCCTTTTAATATTCATGGGAGTAGCATGATGATCCTCCTTTGTTTCTGACATTGGTAATTTGTGTTTTCTCTCTTTTGCTCTTGATTAGCCTGGCTAGAGGTTTATCAATTTTATTAATCTTTTTAAAGAACAATATTTTGGTTTTGTTGATTTTCTCTATTTTTTACTTTTTTTACTTTTGCTCTAATTTTTTACTCTTTCCTTTATTCTTCTTGCTTTAATATTAAATTGCTCTTCTTTCTCTAGTTTCCCAAAGTGTAATATTAGATTATTGGTTTTAAAACTCTTTTTTTTAAGTTTTATTTTAAATTGAGGTATAGTTGATTTACAGCATATTATGTTGTGTTAGTTTCAGGTGTACAGCAAAGTGGTTCAGTTATATATATATATATACACACACATATATTCATCCTTTTTCAGATTCTTTTCCCATATAGGTTATTACACAATATTGAGTATAGTTCCTTGTGCTATACAGTAGGTACTTGTTGATTATCTATTTTGTGTATACTAGTATGTATATGTTAATCCCAAATTCTTAATTTATCCCCGCACCACCACCTTTCCCCTTTGGTAACCATGTGTTTGTTTTATTTTCTCAAATATTCACTTTGGTGCTATAAATTTTCCTCTTAGCCCTGCTTTCACTGTGTCCTATAAATTTTGAGTAGTTCTGCTTTCATTTAGTTAAAATATATAAAAAAATCTTCTTGAGATGTCTTCTTTGAACCATGCTTTATTTAGATATGTATCTGTAAATGTGTGGGAATTTCCCAGCTATCTTTCTGTATTTGATTTCTAGTTCAGTTCCATCATATTTTGAAAACACACTTTATGTAATTCCTACTTTTAGAATTTGTTAAGGTGTGTTTTATTCCAGAATGTGTTTGTCTTAGTGAATATTTCATGTGAGCCTAAACAGAATATAATTTTGCTGTTTTTATTTGGAGTAATATATAAATGTCAATTACATCAAGTTGATTGATGCTGCTATTCTGGTCACCTGTATTCTGACTTTCTGCCTCGGTGTTAGAGTCTCCAGCTATATTAATAAATTCTTCTCTTCATACTTGCATTTCTATCAGTTTTTTTCATGTATTTTAATGTTTGTTGTTAATTAATTAATTTATTTTTGCTGTGTTGGGTCTTTGTTTCTGTGCGAGGACTTTCTCCAGTTATGGCAAGCGGAGGCCGCTCTTCATCGTGGTGCACGGGCCTCTCACTATGGCAGCCTCTCTTGTTGCGGAGCACAGGCTCCAGACGTGCAGGCTCAGTAGTTGTGGGTCACGGGCCTAGTTGCTCCGCGGCATGTGGGATCCTCCCAGACCAGGGCTCCAACCCGTGTCCCCTGCATTAGCAGGCAGATTCTCAACCACTGCGCCACCAGGGAAGCCCTTAATGTCTGTTGTTACGTGCATATACATTAAGATGTTACATCTTCTTGGAGAATTGACCTTTTTATCATTATCTTATGCCCATCCTTATCCCTGATAATATTTATTGTTCTGATGTCTGCTTTGTCTTAAGTTAATATAGCTACTTCAGCTTTCTTTTGATTAGTGTTAGCATCATATGTATATCTTTCTCCTTTCACATATAAGTGAAAACATGCAGTATTTGTCTTTCTCTGACTTCACTAAATATAGTACCCTCCAGGTCCATCCATGTTGTCACAAATGACAAAATTTCATTCTTTCTATGGCTGAGTAATATTCCATTGTATATATCTCCCACATCTTTATTTACTCATCCGTTGTTGGGCACTTAGGTTGCTTCCGTATCTTGGCTGTTGTAAGTAATGTTGTTATGAACCTTGAGGTGTGTATATTTTTTGAATTAGTGTTTTCATTTTCTTTGGATAAATATCACAGAGTGGAACACTGTCAGTATTTTTAAGAGTTTTTGTTTCAATAACCCATAGTTATTTTTCTTATCTACTTTGAAAATCTCTATCTTTTAATTTGTCAACAAAGACATTTACATGTAATTGTTGAATAGTTGAATTAATATCTACCATATTTGTAACTGTTTTCTAAACATTGCACTTATTCTTTAAATCTTTTCTTCCCCCTTTTCTACCTTTTCTGGTTTTAATTGGGCATTTTGTATGATTTTGTTTTCTCTCTTCTCCTAGCATATCAGTTATACTTCTTTAGAAAGTTTGTAGTGGTTTTTCAATATGCATTTACAATGCATGTAAGTCTGCTTTCCAATACCATACACTAAGGACACTAACAGGTTGTAAGTGAAGGGATGGAAAAAGATATGTCAAGAAAATGGAAACCAAAAAAGAGCAAGGGTAGCTATACCTGTATCAGCAAAATATACTTTAAGTCCAACACTAACAAAAGACAAATAGTTCATTATATAATGATAAAGGGGTCAATTTATCAAGAGGATATAACAGTTGTAAACATATACATATTAAATACTGGAGCAGTTAAGTATATTAAGCAATTGTTAACAGATATGAAGGGAAAAATAGCAATTCAATAATAGTAGGGGACTTCAGTACCTACTTTTTTAGCAATGAGTAAATCATTCAGACAGAAGATCATTGCAGAAATAATGGACCTGAATGACACTTTAGACTAAATGGATCTAACAGACATACACAGAACATTCCACCCAACAGGAGCAGAATATACATTCTTCTCAAGTGCACATGGAACATACATACTTTAGGAGAGATCACATGATACATCACAAAACATGTCTTAGCATTTAAGAAGATTGAAATCATACCAAATATCTCCTGACCACAACAGTATGAAACTAAAAATCAATAACAAGAGGAAAGCTGGAAAATTCACAAATATGTGGAGATTAAACAACATGATCTTGAACAGCCAATGGGTTGAAGAAGAAATCAATAGAGAAATCAAGAAATATCTTGAAACAAATGAAATTGGAAACATAATATATCAAAACTTATGAAAGTCTGCAAAAGCAGTTCTAAGAGGGAAGTTTGTAGTGATAAATGCCTACATTACAAAATGAGACAGACCTTAATAATTTCACTTTACACTTCAAGGAACTAGAAATAGAAGAACTTGCCTTGTTCTTGATCTTAGAGGGAAAGCATTCATTCTTTCACCATTAAGTATAATGTTTCTGTAGGCTTTTTGTAGCTGATCTTTATGAAGTTGAGAGAATACTCTCTAATACTATTTTTGATAGCTTTTATCATGAGTGCATGTTGAATTTTGTCAAATGCTATTTCTGCATCAATTGATATGATCATATTTTCTGTTTTAGCCTGTTACTATGGTGAATTACATTGACCGATTTCCAAATATTGAGCTAGCCTTGCATTCCTGGAATAAGCTTCTCTTGGTCTTTTTATATATTGCTGAATTCTATTTGCTAATCTTTTGTTAAGGATTTTTACATCAGTATTCATGAGGAGTATTGGTGCATACTTTTTCCCCCTTCCAGCTTTATTGAGTTAAAATGACAAGTAAAAGTTATATATTTTTAGGGTATACACTTTGTGGGTTTCTTTATTGTATTGTCTTTATCTGATTTCACTCTCAGGTAATCCTATCTTTATAGAATGAATTGGGAAGATTTCCCTCTTGTATTTTCTGGAAGAGATTGTTAGAATTGGTGATATTTTTTCTTTAAATATTTGATAGAATTCTCTTGTGAAACCATATGGACCTGAAGATTTCTTTTCTGGAAATTTTTAAATTACTAATTAAATTTTCTTACTAGTTATAGAACTATTCAATCTACTTCAGATTTGGGGAATTGCTCTAATTTGTGCTTTTTTTTGGTTTGTTTTTTGTTTGCTTTTTTTTTGCGGTATGTGGGCCTCTCACTGTTGTGGCCTCTCCCATTGTGGAGCACAGGCTCCTGACGCGCAGGCTCAGCGGCCATGGCTCACAGGCGCAGCTGCTCCACGGCATGTGGGATCTTCCCGGACCAGGGCACGAACCCGTGTCCCCTGCATCAGCAGGCGGACTCTCAACCACTGCGCCACCAGGGAAGCCCTCTAATTTGTGCTTTTTGAGGAATCAGTTCATTTCATAAGTTGTCAGAATTACTTGTGTAAAATTGTTACTGTCATATTTAAGTTTGCATGATCTGTAGTGATATTCCTTTTTAATTCCTAATATTGCTAAATGGTCTTCCCTTTTTTTTTCTTGTCAGTTTTGCTGGAGATTTTTCAGTTTTATTGACCGTTTCAAGGAAACTGCTTTTTGTTTCATTGATTATTTCCATTGCTTTACTGTTTTCAATTTCATTAATTTCTGCTTTTTATTATTATTTTTTTTTGTCTACTTGGTTTAGATTTATTTTGCTCTTATTTCTCTAGGTTCTTGAGAGTGGGAACTTAGACATAGATTCGAAACTTTTCCTTTTTTCTAGTGTAAGTATTTAGTGCTATAAATTCCCTTTTGGCATTGCTTTAGGAAAAGTTTCAAATCAATGTCTAAGCTCCCACATATTTTGATTAATTGTATTTCCAGTGTCATTCAGTTCAGTGTATTTTTTGAATTCCCTTGTGATGACTTCTTAGGCCCATGGATTAGAAGTGTGTTGCTTAATTCTAAGTATTTGGAGATTTTTTTCCTATTATCTTTCTTTTATTGATTTCTAGTTTGATTCCATTGTGTTTAGAGAACACATTGTATATGATCTGAATTATTTTAAATTTACTGAGGTTTTTTAGCCCAGGATATCATCTATCTTAGTATATGTTTTATGGCTGCTAGGAAAGAATGCCTATTTTGTTGTTGTTTAGCAGATTATTCTATAAATGTTGATTAGTTTCTGTTGGCTGATGGTTGTGTTGAGTTCTTCTGTATCCTTACTGATTTGCTAGAGACAGGTGTTGAAATCTACTAGCATCATGGAGTCTCTCTTTTTTTCTTTTCAGTTTTATCAGTTTTTGCTTCATGTATTTTGCAACCTGTTGTTTGGTGCATGCACATTTGGGATTGCTCTGTCTTCTTGGTGGACTGACCTTTTATCTTTACATAATGTCCTTCTCTGTCTCTGGTTATCTGAACTCTTTTTTATCTGAACTCTTTTTTTAATCTGATATTAATATAACCTCTTCTGCTTTCTTTTGATTAATGTTTGCATGATATATCTTGTCATTCTTGTTACTTTCAGCTTTTCCATGTCATATAATTGAAGTAAGTTTCTTGTAGACAGTGTATAGTTTGGTTATGTTTTTTCAATTCACTCTGTCAATCTGTGTATTTTAATTGGTGTTTACATTTTCTGTAATTATTGATATCTCAGGACTTAAGATCTCATTTTATTTTTTGTTGTCTGCTTGATCTCTCTGTTTTTAACCTACTTGGTATTTTTTTCTTGCCATCCTGTTTTTACTTGAACATTTTTTTAGAATTTCATTTTGATTTATCTTTATTATTTAGTGTCTTTTTGTATCACTTCACTTCTTTAGAGGTTGCTGTAGACATTTCATTATACATAAACAATTTACCACAGTCTTTTGCTATTGCATTTTCCCAGTTTGAATGAAGTATAAAGACCTTTTCTTTTTTATTTCCCTCATTTATAATAAATTTTCCTCTCTCTATATTTAGAACCAAATCAGACTGTGTTATAATTTTTCCTTCAACTGTCAAACATAATTTAGGAAATTATGAGAAGGAAAATATATTGTATTTACCCATAGTTTTACGTTTTGTTGTTTTTTATTCACACTTGATATTCAAATATTCCTATTTTAAAAAAAATTATTCCTTTTTGTTTAGTAAACTCCCTTTAACCATTCTCTTAGAGTTGATCTTTTAGTGACAAATTCTTGGCTTTCCTTCATCTAATAAAAGCAGAAATATATTTGGCATGTATAGAATTCTGGGTTGACAGTTCTTTTCTTTAAGCCCTTGAGTAATGTTCTACTTCCTTTTGGTCCCCTGTTTTCTGATGAGAAATCTGCTATCATCGGAATTTTTCCCCTGTAGTTAAAGTGTTGTTGCTCTCTTGCCACGTTCAAGATTTTTTTCTTTTCATTTTTAGTTTTCAGATATGTGGTTGTGATCTGTCTTGGTTTTATTTCTTTGGGTTTATCCTTTTCAGTTTTTTCAGCTTCTTGAATCCTTTGTTTTGCCTTTTACCAATTTGGGAAGATTTTGGACATTATTTTTTTGACTCCTTTTTCAGTCCCATCCTTTTCCTTCTGGGACCCTGATAACATGATTGTTATCACATGTTTTGTTTTTGTCCCACAGGTTTCTGAGTCTCTGATTTTTTTTTTTTACATCTGTTTTCTGTCTGTTTTACAGATTGGATAATTTATATTGCTTTATATTTGAGTTTACTGCCTCTTCTGTTTCCTCCATTATGCTATTCAGTTTATCCGTAGGTTTTAAAATTTTCTTTATTGTACTTTTTAGTAGTAAAATTTGCATTTGATTCTTCTTTTTATCTTCTGTTTCTTTGCTGAGACTTTCTGGTTTTTGTTTTTTTTTCATTTTATTCATAATTGCTTGTTCCATTTTATGATAGCTTCTTTTAAATATTTTTCAGTGAATTTTAACATCTGTATCATCTTGATATTGGTATCTATTTTTTAATTCAAACTGTGATTTTTCTATTTCTTGGTATGAGTGATTTTTTAATACAAACTGAACACTTTCAGTATAATGTTATGGCACCCTAGGTCTTATTTAAACCTCCTGTTTTGGGTGGGTTGTTTTGACCTTGCTCTGGCAACAGAAGGGCAGATGACCTCTTGTTGCTAACTGGTGGGAATAGAAGTTCAGGTTCCCTATTTGGCCTTCAACTAACACCTGAGGTTGGGAGAGGCATCTTACTGGGGTGGGGTTATGGCTCCCCATCATACTTCTACTTTTATCACCCTGACCAGAAGACCTGTGATTCATTCCTGCTCCCCACGTGGCCTCCACTAATTCAGTTCTCCCGTTCAGAAATTGAAATATTCTATGAATTTAAATGATGATAGAAAATGTTATTTCTTTCACTGTAGGAGAATGAAAATAAGCTTCTCAGAATTGCATTTGCCAAAAATCATTGTTATTCCCTATGCAAATGCAGATTTGACTTATTTTTAAAATTTGACTTACATTTGTTAGTTTTTCAACTAATTATGGGCAATAAAATTCAGTGAATTTTTTACTGTCTGGTTAATTAGAGCCCATTAAGACAATGAATGAAATTTAACTAAAATGTCACTACCTATTTAATTTTATCTCTTGTATTATAATTCAGCTAGATATAGGTTGTCTAAAATTATCAGATTCTTTTTCATAAAGAAAATTTAATTCCTTATTTTTGCTTTTTATATGATTTGAGTTTTTCCACTAAAACTCCTAAATATCAGCCTTTGACTTAAGATGTTGAGGGAATCTTTCCCTAGCTGTTGTTGTGCTTCACCTTATCATCATTATTATAACCATCATTAGCTGTTTGGGGGGTACTACATAGCTTTATCCCTACTACTAACTTAGTAATTTAGGTTCTTATCCTAAAACTTGAAGAGTAAGTAAGCAGCAGTCATTCAGCCACAGAACTACATTTCTTAAAATGTAGTTCATGAATTGTCTGTATCAGAATCACCTAGAGAAGTGCTTCCTAAACTTTCATGTGTGTGTGACTCACCTGGGGGTTCTTCATAAAATTCAAATTCTAATTCTGGGATTGGGCCTGAGATTCTGAATTTCTACTAAGCTTCCAGGTAACATCCATGCTGCTGGTCTATGGACTTCATTTTGAATAGCAAAATATTTGTTAAAATATCAGTCATATGTTCCATCCCAAGTCCAAGGAGTCACAGTTTGTGTGACTGGAATCTGGGATATGCATTTTAATGAGATATTTATCTATACTAAAAATTTAAGGTTGTTGTTATAATTTAGTAGTTCTTAACTGTGGTTATGTATCAGAACCACCCAGAAAGAGTTTTAAAACAGTATTCCTAGATATTACTCCAGAACTATTGAATCGTCATCTCTGGTTTGTATTTTTAATATGCAGAATCATATACCTGATTCTGAGTATAACCAGGTTATAAAGAATGATTATAAATATTATAGAAGGGACTGGTGCCAGAGTCATCATGCCCGGTACTAGAAGTTTCACCTGGAATCCAGACAAAAAATAAGATTAAAATTGAACTATGTTAGAACTTAGTGGGGGGGAAGGTTTCAAAACTGAAATCTTCCACTAAATTTTATACAGCATAATTTTTGTAATTTTAAGCCATTTTCCTTTTTACAGTATATTTTTGGCTTGTGTATTGACAGTGTTTCTCAAAATAGGATTTATAGTCTTGGGGTTGTGAATTATCCACAGTAATTTATAATCAGACTAATGGAAATATTCTGAATGATTTGAATAAACCCTCTTATGTAAAAATACTGCCATACAATTTCAATATGTGAAGTTATATTTGCATTTATGGTTGTGTTGATACCAAGTAGTATTACTTTAATTGTTATGGGTTAATAAAAAATCAAAGTGGACTATGCACATGTATTATGTATTCATACCAAATGATTATAAAATTATGTGATGGTATACTATGGAACAGAATTCAAAGGTATTCAAGTAGAGGCAAGTGGTGAAAGAGAGACACAGAGTAAGTATAGACATAAAAGAACCTGTGGAGTCAGAATCATATCCATATTGTGAGATTGTTTTATTTTTGTAAAAAAAAATTCATATGTCATGTAAATTAATTGTCATTTGAATTCTAGTTTTATTTGTATTTAATTTGTTTTTTGTTTTATGTATATATGAGTCATAAGTATGAGGAATTTCTTATTTTTATATATAAGTTAAAGAAGTTATAAAAGTAAGTCAAAGTGAGGATCAGCAAAAATTTTTTTAAAGATCTGTATATTATTCAAGCTTGAGAAACATGTATTTTGTTTATTTAATATGCTTATGTAAAAAATATATCAAATTACAGAGTCCTTTGGCCCAATTCAAATACTGTACAGTTTTCTACCTTAGCTTTCCTTGATTTCCCTTGAATTAATCCCTCCCTCCTTTGAACTCTTTATAGCAATTAACACATTTTACTTTTATTTTTCTTGTCAACTTGTCTTATCTCTCCTGTTAGATGTTATATTTTTTTAAGGAAAAAGATTAGGTATGTTGTAATCAAGGACAGTACTTTTTATAAAGAATTATTCAGTGAAGCTTGAATAAATGGATGAATGGAAGGAAGACAATGTGTTAGATGATTTACTACGAAAGAATGAGTGAATATGGATATAGGAACAATATTATTTTTCCAAGGCCCACATATAATAGAAAATCCTTCATCTTGCAGGTGGTGGTGGTAGAAATACATTATAAATGAAAATGTAGCTATTAAGTACAGTAAATTAAGTTCTATAAGGATATTGATTAGTCACTTATGGTTATCAAACACACAGCACAAGTTTAATGATGCCCTCTCCTTCACCTATGTCAATCATCTTAAATAAATCACATTACTTTTTTTTTTAATTTTAAGAGTTAATTTGAGCGAAAATCAATTTGAATTGGGCAGAGCCAACAGAGGTGGTTAAGAGTGCTCCACAGATAGCTAGGGGCAAGACTTTTATAGATAAGACATGAAAGCAAAGCAAAGGATTATGGGATTGGCTATAGCTTAAGTAGTTGCTTTATTTAGGAAAGCATAGCTGGCTTTTTCGAGTGGTTGTCCTTAGGTTTCAGTTTCTTTTTTTTCCTTGCAGTTTTATTGCGATAAAATGGACATACGGCACTGTGTAACTTTAAGGTATACAGCATAATGACTTGACTTACATACATCATGAAGTGATTATGACAATAAGAAGAGTGAACATCCATAATTTCATATAGATACTAAATAAAAGAAAAAGTATAATTGACCTACAACCCAATGTTAGTTCCAGGTGCACAACATAGTGATTTGATATTTCTATATATAATGATCACCACGATAAGTTTAGGTATCATCTGTCACCATACAGAGATATTACATTGTTGACTCTATTTACCATGCTATACATTTCATCCCTATGACTCATATGTTTTGTAACTAGAAGTTTGTACCTCTTAATTTTCTTCACCTATTTCACTCATCCTCCCATCTTCCTCCCCTCTGGCAACCACCTGTTTGTTCTCTGTATCTATAACTGTGTTTCTGTTTTGTTATGTTCATTTGTTTTTTAGATACCACATATAAGTGAAATCATATAATAGTTGTATTTCTGTCTGACTTATTTCACTTAGCAAAAGTCCATCCATGTTGTCACAAATGGCAAGATTTCATCCATTTTGTAGCTGAGTAATATTCCATTGTACATGTATATACCACATGTTCTCTATCCATTCATCTACTGATGGGCACTTACATTGCTCCTGTATCTTGGCTATTGTCAGTAATGCTGCAGTGAACATAGGGGTGCATATATCTTTTCAAATTAGTGTTTTTATTGTTTTATTGTTCTACTTTTCAAACTGGGTTCAGATTAATTCTGGGAATCTCTTACTTGTTTAACCATGACCCATCAGTTGGACTTTGGACATAAGATGAAACCCTTTTGTCATAAAGGGTCTAGTTTCTTATCAATAAGAATGAGGAATACAGTAGTGTTGGTCCAAGGAATATTTATATTTCTGTTTGGATCTTCATGTATTCCACTGTTCTTGTACTTAACTGTAAAGTCTGTCTATATTGGAATTTTGCTGCTTGCTTCAGGTCTCATTACTGAAACCTGGCAGTTCTTAGACTTTTCTTCTTAACCTTATAAATGACCATGTAATATTTAAGTTTGCTCCTTTTCTATCTGAACTCCTGTATTTGTGTCTACTTTAATGGGATTGGTGTTTTTTCTACTCTCCCAGTATTCAGAAAGGGTGATCATAGATCCTTTTTAAAATGAGCTTCCTCTTTCTACATGGATTGAATTGAAAATTGATTGTTCATTGCCTAGAAACATGACTATCAAGTTATTTTCTGTGGAACATTATTGAGTATCTCTTGGCAACAGCAATTCTAGACTTTAGGTTTTAATCAAAATTGTCCAATGTCATATATGTTATACTTTAATTAGATTGTCAATTGACTCTGTAAATGTGTATGTAATAACAAGGCTTCTAGTTTTTTGGATTGTAGTGTGCAAGGTGCCTTCAACAGAATACTTTTGAATAGATAAAGTTTGGTGTAGAGAAAGTCAATGAACCAGATTGAAAATATAAATTTGACATACTGCATGTTCACTCTTATATAAAGAGGTACAAGATGGAATCCTTTTTGGAATTTACCATTCATTTTCCTTTTTTTTTTCCATAGTTGTGTGTCTGCTTGGTGTCAGAATTCTGTTTTGCTCTGCTAACAATTTACCAGCTCCTTTTCTAAATAAACTCTAGGAAATATTATGATTTAGTAACAAGTTCAGATAAGGAATAACTGTGAACTTATCCCCCCATGTCTTTTTAAGAGTGGTTAGGGAGCCTAAGTAGGCCCAACTAGAAAAAGTGATGATGCTGTGGATAGAAGACTCTGATAAATTCCCAAATTTCATATATAGGAGTCATGGTTGCTTTGGCTGTGGAACAGTTTCCCAGAATTGGTCAGAAAGCCCATTGTGAAGATGAAGGCAGAACAAAAGAATAAGGGAATAGTATAATGGATCTCTGACCTTATAAGTTTTCGTTATACTACTTAGATGCCAAACATCAGAATAAAAAGTAAATAATTCATCACCTCATGTAGACAAAGCTACAGACTCTCTGACCTCTGAAATTTATGTTTCATATATACCTAATTTTTATTTCAAGTGAAAAAAAGCAAACAGTGTAGCATTGTAGAAATATGGCAGTTTTTCAACCAAACAGGAATGGATTTGAATCCCAGTTTTGCCACTTATTAGCTGTCAGTCCTAGGCAAGTAAAAGCAAATATTTTTGTGAAACAGAAATATATATATGTCTTGAAGTGCTATTTTCAGTTAGAAATAATATATATCAATGCCCATGTTAGATACTTAATAGTGGTTGTTTTATCATTATTATTTTTAATGACATACTATTGTTATTTATCCTATAAACTCTAACTAATAACTAAGGGCTACTGAGTATATGGTAAATTTTATTGTTTATATAGGTATCGCTATGTTATAAGCATAAGGAAAATATAATGCTGACCAGATATAAAATTTAGATATTTTAATTGTAATTTTCTTTCTTTCAGAATTACTTACTGTCATCTACCTTTCCAGAGTAAATGGCTCTATGTTGGAACAGAAAGAGGAAATACACATATTGTAAATATTGAATCTTTCATTCTTTCTGGATATGTTATCATGTGGAACAAGGCAATTGAACTGTAAGTTTGAACTTGAATACCACTTTATTTGGATTAAATATATCTTATGGTTATGCAGTATATATATCAAATTGCAGAGTTATTTGAAACATCAATGGCTAATTTATGATGACTTTGAGTGAAAAGTTCATCTAAAATAATTTAAAACTCGAAAGGCTTTTAAAAATAGATATTGTAGTATTAACATATGCTAATTTTAGACTTTCCAAATACTGTAAATAATTAAGGGTTATTATGTATACAAAATTTGATGGCAAAATATTAAAGCTCATTCTAAAACTTATACATGAAAATCATCTCATTTCTTTATAGTCAACCTTAGTATAGCCACTTCCAGTGGGAATGGCAAGTGGATTATGACCACATTTAGCTTTATGTAAAAATAATTATGATCAGTTCACATATTTTTAAATGCTGGTAGCTTATTCTTCACTTGCCTCATTAACATATTGTTCTGAGTTCCAAGAAGAATCAGTTCATCAGTATCTTTCATGTTGTGATGTATACAGCTCTTTGGGTATGTGGCTGATGGCAATTACCACTTTCATTTGGCACTGATATTTACGTTTCTACACATGTGAAATGTGAAATCCCTCGAATGTGAAATTTCATGGAATTCCAAGCCATCTTTTGTAGCATATACAGAGACAATTTTCCTGGTCAATGTGTTAATTGGAAAAACAATTTTTCTTTAATAAATGTTTGTGCTCTGTACATATTAGGTCCTTAATAAGGTACGTTTGACTTGAGGTTGGCTCATTCTCTCACGTATATATACATTCTAAATTGCATAATTAGTTTTCTCTAAAACTCTGATTAAAACAGCCTATTTTCGTGAAACTTGACTGTGGTCTTTAAAATAAATCTACTGTTCCCTATTCCCAATGTTTCAATGTTCATGTATATTACTTGATAGGGAAGGTTGTTACTAGTTATATTCTTATTAAAATATTCCTCTTATATTATGTCCTAATGAGTTTTTTTAATTAATGATAATTCTTCCTCATTAGATTAAGAACTGCTCCAGGGAAGAATCCTTTGTTCATTGCTCTTTTTTTCTTCATATTTGGCTTATTTTGGTGCTTTCCACAGAGTGGCTACTAAATAACTAATGACAGTGAAAATTAGTATGATAAATAGATACAAGTGCTGTTGACTTACAGCTTTCATTTATAATTATAATTGGTGTGAGCTATTTTGCTCATATATATTTTAATATTCTATGTGTATATTTTTAAAAACACTTGTCCGGTAGACAATTATGTGTCTCCCAAAAAGTTACCTATTTTTTCAGCTATTTGGGAAAGGCTTTTCCCCCTATAATCTTAGTTCTATAAAAGCACTAAATAGGGCTGAACTTAATATTTGTTTTCATAATATTGTTTTGGGATATTGATAAAGTAAACTTGAGAGATCAAACATAGAGATTTTATATAAATTTAATATTAGTACAGATAGTAATAGGTGTATCATTTGTGGTCAATTCAATGCTGATAAAGTAATTAAGAAGAGTTTTTTATCTAAACAGATCAAATATTTCACCACATTTGCAATGTTGTTTCTATATTCATTTACTTAACAAATCCTTTTCATAGTTCAGATTAATACGACCTGAACTATGACTTACACCCTATATGTATTTACATAGTCCATACTTTATGATTTCAGAACTAATGAAAATTTTAAAATGTATATTATAAAGGAGGGTAAAATTAGGAGAAATTAAAGAAATAAAATAAGGCATTTTATTTTTTCATAATATTTTCTTATGCATGTGATTCTGAATAGAATCTCACATTTATATAAATCCGGTGTTTTATAGAGTTGTATGTGCCTCTGAAAATGACTTTGAAATATCCTCAAGAAATCATTAGTAGCCACCTTATCTCCTGACTGTTTCTTGCTTTATTTACACCAGATTTCCAGAAGTCTTTTCCATGAAATTATAGTCCCACTGTGATAGATATAATTTTAAATGCTAACTTCCAGTCTCCCTGAGCAGTCAGTCTTTTAATTGCTCTCTACCTCTTGAGATACATTAGAAAATGCATGCCACTTATTAATATGTGTTAAGGGTATGGGATAATAATAAAATACATATTTAATTAAGAAGAATCATTTTATAATTAGAAATTTAAACAAATTTTAACAGTACATGTTTTAAGTGTGAGAAATGCAGAATTATCTTTGAGCTATATGAGATTATTTCTGTTTTAAGTTCTTACATGAAATACTTTTCATTCAATGTTTGTTATTTTTTTAGCTTGTTTGTGTTTTTAGTGAAGTCTCCTAATTGTAATTGTAGGCAGTTCCCATAATTATAAATAGCTTGTGTTCTCATAATGTGTATATTGGTTATTTGGAAACTGGAAGCCATTTTTGTGATGTTTGTAGAAACGGTAATGTTTGTAGAATACCTTATAAAATAGTAGTATAGAACAAAAATGACATTAAAAAATTTTATATGGGAAAATATGTTCCAGGTTATAGCACAGAAATAGCTGTTTCTGAAGGACAGCCCTAGCTTTAAAAGAAAAAAAAATAACCAGTTTTTTCTACATGTGATTAAAAATTTGAGCATGAAATTTAGAACTAAATCATAGATGTAAGGCATACAGACTTCAAATATATTTATTGAGCACTATGATATACTAGCTCCTGGAAACAAGTATAAACTGAGAAGACATAGTTTCTCTCCTCTCGGGATTCCAGTGTAATAAAGGTGAGATTAAGTAAAAAGGCAATTACAATATATTGGAAATATAAAGTGAAAATTCTATAAGAAGGATACCTAATATAGACATGAAGTCTCAGAGAAGTATCTGTGAAGGAAGTTACATCCATGAGATCTGAAGGATGAGTTTCAGTTAGGTGAGTGGAGAACTGGAGGAGAGGGCTTCCAGGAAGAGGGAACAGAAGTTTTAAAGGATAGAATGTGAGAGTTTTTGTTCCATGCACAGAAATTTTAAGTAGTTTAGTTGGTTGGAAAGGCTGGGGGAAAGGATGGCAAGAGATAAGGTTGAGAAGATAATAAAAATATATAGTATGAAAGGCTTGTAAGCCAGTTTGAGCATTTAGACTTTATCTAAGGTCGGGAGCTAGATTTTGAAGAGTTTTAAGCAAAGAATTGACTTGACCAAATTTGCATTTAGGAAGTCCACTCTGAATGCAGGTATGGAGAAATCATTGAAAAGAGAAAAGACTGTATTCTTGGTAAAAATTAGGGTGGATTTAGGAGTGAAGATAAGCTGACATATTAAACAAATAGTTAGAAGATAGAAGAGGCAATACTTGGGTATTGTGGGAAGATGTAAGAATAATATATTAAGAATTAAGAGTGACCCAAAGCGTTTGACCTGAGTAACTGTGTTGATAAGGGTGCCATTTAGTGAAAGAATGCAGGAGATGGAGTAGGTTGGGAGTAAAATAATGAGTTCAATTTTAGGTAGGTTGAGTTGTATGTGTTTTTAAGTTATTCAAATGGAATTGGTATGGGAGAATGGTAGGATGTAGGATATATGAATCTGAACCTAATGAGATCAGAATTTACATGGTCATTGAAATTATAAGAATATTTGAGATTGTGCATGAAAAGTGTATATAAATGAGGTAGCAAACTTGTAGACAGTGAACCAATTCTGACTCACAGATATGTTTTGTTTGCCCATCAGAGTATTTAAATATATTCTGAATTATTAGTTTCCAATATTTAAGAACTGGTAGAGTAGAGATAAAAATTCGGATTTCCATCTTTTCATGAAAAAATTCCTGATGAAACAATCCCAGTCCAGTATTCTTGCATGGAAGTCAGTAATCAACAGGAACTGACAACTTTCGTTTTGTAGGTGGGTAATGTGCTATCCAGTTTGGCACAGTTCTTATTCAGCCTGTTGAACTCATTTGCAGTACCTGCCTGGCTCCTGTGGGCTCTTGAATTCATGACCATATATAATATGGGAATACATTGCAGTCTAGGACAGAATACAAAGGAATACCAGTATTTAAGATAAGGGAAGAGTAAGTCCACAAAGAAAACTATCGAGAAGCCATTCTGGTGAATGGGAGGGAGAGAAATAAATAGGGATATTAGAAAAATTGTTTAGATGACTATCCCATGAAGTTAATTTCATTGATAATTCTATCTAAAGTAATTTTTATGGGATTTATAGAATCCAGGGTACACAGTTGCTTTTTAAAGTCAATTTCTAATGGCCGTAAATTTTGCAAGTAATGCTTGGTAGTTTTTGGAAATTTAATATTAGGGAAAAAGTCAGAAAAAATATCAAAATGTTAACAGTCATATCTAGGCAGTGAAATAATATGAGAGATTTTTTCTCTTAAATTTTGTTATCTTCTGAGTTTCAGGGTTTTTTTTTTTTACAATTAAAAAGAAGTCTCTTCTATAGTCTGAAAAAGTTATTACAAATACCTGAAGATTAATTGTAGATTTTTTTCCTGAACTTGAGTGTTTTATAGAGTCATAAGCTAAATGGAAGAGTCTTTCATATGGTCTAAGTAGTGTTTCTCAACGTGTATTTCAGTGATTCCCTCAATAGAGGATCAATGAAAAAGGATTCTATGGACCAAAATTTTGGAAAATATTGAAGATTTGCAATGGTGATTTGCATATTATGGCTCTAAGAAGTTCTGTAAAAGAACTTTAATATTATTAAATAAAAATATTTAATTTTAATTCAAGGTTTCCCAAACTTTTTTTTTTTTGATATGGGACAGTCTTTATGTGAAACACCTTATATATATTCACTAGTTTATCATGGTGTACACTTTGGGTATTTGTTGTTCCAATCAAACCCAAAAGACAGATAGGGTTTTTGGTTTGTTGGATACTATTAGTTTCCAAAAGATAATTGAAAAACATTGTCTTTTATCAGAGGCATTTATACTGTAATAAAGCACTGCATTTATATGTGAATAATATATTACATATAAACATAAAAGAAATGCAAAAAACCCTGTAAACGTTTTATGAAGCCTTTTCTTCCTGCACATATCCCAGAATGCAAATAGTAACTCTAATTTCTAATTATTCCAATGATTTACAACAATCATAATACATACTATTTATTGAGTACTATGTTTTGGCATTATGTTAGATGCTATATGTATATTTTAACCCTCACAGTTATTCAGTAGGTACACTGCTATCATCTCCATTTTTTTTTTTTTTTTTTTTTTTTTTGTGGTATGAGGGCCTCTCACTGTTGTGGCCTCTCCCGTTGCGGAGCACAGGCTCCGGACGCGCAGGCTCAGTGGTCATGGCTCACAGGCCCAGCTGCTCTGCAGCATGTGGGATCCTCCCGGACCAGGGCACGAACCCGTGTCCCCTGCATCAGCAGGCAGACTCTCAACCACTGCGCCACCAGGGAAGCCCTATCATCTCCATTTTTAAGTGAGAAAATTTAGGATAAAGCCACTAACAAAATATCTAAAAAAGATGTATTTTTCTGAGTTACTCTGGTGAGTCAGTATCTAGGGAACCTGGAGTTACTTAATTTGTCACTTTTGTCTGAGTCCAAAGAATTTCTAAAATTTAAATCTTCATTATTTTTTTGTGCAGAATATTTGATGATTTTCATGTGTGCTTAAGAAATAAATTATAAATATGTCAATATACTTATACTAGGGTTAATCTGGCACAATTAGGTCATTGAAGAAAGGATTTGGAAAAAAGCAATAATAAATCTATGTCATATCCGTTCATGTCATATTTAACCATGACATATTCATACTCAACGGTGACATCAGTTAAAGTAGGAAATATAAAAGAAACATGCCAGATATTAGAATAGAATAAATTTAAAGTCAGATTAACAGAGCAAAGATCCCTTTAACAATACGCTGTTACACTATTATTGATTACCCTAGTTAACCAGATAAATGAGACAGAACCAGTGAACTAGGTTTCCCTAGTTGCTCAGTTTTCTGTAAGATGGCTATCACTAGAAAGGGTCTATTTGTAAATAAAAGGAGCCACTGTACTTTCCTTTAGGAGCAAAATCAGAGATTTCATGTCAAAGGAAATTTTAAATTTGGTATGTAATTTGCAGTTTGGTTGAAACAGGTTTGCAGCATTAGCCTTGTGGCTGTATAAGTAAAACTTCATTGTCAAATTTTCAGAGAACCAGATCTGGCAACAAACATATAAGCATATAAGATAATAAAGAATCCCATTGTTATGTGGATCTATGTCCTTAAACCTGATTTTTAAAAATAGACCTACTTTAATAGAGTTAGTAGGAGAAAAAAAAGTAGTCTTAAAGAAAAACAACCAAAGACTCAAATCAGTCTAAGCTAAACTCTAGAATATTGGGAGTGTATTCCAGTATAATCTTAATTTCTTTGTTTCAGTTTCTAACGGTAAGGTGTTTTAATGTTTTTTTTTTAATTACTCTTTTGAATTGATTTAACAGATCCACAAAGACTCATCCAGGTCCAGTTGTACATTTAAGTGATAGCCCAAGAGATGAAGGGAAAGTGAGTATTACAATACCACTATTCTTGAATTTATTTTCCTTATTCTTGAATAAAGGTGTTTCTTACTATTATTTTATACCTAACATCTACCACAGTGCATTCAGTGTAATCTAAAATTAAAATATGTTGAATGAATGAATGAGCAAATAAATGAACATATTATTTACACTAATAATGGTCCCAAATTGAGTCTTTAGTTTCACCTAAAGTTGATATTTAATTCTAGAATTTTGAGGAAGGCATGTAACACATAGAACAACTTTAATTTTCAAATATTCAATGCCTGAAGTTAAAAATATTGTCAATATCATTAATCATTGGTCCCTGATATTCAGTAATGGTAATGATAAACAACCAATATTTAATAATCATAAATTAGCTAATCTTAATTTTATAAATAGGTAATAATATAGAAAATGTTCTAAGATTACAGAAATAATCCTTATTAATTTTGATTATTCATAATTTTCCTTTAATTATGAGAAACAAAGTTGATAATGTGAAAATCTCTAGAGTGTCACTTTCATTATAAATATCCCTTCAAGTATATAATTTTTGCTAAGTACTATATAAAACACCTAAATAAATTATTTAGTATGGGTTTGGTTCTTTATTTTTAAATGATAGAAACTGAATTAGCCTAATAAATATTGAACCTGAAAGACAAGTCCCCTGATGGTGAGAGAAAAAACATTGAATTTCTTTAAACTGATTTATAAATACAGTGTAATTCCAATCAGATGTCATTAGAATTTACTTTTTTAATTGAATTATAGTTGATTTACATTATTATATTACTTTCAGGTGTACAACATAGTGATTAAGTATGTTTACAGATTATACTCCATTCAAAGTTATTGAAAGATAATGGCTCTAATTCCCTGTGCTATACAATATATCCCTGTTGCTTATCTATTTTATACATAGCAGTTTGTATCTCTTAATCCCATACCCCTAACTTGCCCCTCTGCCCTTCCCGCTCCCATCTGGTAATCACTAGTTTATTCTCTATATCTGTGCATCTGTTTCTGTTTTGCTATACACACTCATTTGTATTATTTTTTAGATTCCAAATATAAGTAATATATATTTTTGTTTGTTTGAATAATTTCACTAAGCATAATATTCTGTAGGTCCATCCATGTTGCTGAAAATGGCAGGATTTCATTCCTTTCTATGGCTGAATAATATTTCATTGTGCATATATGTATATATACCACATCATTTTTATCTGTTCATCTGTTCATGGGCACTTGGGTTGCTTCCATATCTTAGCTATTGTAAATAATGCTGCTATGAAGATTGGGGTACATGTATTTTTTTGAGTTAGTGTTTTCATTTTCTTAAGATATATACCCAGGAGTGGAATTGCTGGATGATATGGTTGTTCTATTTTTAGTTTTTTGAGAAACCTCCTTACTGTTTTCCATAGTGGCTACACCAATTTACATTCCCACCAACAATATACAAGAGTTCCATTTTTTCCATATCCTCTCCAACATTTGTTATTTATGGACTTTTTTTTAATAGCTTTTAAAAAAATTTATTTAATTTACTATTTATTTATTTTTGGCTGCTTTGGGTCTTCATTGCTGCGCGCGGGCTTTCTCTAGTCGCGGTGAACAGGGGCTACTCTTGATTGCCGTGCATGGGCTTCTCATTGTGGTGACTTCTCTTGTTGCGGGGCACAGGCTCTAGGCGATGGACTTCAGTAGTTGTGGCTCATGGGCTCAGTAGTTGTGGCTCATGGGCTCTGTAGTTGTGGCTCATGGGCTCTAGAGCCCAGGCTCAGTAGTTGTGGCACACGGGCTTAGTTGCTCTGCTGCAGGTAGGATCTTCCTGGACCAGGGCTCGAACCCGCATCCTCTGCATTGGCAGGCAGATTCTTAACCACTGTACCACCAGGGAAGCCCTATTTATGGACTTTTTTTTTTTTTTTTTTGCGGTATACGGGCCTCTCACTGTTGTGGCCTCTCCTGTTGCGGAGCACAGGCTCCAGACACGCAGGCCTAGTGGCCATGGCTCACGGGCCTCGCCGCTCCGCGGCATGTGCGATCTTCCCGGACCGGGGCATGAACCCGTGACCCCTGCATCGGCAGGCGGACTCTCAACCACTGCGCCACCAGGGAAGCCCTTTTTATGGACTTTTTGATGGACAACCTAGATGAAATGGACAAATTTCTAGAAACATACAACCTACCAGGACCGGATCAAGAAGAAACATAATTTGAACAGACCAATCACTAGGAGTGAAGTTGCATTTGTAATTAAAAATAAAGAAACCGTGCAGCAAAAATGTCTAGGATTGTACAGCTTCATAGGAAAATTCTGACAGACATATAAAGAAGAACTTATACCTATCATTCCCAAACTATTGCAAAAAAATTGAAGAGGACAGAACACTCCAAAAATCATTCTACTAGTCTAGCACTACCCTGATACCAAAAACCATAAAAAGACATTACAAAAAAAAGAAAATTACAGGCCAATATCTCTGATGGATATACATGTAAAAATCCTCAACAAAATGTTAGGAAGCGGAATCCAACAGTGTGCAAAAAAAATCATGCACTATGATCAAATGGGATTTATTCCAGGAATGCAAGGATGGTTCAACATTTGCAAATCAATTGATGTGATACACAACATTAACAAAAGGAAAAATAAAAATCACATGATCATCTCAATAGATGCAGAAAAAAGCATTTGGCAAAATTCAACATCCTTTCATGAAAAAAACTCTCATCAAAGTGGATATAGAGAATTTACTTACATTTTTAAAGAATTTACAAGCTGATTTTAAAATTCATAAGAAAAATGAAATGTTTAAGAATAGGCAAAACATTTTTTCAGAATGAATAACATTGTGATATTGGTACAGGGGAATATAAGAAGACCAATAGATCTAAACAGATATTCCAGAAATGGTTCAGGTGTTTGGGAGGATTTTGTATATTTTGAGAAGATGTTTCAGGGTATGATAAACTATTGAATAAATGGCTTTGGCCAATTAGTATCCATTTTGGAAAAAATATAAGACCTCTACCTTATACCATTCACAGAAGTAAATTCCAGATGGAGAAAATACACAGATATTCAAATAGCAACTCAGAGAGTTTTAGAAGAAACAATAAGAAACAGGTTGTTACTGTGGAGTAGGGACCTCTTTAGGAAAGCTTTAAGGAATATGCCATAAGATAAGAGACAGGCAACAAACTGGGAGACAGTGTTTTCTAGATATATAGCAGGCAAATAATGAATATGCAAAATCTATAAAGATCTTTTGCTAAATCCTCATCTTTCATAATAAGAAATCAATAGATAATGTCTAATTAATAAATCAAGAAATGGCATTATAAATATAATTAGAAATATGAAACTAAGTCTACTAGAAAAGATGATTTTAAGAGTTGAAGGTGTGGTTGCCTCTTACCTCTGAAGATAAGGGTTTGGCAGTGAGGAGGAACCAGCCTCATTAGTAATCACTAGGGAAATGCAGTATGCCCCTTGTCCCCCATTAGACTGGCAAAATATTAAAAGTTGAAAATATTAAAATATCAGGTAATGGAAAAGGCATTGAAAAATGGGCATCTAGATGCAGCAATCATGGGTATACATACCAGTATGGGCAATTTGTTATCAACATTTACAACATGTTGATAGATAGAAAATCCATTTCAGATATCTATCCTGTTTATATGACCAAAGGTCAAAATACTGAAAACAGCCTAAAGATCTATTAATAGAAAATTGAATAAATGAATGATGATGTATACTTACTGTGGAAGGCAGTGATGATAAGGAAAGTTCTTCAAACCACATTTTTAAAAGAAAAGATGTAGAATACTAAGTGTAGTATAAAACCACTTGAATAATGAATTTATGTTTTTACTTATATATTCAGATACTCAAGGAAAAAAGCCTAAAAGGAAATGTATAAATCTGGGGAGGATACTAGTGATTAGAATTGCGGAAAATGGTCAAAGTTATTCTTATTTTACTTGTGTTCAAATTTTTATGAAAGAATATAATATGTGTTAATTATGTAATTAAAAATTAAAAGGAATGCAAAATAAATTAGTATTACAGGCAGAAGACTGTGTTTGAATTGTGGCTCCACTGCTTATTAGCATATAACCTTAAATAAATCACTTGACTTCCTGTTGACTAGTTTTTCCATCCGTAGCCTTTTGTCACATACAAATTCTTGATTTGAATGTACTCAGCCTTTTCAGTCTTTTTATTTGACTCCTGCATTTTGTTTGTTACCCAGTAGATCTTTCCCTTCCTGAGGGAAAATATAATTCTATTTTTTCTATCAGTTTTAAGGCTTTCCATTTCACAATTCGATTTTAATCTATGTGTAATTTATTTTATGTTGGTTTGAAATAAGGGTATACTTTCATTTTTACATATGAATAATTCATTTATTGAATAGTCAGTTCAGTTTCCACTGATTTATAAGGACATCTCACTTATATATCAAGTTCCCATATTTGGGTGGGTCTTTTTCTGGATTTTTTTCCTCTATTGCACTGATATATTTATCTATTATTCTACTAATAGCACACTTTATTAATTATAATAACTTTACAAAATATCTTGATATTTGGTAGGTCTCCTCTTCTCCCTCTCTCATCTTGGCTTTTTATGACCATTTATTCTGCTATATGAATTTTAGGATTAGCTTATCAAGCTCTGTGTAAATCCTTGTTGGGATTTTGTTTGAAACTTGAACATATTGACGTATTTAGAGAAGATTTACATAGTTAAGACATGAGTGTTCCATCTTTCCATCTTATAAACACGGTATATTTACTTTGGCTTTCTTTTATGTTTTTTATATGGCTTCATAACTTGTTCACGAAAGTCATACATATCTTTTGTTACCTTAAATTTAAGTATCTTATAGATTTTATTGCTCTTATGAATTAGTTTTCTTAAAATCAGTTTCATAATTAATTGTTAGTATATAATATATTGTTCATTTTTGTTATTTTATATTTGACTACATCACGGAATGTTTTGTTTTTAGTAGCTGTCTTTAGATTATCTGAAATATTTTGTGTATAAAAGCATAGCAATTGTAGACAAATTTTGTTTCATATATATGTTGATGGAAAATTAACCAATAGTCAATTTTTGAAAGAGATGGAAAATATTATTCGAGGCAAATTGAAGATTATAACCTGGGAACAGCTTCTCAGAAAACTCTGAGAACTGTTCTACCCATTAGAGGTCAAAGCACAGTTGTATAGGTTTTTGAGACAGAGGGCTATACACTTAATGATGTAGATAGTTTACACAATCCAGATCTGCAAGTACAAAGTGATGGGTCATTGTGACCCCTTACAAGATTAAAAAAGAATGTTATCTTTTAAGGAGTTGTCTAGTTGGTGCTAGGAGAATGTTGCTCTTTATCGTTGAGCAGGTATTTCTGCCGATGCGGTGAGGGGGGGCGTTGGTCAATGCGTAATGCAGGTGCACAAAGTACAGTAGAGGGGAGAGAGGAGGCCAAAGGGCAGGAAAAATTTTTGTGTTTAAATTTTCCTTGACTTGCCTTAAAATATATGTATTATATATATATTTGTTTTGTTGGATAGGAACCCAGTGTAGTGCTGAATATAAATTGTTTTAATGGGAACTGTCTTTTGTTTCTAATTGCAAAGCAAATGCCTCCAAGGTTTCAACTTTAAGATGTTTGCTGCAGGCCTTTGATTGATGAAGTTAGAAAGTTTCCACCTCTTTCCAGTATTCCAAGGGCTTTACATTATGAATGGTGTGGAATTTTATTTAATGCTTTTTCTATAGTATCAAGATGTGTTTTGTACCAGTCTCAGCCTATTGATAAAGATGGTATTGACAGTGATAGTAGAAATGCCTGGTGATACTCAATTGGGTGAGTCTTCACAAATGTTAACCCTTTTGAAGCCAGTGTTGAGGCTGGAACAGCCCTTGTGATTCTTACTATGATTGCAAGACACACCTCAGCAACAACTATCTGAGAACTTTGAAAAACATGGTTTATTACTCATAGCTCCTGGAGAGTACATGGCATGCCTGGGGCCACACAGGGATGTCGTGGTCAGGGAGAGAGGGAAATAGGGAGGGGGAGACAGAGAGAGAGAGAGAGAGAGAGAGAGAGAGAGAGAGAGAGGGAAAGAGAGAGAGAGAGAGAGAGAGAGAGAGAGAGAGAGAGAGAGAGAGGGAGGGAGGGAGGGAGGGAGGGAGGGAGGGAGGGAGAGAGGGAGGGAGGGAGGGAACATGGACCTGGAGTTTTATTGAGATCGGGGTGGGATACCTATGGTTTCACAGGTTCACTTTATTGGTGAATTTAAAACAAGAGGAGGAATTAAAGTGCAAGAAGGGAAATGCAAGCAGTCAGTCAAATGGCCAGTTTATCTAAGTCAACCAGAGCTTTCTTAAGGAAAAAAAAAGGAAACTTCCTGGGTGGCTCATCCTGGCTCTTTATCTAGTAGTGTAGCTGGCAATGGGTTTATTTCAGATGGAGGTCTTTGCAATAGATGCCTCAGTAATCAAAAGCTTAGTGTCAGGCACTTACATTGCAATTTAAAAAGCTAACTGTCAGGTACTTACACTACAAAATGACTGTTCCTTAATTATTTGTTGAAATATGTAAATAGATTTTCTAATGTAAATATTTTTGCATTTCTGGGATAAATTCAACCTGGAAGGGGAAAACTTTCATGGAGGCTTGTTGGTACAGTGAAAGAAGAAACAAATTACTTATGTTAAGGTTCCTGCTGAAACAAAATAGTATCATAAAATCAGAAAATAGAACCCCCTGTCCCTGAGACACCATTTACTAAAGAAACTGCATATTAGCCTATCAAATACAAGAAGGTGCTCTTGGACTGAGAGGTACCTGTATTGGGCATGTTACTGTGTACATCTCCTTAGATTCTCTCAGCTTTGCATATCTCTCAAACCCTTGGCTGCTTACTTCATCTCAGTTTTGTCAGGGTTAATCAGCTTCATGCAGTACTACTTTTTGAAGCTGACTGGCTATACCCAGAGTCTTTGGCTCCTCTCTTTAATTCTGGATTTAGATAATGTGCCATACTGTAAGGCATGAGATCTGGCTTCCCTAACAGATGCCAAAGGGGTCAAATGACACAGCCCTGGAGTGAAGGGGTGTTAATTTCCCATGGAGAAAACCTTGACCAATATTATTAGATAAGACACAAGAAATAAATTCTCCCTCCCTGCCTTCCTATGGTTGGGCTATTCTGAATCATGGTTTTTCCCTGTAAGCTGTTAGAGACATCCTGCAAGCCAAGTAAATACACCTGCTGGGTTATTGGCTATGTCTCTTCTGCTTCTCCCCAAGAAATAGTGGTTAGTATGATAATGAATCATCTTTTACTTCTTTGCTTTACTTCACTTTTCCTTTATTATTGCAGCCCTGAGATTATACTTCTTAGTGAAACATTAGCACTTAGGCCTTGCCTCAGTCTATTTTCTATAGAACCCCAGTTAAGATAATAGTATCAGAATTGTTCTAGATCAGGGATAGGAAACTGTAGCCCATGGGACAAATCTAGTGTACTGCCTGTTTTTGTAAAATGATTTCTTGGAACACAGCCATGCTCATGCATTAACATGTTTTTCTGTGGTTGTTTTCTTACTACAAAAGCAAAGCTGAACAGTTGTGACAGAACTATATGCCTGCAAAGCCTAACATATTTGCTGTCTCTCCCTGCATAAAAAGTTTGTTGACCCCTGTTCTAGACTGTAGACCTTCAGGATGGGATTTTAGAGTTGGGTTATCTCCTACCTAAAATCAAAGGACCCAGTGAAGGTGTCAAGTGAAGTATTAAACCCTATCATGTGGTGACATCAAAATTACTCAAACATTCTCCTTTGATTAATTAGGATGAGGGGCTAATGGAAAGGCAAGCCAACAGGAGATTGAATATTTGTGGTGCTTAATTCATAAAGGGCAATGATAATTATAATGATGATGGAATAAAATAGCTTGCTTTGATGCCATTTGTGTTATTTTCTATTCCAATTTAAATTATGACAAATTTGGTAGTTTGAAACAACACAAATGTATTGTCTTACAGTTCTGTAGGCCAGAAGTCCAACACAGGTCTCACTAGGATAAAATCAAAATATTACAGGGTTGCATTACTTTCTGGTAGCTCTAGAGGAGAACTTTTCTTGCCTTTTTCAGATTTTATAGGCTTTACACATTTCTAAGCTTGTAGCCACCTTCCTCCATCTATAAAGACAATAATTTAGCATCTCTTTGACTTCCTTCCATCATCAAACCTCTTTCTAACCACAGCTGGGAAAGGTTCATCACTCTTAAGGACTCGTATGTTCAGATTGGGCCCACTTGGATAATCCAGGATACTCTCTCCATCTCAACAAACCTTAATTACATCTAAAGTCTTTTTTTGTAATATCAGGTAATATATTTATGGGTTCTGAGGATTAAGGCATAGACAGTTTTGGAGGGAGCATTATTTCACCTACCAAAACACAGAGACTGTATGAAAATAAAATGATCAACTTAGAACAGTTCATTACTGATTTAAGGCATTCCAGAGGCCCTCTAAAACAACTTAAAGGAACTCTTAGCTTCTGCAGCTCTAGGGCAGACTGTGCTAAAAATAGGCCCAGGATCTTTTTATAAGGAGACTGAACACATAGTTTGAAAGGTCTTATTTGTTAAAGTCAAAGCCCTGATAGGAAAGAGTATGACCCTGACACCTGGTATAGCTTTCTAGGGCTGCCATAACAACGTTGTATAAACTGGGTAGCTTAAAACAACAGAAATTTACTAATTCACAGTTTGCACGCCAGAAGTCTTGGTTGGGCCATTCTCTCTCTGAAGGCTCTGGAAGAGAATCCTTCTTTGCCTTTTCCAGCTTCCGGTGCCGCCTAATGTTCCTTGATTTTTGGCAGGATAACTCCAATCTCTTTCTCTGTCTTTACATGGCCTTTTCCTCTGTGTCTCTGTATCCTCTCTTCTTCTTTTATAAGGACACCAGTCATTTGATTTTAGGGCCCACCCTAAATTAAGGATGATTTTGTTGCAAAATTCTTAACTAATTACATCTTCAAAGACCCTATTTCCAAGTAAGGACACTTTCTGAGGTCTTCCAACTCTCATCTGGTGAGCAGAAGTGGCAAGTAGCTATATAGCTCATAAGATTCATATGTCAGAGACTCATGTGTCCTAAGGCTTTATCCCATAAATATCTAGGACCTGGCCCTATATGTGATGATTTTGAAGGTCTAATGGTCTGGGGATGGAGGGGCATCTCCTCTAAGGTAAAATGTAAGCTTTTGTATTTCTCCTTATTAAGAAAGTGTCATGTCACTTGGTGGGTGCTTTTGGATTTAGATAATAGTATATAAGGCCCTAGAAATTACTGTTCCAAATCAGTTTTTTAGGTTATCCAAAATTCTGCCACTTTTGAGTAGAGCCTAGAGAAAAAAAGGTCTCTTCCCTAAGTCCAAGTGCAGCCTACCCTACCATTTGGTATCTATGATCTGCTAGAGCTTAATGTATTTGGTAGTTAAGAACACTCTATTGGAAAGCCCCATAAGAGAGGAACAACAGTTGCTCTCCATTTTCAAAGTAACTTCTGGTATGCTAATGGGCCCTTGTGGAGACTGAACACCTAACGATGGGACACCAAGTGACTGTGACTTGACCTGTCCAGCATGAGTTGGATGTCATCATATTCATTGATTCCTAGGATTGGGTGAGGGATGTGACAGTCCATTTTACAATGGAAGAGGTATATTTGGGAAATCAACCTTGAACTGTCCAAAAGGCCTAAGTGAATTGGATAAATGGGGAACCAAGAATTCCTATGTTGCAACAATGCCTTTCTCTCAACCCACATATATGGTCTTATGGAGTAGGAGGGGAATATCTAAAACAAACTAATGGAGTAGGACAGAATTCAGGCCTGGTTCATAGACAGGGTCAGATGATTGGTTGGTACTATCTGGGCAAGGAGTACTGCTCAATTATGTCTCCACTTAGGGGGTGACATGGAGTGACCTGATGAAGAAAAATTCTTACAGTGCATAGATCCCCACACACTATACTTGATTGTGCATTTCGTATTGAGAATGAAACACAATAATAAAAAAATCCAGAAACAAAAATTTCTTTCCATTCGATGGGAATGTACATTGATGCAGCCACTATGGAAGGCATAGTGGTTTTCCACTATGAAGGCGCCTCAAAAAATTAAAAATAAATTGATCTTGTAATTCCACTCCTGGATATTTATCCAAAGAAAGCATAGACACTAATTAGAAAGGATATGTGCACCTCTATGTTTATTGCAGCATTATTTACAATAGGCAAGGTTTGGAAGCAACCTAAGTGCCCATTAATAGATGAAAGGATTAAGATGTGGTACACACACACACACACACACACACACACACACACACACAGAGGAATATTTTTCAGTAATGAAAAGAATGAAATCTTGTCATTTGCAACAACATGGGTAGACCTAAAGTGTATCATGCTAAATAAAATAAGTCAGACAGAGAAAGACAAATATTGTTGTGAATCACTTATATGTGGAATCTAAAATACAAAACAAATGAACAAATATAACAAAACAGAAACAGAGTTACAAATACAGAGAACAAACAAGTGGTTGCAAGAGAGGAGAGTTTGGCGTGAGGAAAGAAATAGGTGGGGGAGATTAAGCTTAACAAACCTCCAGTTGCAAAATAAATGAGTCATGTGAGGAATACAGTCAATAACTATGACTCATTGTGGTGATCATTTTGAAATGTATAGAAATACCAAATCACTATGTTGTGTAATAGGAACTAACAAAATGTGGTAGGTCAATTATACTTCAAAATAACAAAAAACTCATAGAAAAAATGATCAAATTTATGGTTACCAGAGACAGGGAGTGGAAGGAGGGGGAATTGGATGAAGGCTGTCAAAAGGTAGAACCATCCAGTTATAAGATAAATAAGTACTAGGGATGTAATGTACAACATAATAAATATAATTAACACTGTTGTATGTTATATATGAAAGTTGTTAAATAAGCAAAACCTAAGAGGTCTCATCAAAAGAAAAAAATTTTTCTATTTTATTTTATATCTGTATGAGATGATGGATGTTCACTAAACTTATTTGATGAACATTTCATGATGTATCTAAGTCAAGTCATTATGTGGTACACCTGAAACTTATACAGTGCTCTATGTCAATTATGTCTCAAAATTGGAAGAAAAAAATTAAATGTCATTACTAAAGAAAGACACAGCTGTAATTTGTGTACTTTTCTATATGTATATTTCAATAAAAATATTAAAAAATTAAACATCTATTCCTGATAAAATAAATTTATAAAATATTGAATGAATTCATACTTCTTTAATGATATATGTTATATATATTATATATGTATGTATAATTATATAATAATAATATATATATATATAAAATCTGGGATTTTATTTAATAGGGAAACACCAAGAGACATTGTCACTAAAGTTAGGAAGAAAGCAAGGATGCTCATCCCCTCCACTATTTTTAACACTATAGGATGTTTTAGTAATGCAGTTAGACAAGTACAAACAATTAGAGGTATAAAAATTGGAAAGGAAGAAGTAAAATAGTCTCTATTTTAGATTATATGATAATATAACCTGGAATGCCTAAGAAAATCAACATTAAATTTAATACAAAGAATAAAATAATTTAGAAGGTAGCATACTAAAATCCAACTATAGAAACAGTACCCTCTTAGAAAACATAATAAAGAGAAGATCCTGTACAAAATAGCAACAAAAGTTTTAAAAATAATTTGCTATAAGATTAACAAGAAAATCTATATGTGGAAAACTCAAAATTCCTGAAAACTTGAATAAGTGAAAGGTATGCTTTGCTCCTAGATAAGATGACTCATTTTTTCTTCTATTTGTTGGACTTTATTCTTTTTCTTGACATTCTACTGTTAAATGCTTATATTTATTAAAAATTTATACTTTTCTCCTTTTAATATGTACAGGCATGCCTCGATTTATTGTGCTTCACTTAATTGCACTTCACAGATATTGCATTTTTTTCAAATTGAAGATTTGTGGCAACCATGAGTCGAGCAAGTCTATTGACACCATTTTCCCAACAGCATTTGCTCACTTTATGTCTCTGTGTCACATTTTGGTAATTCTCACAGTATTTCAAACTTTTTCGTTATTATATTTCTTAAGGTGGTCTGTCATCAGTGATTATTTTTAATTGAAATATAGTTTACTTATATTAATTTCAGCTGTACAACATAGCGATTTGATACTTTTATAGATTATGCACCATACAAAGTTACTACGATATTATTGACTGTGTTCCCTGTGCTGTATATCACATGCCTATGACTTATTTTAAAACTGGTAGTTTGTGCCTCTTAATCCCCTTCACCTATTTTGCAACCCTTCCCTCTGGCAACCACTAGTTTGTTCTCTGTTGTGAGTCTGTTTCTGTTTTGTTGTATTTGATTGTTTTGTTTTTTAGATTCCACATATATAAGTAAAAACATATACTATTTGTCTTTCTTAGTCTGACTTATTTCACTTAGCATACTACCCTCCAGGTCCATTCATGCTGTCACAGATGGCATTATTTCATTCCTTTTTATGGCTGAGAAATATTGCAGTGTGTGTGTGTATATGTGTGTGTGTGTGTGTGTGTGTGTGTGTGTGTGTGTGTACCACATCTTTATCCATTCATCTGTTTATGGACATTTAAGTTGCTTCATATCTTGGCTATTGTATATAATGCTACAGTGAACATTGGGGTGCATATATGTTTTTGAATTAGTGTTTTCCTTTTCTTTAAATAAATACCCAGGAGTGGAATTGCTGGATTGTATGGTAGTTCAATTTTTAATTTTTTTGAGGAACCTCCATACTGCTTTCCATAGCGGCTGCACCAGTTTATGTTCTCCCCAACAATGCACGAGTGTTCCCTTTTCTCCACATCCTTGCCAACACTTGTTAATTATTTGTTGTCTTTTTGATGATAGCCATTTTGACAGGTTGAGGTGATATCTCATTGTGGTTGTGACTTGCATTTTCCTGTTGATTAGTGATGTTGAGCGTCTTTTCATGTGCCTGTTGGACATCTGTATAGCTTCTTTGGAAAAATGCCATTTTTTAATCGGATAGTTTGTTTTTTTGATATTGAGTTGTATGAGTTCTTTATATATTTTGAATGTCAGTCACATCATTTGCAAATATTTTCTCCTATTCCGTACTTGTCTTTTAATTTTGTTGATGCTTTCCTTAACTGTGCAAAAGATTTTTAGTTTGATGTGGTCCTGTTTGCTTATTTTTGCTTTTGTTGTCCTTGCCTGAGGAGACAGATCCAAATAAATATTGCTAAGACTGATTTCAAAGAACATACTGCCTATGTTTTCTTCTAGGAGTTTTGTTGTTTCAGGTCTTATATTTAAGTCTTTTGTACATTTATTTATTTATTTTTTAATGGTATGCCCATTGCTATGGCTTTTTAAAAAAAATATTTATTGGGCTGCATCAGGTCTTTGTTGTGGCACATGGGATCTTCATTGCGGCATGTGGGATCTTTCGTTGCAGTGCTCATTGTGGTGCATGGGCTCTTCATTGCAGCACGTGGGCTTCTCTCTAGTAGTGGCATGAGGGTTTTCTCTCTCTAGTTTTGGCATGCAGGCTCCAGGGTGAGTGGGCTCTGTAGTTGTGGTGCACGGGTTCCAGAGCATCTGGGCTCTGTAGTTTGCAGCATGCAGGCTCTCCCGTTGAGGTGCATGAGCTTAATAGTTGTGGCGTGCAGGCTTAGTTGCCCCACAGCATGTGGGATCTTAGTTCCCCGACCAGAGATTGAACCCCCGTCCCCTGCATTGGAAGGCAGATTCTTTACCACTGGACCACCAGGGAAGTCCTCTTTTGTCCATTTAGAGTTTATTTTTTTATATGTTGTGAGAAAATGGTCTAGTTTCATTCTTTTACATGTAGCTGTCCAGTTTTCCCCAAACCACTTATGTGAAGAAACTGTCTTTTTCCCATTGTATATTGTTGCCTCCTTTGTTGTTGATTAATTGACCATATGTGTGTGAGTTTATTTCTAGGCTCTCTATTCTGTTCCATTGATCTATGTGTCTGTTTTTGTGCAGTGTCATACTGTTTTGATTACTTTAGCTTTATAGTATATTTTGAAGTCAGGGAGTGTGTGTGATACCTCCAGCTTTGTTCTCCTTTCTCAAGATGGCTTTGATTATTCAGGGTCTTTTATGGTTCATTGAAATTTTAGGATTATTTGTTCTAGTTCTGTGAGAAATGCCATCAGTATTTTGATAGGGATTTCATTGAATATGTAGATTGCTTTGGGTGGTATAGACTTTTTTTTTTTTTTGCGGTATGCGGGCCTCTCACTGATGTGGCCTCTCCCACCACGGAGCACAGGCTCCAGATGTGCAGGCCCAGTGGCCATGGCTCACGGGCCCAGCCGCTCCATGGCACGTGGGATCCTCCTGGACAGGGGCACGAACCCGCGTCTCTTGCATCGGCAGTTGGACTCTCAACCACTGTGCCACCAGGAAAGCCCCTAGACTTTTTAACACTATTAATTCTTCCAATCCATGAACATAGAATATCTTTATTTATGTTGTCTTCAGTTTCTTTCATCAGTGTCATATAGTTTTCAGAGTGTAGGTCTTTCACCTCCTTGGTTAACTTTATTCCTAAATATTTTATATTTTTTTGATGCAATTTTAAGTGGGATTGCTTTCTTGCATTCTCTTTCTGATAGTTCATTTTTAATGTATAGAAATGAAGATTTATGTATATTAATTTTGTATCCTGCATCTTTACTGAATTTATTTATTAGTTCTAATAGTCTTTAGGGATTTTTATATAAAGTATCATGTCATCTGCAAATAGTGACAATTTTACTTTTTCCCTTCTAATTTAGATGACTTTCATTTATTTTTCTTGTCTGATTCCTGGGGCTAGGACTTCCAATACTATGTAGAATAAGAGTGGACATTCTTGTCTTGTTCCTGAACTTAGAGGAAAAGCTTTTAGCTTGTCACCATTGAGTGTGATGTTAGCTGTGGTTCTGTCACAAATGGCTTTTTTTATATTGAGATATATTTCCTCTATACCAACTTGGATAAGGATTTTTATCATGAATAGTTGTTGAATTTTGTCAAATGCTTTTTCTGCACTGATTGTAATGATCATGTGATTTTATCCTTCCTTTAGTTAATATGGTGTATCACATTGATTGATTTGCAGATACTGAACCAAACTTGCACCGTTGGGATAAATCCCATTTGATCATGGTGTATGATCCTTTTTATATATTGTTGAATTTTGTTTGCTAATATTTTTTTGAGGATCTTTGCATCTATATTTTTCAGATTTATTGACATGTAATTTCCTTTTGTTGTAGTGTCTTTGCCTGGCTTTGGTATCAGTGTAATGCTGGATTCAAAGAATGAGTTTGGAAGTGTTCCCTTCTCTTCAGTTTTTTAAAAGAGTTTGAAAAGGATAGATAGTAAATCTTCTTTCAGTGTTTGGTAGAATTCCAGTGTGAAGCTATGTGATACTGGACTTTTGTTTGTTGGGAGTTTTGGTTTTGTTTTTTATTACTGATTCAATTTCATTACTGGTAATTGGTGTCTGTTCATACTTTCTATTTTTTCCTGGGATATTGTACATTTATGAGTTTGTCCATTTCTTCTAGATTGTTCAAGTTGTTGTCGTGTAAATGTTTGTAGTATTCTTCAATTACTGTATTCCTGTGATATCTTGTATAACTTCATGTTCATTTTTGATTGTATTTAATTGGACCTTCTCTCTTTTTTCTTGATGAGTCTGGCTAAAGTTTCATCAATTTTCTTTATCTTAAAAATAACCTCTTAGTTTCATTGATCTTTTTCTCCTTTTTTTTGTCTCTATTTTATTTATTTCTCCCCTGATCTTTATTATTTCCTTCCTTCTACTAACTCTGAGTTTTTTCTTTTTGTAATTCCTTTAGGTTTCAAGTTAGGTTTTTTGAGATTTTTAAAATTTCTTGAGATAGGCCTGTACTGCTACAAACTTCCCCCTAAGAACTGCATTTGCTGCATCCCACAGATTTTGAAAAGTTGTGTTTCAATTTTCATTCATCTCAAGACATTTAAAAAAATTTTTCTCTTTGATTTCTTCATTGACCCATTATTTTTTTTAGCAGCCCATTGTTTAGCCTTCATGTGTTTGTGTCTTTTCCACCTCTCATTCTGTAATTGATATCTAGTTTCATACCACTGTGGTCAGAAAAGATACTTTATATGATTTTACTCTTTAAATTACTGAGATTAGTTTTGTGGCCTACCATGTGATCTATCCTGGAGAATGTTCCATGTGTACTTGAAGAAGATGTGTATTCTATAGTTTTTGGATGGAATACTCTGTAGATATCTATTAAGTCGAACTGCTCAAAGTATCATTGAAGGCCAACGTTTTCTTATAGATTTTCTGTCTGGATGATTTATTCATTGATATTAAATCCCCTACTAATACTGTGTTACTGTCAATTTCTCCTTTTATGTCTGTTAATATTTGGTTTATATATTTAGTTGCTCCTATGTTAGGTGCATATATGTTATGAATATTAGTTCCTCTTTTTGGATTGACCCCCCTCTTAACATTATGTAATGCCCTTCTTTGCCTTTTGTTACAATCTTTGTTTTAAAGTCTATTTTGTTTGATATGAGTTATATTACCCCTGCTTTCTTTTCATTTCCATTTCCATGGAATATCTTTTCCCATCCTTTCACTTTCAGTCTATGTGTGTCTTTAGCTCAGAATTGAGTCTCTTATAGGCAGCATATAGATGTCTTGTTTTTTTTTATCCATTCAGCCACACTGTGTCTTTTGATTGGGGCATTTAGTTCATTTACACTTAAAGTGATTATTGATAGGCATGTCCTTTTTGCCATTTTGTTATATGTTTTCTGGTTGTTTTTGTAGTTCTTCTCTATTCTTTTCTTCTTCTTTTAGTCTCTTCCCTATGGTTTGATGATTTTTTTTAGTATTATGTTTGGGTTTCTTTCTCTTTGTATTTGTGTATCTAGTCTAGGTTTTTGGTTTTTGGTTACTATGCAATAAATAGGTAGGTAGGTAGATAGATATTTGTTTTAAACTGATAGTCATTTAAATTCAAACACATTCTTAAAGTTCTACAGTTTTTATAATCCCATCACCATGTTTTATGTTTTTGACATTATATTTTACATCTTTTTGTTTATCCTTTAATTACTCATTGTAATTAGAATTGATTTTACAACTTTTGTCATCTAACCTCCATATCAGCTTTTTAAGCAGTTGATCCACTGCCTTTACTATTATATTTGCTTCTACCAATGAGATTTATTTTCTTCATGTATTTTCTCATTTCTTGTTATGGCCTTTTCTTTTTTGCGTAAAGAAGATCCTTTAACATTTCTTGTGTGGCCTGCTTAGCGGCGATAAACTCTTTTACTTTTTGCTCGTCTTGGGAACCTTTATATCGCCTTCAATTCTGAATGCCTAACCTTGTTGTGTAGAGTATCCTTGGTTTAGGTTTTTCCCTTTTAGCACTTTAAATATATCATGCCACTGTCTTCTGGCCTACAGTTTCTGCTGAAAAATCAATGAGAGCCTTATGGGGGTTCCCTTTTGTTTGATTCTTTGTTTTTCTCTTGTTACCTTTAGAATTCTCTCTCTTTAACTCTGGCTGTTTTTCTTGTGATGTGTCTTGGTGTTGATTCTTTGGGTTCATCTTTTTAGGACTGTCTCTGATTCCTGGACCTGGATATCTATTTCATTCCCAGGGTAGAGAATTTGTCAGCCCTTATTTCATCAAATATATTTTCTGCCCCTTTTCCTCTCTTTTCTCCTCCTGGGACTAAATCCTATAACATGAATATTGTGACACTCAGTGTTGTCTCAGAGGTCCCTTAAACTATCCTCATTTTAAAAACTTTTTCTTTTTACTGTTCTGATTGGGTAATTTCCACTATTCTGTTTTCCAACTCATTTATTAATTCTTCTTTACCACTTAATCTGCTTTTTATTCTCTCTGGTATATTTTTCATTTCAGTTATTGTATTCTTCAGCTCTGATTGGTTCTTTTTTAATATTTTCTAATTTTTTATTGAAGTTCTCACTGTGATCCTCTATTCTTCTGAGTTTGGTAAGCATTTTTATGACATTGCTTTGAAATCTTTATCATGTAAATTACTTATCTTCATTTCATTAGGAGTTTTATCTTGTTATTTCATTTGGAACATATTCCTCTGCCTTCTTAATTTGTTTCACTTTCAGTGTTTGTCTTTATTAGTTAGGCAAAACATTTGTCTCACCTGGTGTGGAAAGTGTGTCATTGTGTAGGAGTGTCCCTTTGCAGACTGTGTGTGCTTGGTGGCTTTGGTGGGAGGGCTGGAGCTGAAGTGAGCATTGGCTGGGGCCTCTGAGTTTGTAATATCCCCTTTGTCTTTTGGGTGACCTGCTGGGGGTGTGGGTCCTGACTAGATCACTTCTTTCACCCTTGTACCTGTCTCTGTGTGATTAAAAAAATATATATCCTTAATTGTAAAAAAGCTGTACAGCCAGTCTTCAGGTTGTTCTGAGAGAGAGTTATTTTATATATATGTTGTAGTTTTGGTGTGTGCACAGGAGGAGGTGAGCTCAGGGTCTTCCTACTCTTCCATCTTGATCCCATCTCTGCCCAGTGATCTTTGATATTACTCTTGAAAAAATATGAGTCACTGAAGACTCAGATCATGGTTAGCATTTTTTAGCTATAAAGTACTTTTAATTAAGTTATGTGCATTGCTTTTTTAGACATAATGCTATTGTACACTTAATAGATTACAGTATAGAAGTCTACATGCACTGAGAAACCAAAAAAAACTTGTATAACTCACTTTATTTTGATATTACATTCTGTTGAGGTGGTCTGGAACTGAACCCACAATATCTTCAAGGTATGCCTGTATTTATAAAACCATATATTTCCCTCTTGATGAGGATCATCTGTATCCCACAAGGTTCAATATGAGGCATTTTTGTTCTTTTCTGTTTCATACTTTTCATTATGATTTCTTGTTTGGCCATAATTACTTAAATGCATATTTTTTAGTTTCCAAAATATTTTTGTCAGTGAGTTCTAATTTTATTTCATGTTTGTTAGAGAATATATAGTATCTTTGATTTTGATTATTTGGTATTTACTAACTAATTTAACAGATATTTTTGCAGATACCTATTTTCTTCAGAAACTTTTCCAGGTCCTGATAATATGTAGTGAAGAAATCACCTACTTCTTTGCCTATATATATATATATATATATATACACACACACACACACACACACACACACACACACACACACACATATATATGTACACACACACACGTACATATATGATATGTATTTGTGATGTGGGCAATATTCCTGTTTTGATGTGATCAGGCATGATTACAGAGGGATCTTATTTTTGTCTTGATTCATCATGGTCACAGAATGACTTTGTCTGGTGTCTCCTGGATGTCAGGGGCTGTTTTTCTCATTCTCAATTCTTTAAGTGTTTCTAATATATTTTCATATTTCCTATATCACAATCTTGTATAGTTATCTCAATTTTTTGATACTTTGAGGTTTATTATTTTATATTTTGTGATTTACTGGGGCTATTGCTTATAATGTTTTATAAACAAAATGACTTCTATCTTATGTTTATTATAAAAAATATAATAGCATTTTAGAATATCATTCCATTACATCTTGAGGCTCAATTTCTGAAAGGTTATATTATTCATTTTCTTGCTTAGGTCAGATTTTCCAAACTTTTTAGACTTATAAATCTTCTTTTCATACATTTCATAGAAACTTTTATCATACACCTCATAGGATTTGGTTTTATTGTTTATCATTTTCTCTGGTATATAAAAAAAAGTTGAAGTTAATACATATCTTAGTACAGTATATATTACTTTATATAAATTTTATTTTAAGAAAGTCTTTGTTTACACTAATTTTGACTTTTTAAATTTATGAAGTCATTATGCCATTTACTTTAACTTAATATGTAGAAAGCTCAATTTTTTAAGTCAATTTTAGAATTTATTGTTTGCAGTTTAATAATAAAACATTTAAGTATATGCTATGCCTTCAAAAGTAATATGCATTGCTTTCATGATCTGATATTTGAAATTTTGTTTCCTGTTAAAACTACTAGCTGGCTTATTTTTGTTGTTTTTTTGTGTTCTGTTATAAAATTTCTAGGGAAATGATTAGGTCTCAAGAAGCTATGTAGGAGTAACTTATAACTACCATTATATTTTCTGTTTTTACCACTGTGTTTTGGAGTTACTGAAACATCTTTATTAACAGTATAAGAATTTTCACCAGAGAAATACTAATGGATTTCAAGAAAATCATCTTAAGGCACATTCCTGTGAAATATTATTTGAACGTTGGCTTATTTTTATCCTTTCTGGGTTTTTTTTAACTAATGGTAGATTAAATTTAACAAAATATAACTACAAATAAAACTCAGAATCATAGTAAAAACCATCAGCACAGCTAGCAGTATTTAGCTGAATGACTGAGTGTTGAATATGATCATCTAGTAATCATTTTCTGTTCTCAAATCCTTTTCTTTTGAAATGAAGAATGTATATTTTGTTAATTGTCTTATTTATTGATTTATAAATCAGTATCAACTATATTTAATGATGTGAATCTCTAGAATACCTTTTTGAACTGCAGAGAGTTCATAAATCACCAATTTAAAATACTGACGTAAGTCAGAAAATTGGATTTGATAGAAAGAAATTTGAAGCCAAATTTGTGGCCACATTTTTCAAGTGCAAAAAACTGAATGGCATATACACTGTTTGTTAAAGTTATCACATTTCATCCTTTATTTCATCTTCATTTTCAATCCCATTTTTCTTTTGTTCCAATGTTCTCATTTATTTTTATGTTGTTTCATATATACTTACGTATTTTCTCAGTGTACTCTTTGGAATGAGGTAGATTTCATTGGTAAATGTTTATATTGAAGTAGAGTTCATTTGCCAATTTTTTTCAATTTAGAAAACCTGTATTCAGGTTTGGAAAAATTGGTATTCTAAATAAAGTTGTATAATGTAGTATGATTATACTTTATTGTATTAACATTAATCTTTATTTGGAGCAAGGTAAAATTAATGTTAGAATTACAAAAATGATTGTTCTAATGTTTTCCAGCTGCTAATAGGTTATGAAAATGGTACTGTAGTATTCTGGGACTTGAAATCTAAAAGAGCAGAACTGAGAGTTTATTATGATGAGGTAAGTGATTTCTACTGGAATATTTGAAAAGAGTATTGTGATTTTATGCCTGTTTTCTACATTTAAGCCTTGTATGTTACCAGTATTTTTATCATTGGAAAACTGCCTAGTTCTGATCCAGTGCCTCACACTGCCTGTTGGTATTTGCACGAGTTCCACCTCTGGGTTGTTCTCCTGAGTGGAAATTTTGCCTTGACGGATTATTTTTAAGCCTTTTTTGGGCATTTACATATGTTGGTGTCTATTACCTATCTTTTTCTTTCCTTTACGCTCTATGTTTGTTTCTTTCTTTTTTTTTTGTGGTACACGGTCCTCTCACTGTTGTGGCCTCTCCCGTTGCGGAGCACAGGCTCCAGACGCGCAGGCTCAGCGGCCACGGCTCATGGGCCCAGCCACTCCGCGGCATGTGGGATCCTCCCGGACTGGGGCACGAACCCGTGTCCCCTGCATCGGCAGGCGGACTCTCAACCACTGCGCCACCAGGGAAGCCCTATGCTTATTTCTTAACCTTTTTGTCCTTAAGGTCTCTAAATATACTATTCACATCTTTAGAAAATTGTTTTTCTGTGGCAGAAAGTTTAAGTAGTCAGTTTGAAAGGCCTTATCTTCTAATACTTGCCTTCTTACAGTAAAGAGAGATTTTTAAAATAGTAATACTTAATAATAAAAGTCAGATCTTGAAGTACATTTTATCGTACAGAATTGAGATTCTAGGTTTTCATGTAGAGAAAACAATGAACTCTTATCAAGGATAGTCTGTTAATTGATACTTCGGTTGTTCGAAGATTGATTCTAGGCTATTATTTCCTTCTTAAGAAGAAGCTAATGTGAAAAGAGTGAGGCTAGGGGCAAAAGGTGAGAAAGGGAAATTATATCTTGTAGCTGTGGAAATAAAGGGTATCATCTAGGCTCTCAATTAAACTAAAAATTGTTACAGTGATGAGAGATAGGAAAATACAGGTCAAAAATCAGTGTTTAGAATTACCCAGGCTTAAATGGGAAGAGTGCCAAAGAATTTAAGGCAACACTAAGATAAATAGAGAAATAAATTTGAAAGGAAAACACATTTTTTTAGAACAGTTTCTTTTTATGCCCTCTTCCATCCCCTTATAAAAGTAAAATTTAAATTTTGGTGCTTAAAGGTACAAGCCTTCGGCTATCCCATAACCCCCACCCCCCATTCATTTCTTAGTGGTTCTGGAAAACTAAGATTTTATGATATATACAAGATTATTGTCATGGTGATAAAGAATTCAGAAGTAAATGATATAACAGCTGGGTAATTTGGTCATGATTAGTGAACAGTACTCTGGCAAGCAATGTCATACAATTATGCTCTTTATGATCAATTTACGAGGCACCTTGAATCATAAGGCAAGAAGGTCCTAGAGAGCTAAGCTAGGGTTTTCCTTTTGTTAAATACATAAAATACAAAGATGAGTATGAAGATCACTTCCTCTCTTAAGACTAGCAGTTAGGGCTTCCTAACCGGATGCCTGGGTCCGGGAAGATCCCACATGCTGCAGAGCGGCTAGGCCCGTGAGCCATGGCCACTGAGCTTGTGTGTCCAGAGCCTGTGCTCCACAACGGGAGAGGCCACAACAGTGAGAGGCCCGCGTACTGCAAAAAAAAAAAAAAAAAAAAAGACTAGCAGTTAGATAAGAGTCCAAATACCATCTGTGTATTTAGCCAGTTGGAACTAGAGTGGAGCAGCTGAAATGGAAATCCAGATGAGAATGCTCAATCAGCTAGTTTTCCTGTGGCCTTAAAAAGTGTGGAAGGAAGATTTCTAACTTTAAAAAGTAAGTGAAAGTAATTTTGCAATGAAATGTTTAAATAAAGATTAACAATGTTTAAGTCAGTAGAATACTACACTTTATACTTAGAATTATATGAATATATATAAAATTGATTTACTTTAATGCATAATTATATGTCCTATCATTTTAATAAAGATAGTTGTATACTTCATGTTATTACCAAACTTTTCAAACTTTCCTCATCACTTTACGTCTCATATTTTGAAATCATCTGTCCTGAAATGGTTTCTCATAAGTCACCAATGATCAGTGACCCCTTCCTTAGTCTTTTAAGTTCCTCACTAAACCTGTGACTTTACATCAGTCCTTCCTTCTTAAAATGGTTTCTTCCCTTGTTTGTGTTTTTCCACCTCATTTTTCACCCCTCCTTTCTCCATCACTGGTTCTTTCCTTAACTCTCCTTTACATTATAGATACTTTTCAGGATTCTACGTCTTCACCCTCTCTTCATTTCTCCTTCAGTTTACATTTATGTTCATATCCCCTCCCCCCATTTCAAATATTACCTATATTATGCTGATAAATTAAAAATTCATGTATCTTTAACTCTTACCTCTCTCCTGAGATCTAGATCCAAATATCTAATAATCTATAAGTCCAGATGAATATTCCATTGGCACTGAATTTATATTTACAGGTCTGAACCTCTTTTTCAGTTTTTCAATTTTGATTTAGTTATTTTAATTTATAACCCTCAGAGTCATATTTGACCCTTTTTTGTTCTTCATATATCATATGCAATCACTTTTGTGGTCTTCTTGATCCAATTTTTATATTGTCTCTGATTTATTTCTTCTCCTTTTTCATTCCCACATTCAGCATCCTAGTTGAGGATGTTATCTTTTGCCTGGAAGACTTACAGTAGCCTTTTAACTAATCATGTTTCCTCAGATATCTTACCTTTTCAATATATCTTTCACTAACAAGATTATCATTTTAAGACATAGCAGATCAGGTAATTCTCTACCTCAAAACCTTTGAATGGCTTCCAGTTGTCAACAGTACAAAGTCTTATTCCTTGACAGGAGGTTTAAGGCCCTGGTGCTTTTTCCCTTGAATTTAATTTACTGCATCCTTCTACACACTTCTACACTTCAGACATGTTACTCACTGTCTCCTAAACATACCATTTACTTCCTACCTCCAGGCCTTTGCTTCTGCTAATACCTTATCATGAACTCCCTTCTTTCCTCTTATGCATATCAAAATTCTATTATTTAGCTACTGTAAAGCTATTTGGACTATCTAACTAGCCACTTGATAAATAACCACTGATGAATTCAGAGTTTTGTTTTGGAAATCCAAGATCATTTTCAGAAATAACCATATGAATTTTACTTCCACATTAGCTGTGAAATTTTTGTTTCATTACATCAATATTTCTTAAATAATCTCTGATACAGAAATCTCTCAGAGTCTGACATGAGGATAACTTTTTAATTCCTTACTAACTGCTGTTTTTCCTTTTTTCAGATTTTTACCTAGCTTTTTGGGTTTCCTTTGTCTTTTTCGTTTACAAGAAATTCAGTCACAGCCACTGAGTTTATTTTCCATATTGTTCTTCATTAAAAATTTTTTTCTTTAATTAGTTGTATTATATTTGGTTTTTCAGCAAATGCTTAAGGTCCTTTTTAAAGAAAAGAGTGGGGTATAATCAAATAAATAGAAATTGAATTTTTACCCATTAAGTCAGTTCAAATTCCAGCTGTTCAGTCTCTTCAATGATGGGCTATTTGACATCCTATTATTTAATAACAAGTTGGTTTTACATGCCTACTCTTCTGTACAATAAATGTACTTCTTTTATAGTACTTATCTTGGTTTTATGTTATATATTTCATTTTTATATCTGTCTTCTCCAGTAGACAGAAATGCAGTGGAATAGAAAGAAAGGTTAGGGCTGGGGCTCTGTGCCTACCATTTATAGCAAAGTAGTCTGAGAGAACTTTAAATTGACTAAGGTTCATCCAGGTTAACATGTAGAGGAGGCAAGAAGTGACATTTCCCTTTAGTCACATAAAAAATGAGAAGAAATACGCAGAGGAGAAGACAAAGAAGAGCGTTTTTTCCCTCTCACTGCCTCTGCTGAACCCTGGCAATAAAGAAGTCTTCTCTGCCCAGTAATAAAGACCAGGGTGAGAGAAAACATAAGTCCAGTGTGTCATGGTATCTTTTGCAATTAACCAAATCTTACTTATCTTGAGGTCCACTCATATACTATTTCATTTCTGATATGTCTAATGACTGCTCTAGTCATCATTTATTTATAACTCTAACAATACTTATTGTTTGGAAATATGTGTGTGTGTGTGTATATATATGTATAAGTTTGGTATAAAATAAATATATACATAACTTAGTTTTATAAATATAGATTAAAAAACTAAACGTTAAAAGTTCCAAACAATAAGTAGTATTAATATTGGTATAAATGTTTCCTACCTCGCAGTTGTTTAAGTTCTTTTAAGGAAAGGATCATGCTGTCTGTATATACATCTGTTCAACTTTTATGCCTACTAGAGTTTCTTTCATTCTGCTTATTAGCACATTACCCAAGTTCCATATATACTTTATTAATTTTGAAAGAATACCAAGAGTGTGGAAATATTTGATAACATTAATTACTTATTCATTTAACAGATATTTTGAATACCTACTTTATGCAAGACACTGTGCAACCACTGGGAATAAAACAAATTAGGAAAATGTAATGATCACTTTTTAATTTTATTTAATTCACATCTACAGAATGAATCTGTAAATACAAAAATTTTAAACTCTTCTTGCTTTAAGTCAAATTAAATAGTATATGTTAGAGTTAATATAGTCCAATGATTCCAAATATGGGTTTTGTAGTCAGACACTGGCTTTGAGTGGTGTAACCTGAGCAAGTATCTCAATCTTTCTAGGCCTATTTCACCACGTGTAATTTGGAAAAACATAATATCTGTTTTGTAGGATTAAATGAGATAATGTACATAAACTGCTTACCCTGGGGTCTGTCATGTAGTAAGCCTTCAAATTGCAACTCTTATGTAAACTACCTTTTAAGTTGGCTATTTTAAGTGGAACTAGCCTTCTACCTCACCAGAGATTATTTTCTGATAACCTTGCTTTTACTTCTGTGTAATAATTTTCAAAGAAGCATTAAAGGGTACGGGGAGGACCTAGAATTTACAACAAAAGGTTCTGGGATCTAACAATACTATGAAATTTACTTAACTTTTCTTTATCTTAGGAGGTGAGTTTTTGTAGCCTTCTATAAGCCTATAGAAGGTTGAAACCAAAGGTAGTATGACCTAGGTCAGAAAAATTACATATGTTTCCTAAGTGTTATTGCTATAATAATTCTGTGTTAAAATATTTTTCCTTTGGAATATAGAATGATATATCAACTTTTCCCCTCCTCTACTTGTTTTTAATTGTTATTTCATTAGGCTATTCATTCAATTGATTGGCATCATGAGGGCAAACAATTCATGTGCAGCCATTCAGATGGTAGCTTGACTTTATGGAACCTGAAAAGCCCAAGTCGTCCTTTCCAGACCACAATTCCACATGGTAAGATGTATGCTTTCAAAAGAAATCAACTCTGGACATTGAGTGCCGTTACTTGAAGTAGGAAAGTTGGTATCATTATCACTAGAAAGAGGTAATAGCACATAGCTTCTGATTCTAAATACCCCTTTATACCTCCTTCAGATCCCTACATTATGACCCAAAGTTTCTATACTTCCCTTCCTCCTATCTATCAACTTTCCTACATTGTAAGTGATACCTATTCAATTTTGATACCAAAAATTGAATAACTGATGGTTGATGTACCTGAAGCAGAGGAGATAATATAGGATATTTGACGAATTTTAAGGGGTAAGGAGCTAGTGAGAGAATGGCACTTTATAGATCTGACTCTTGGACCTAATTTCTATACTGCTTTAGAGTCTGTTGTTTTCTAAATTCTCCCATTTATTTCCATTTCTGCCATTTGATTCCACTAAATTATGACTACATGGTTTTTATCGTAGGTTGTATTTATCTTATTATATTCCTCATTGAAAGGAGATATTTAGGATTTATGTTGGATCTGTCTAACTAGGCAGAATAAAAATTTCAAATGTATGAATATTTTTTATTCAGAGGCCATATTATTTTCCCTAATATTGGTGATGATCTGAGTTTTGTGTTTATCTCTTACCATTGGTTGGTTGTAAGAATAAAGAGGTCAAAACCTAGAGGTTAATGAAATACATTCTATTTCATAGTTTCTGAGTGTTTATTATAGTTTCACATTGAGAAAATAGTGGTATGTTTTTATAGTGGGTGAAATCAAAAGATGGAACTATTCCAGCTTGGGTTGGTTTGCCATTTTTTGTACCACAGTTGCATGTTCCACCACAAAAGATTACATTATTGCAACATTTACCTTAGCAGTTTACTTAGCGATTACGTTACATTTAAAAACTTACTTAGAGATGCTTTATTTATTTATTTATTTATTTAAATAGAAGTACAGTTGATATATTATTTATATCAGTTTCAGGTGTACAACATAGTTTTTCAATATTTTTATAGATTACACTCCAGTTAAAGTTTTTACAAAATAATGGCTATAATTCCCTGTGCTATACAATATTCCTTATTGCTTATTTATTGTATACATATAAATAAATGTATATGTATCTCTTAATCTCATACCCCTAATTTGCCCCTCCCCCCTTCCGTCTCTACTCTGGTAACCACTAGTTTGTTCTCTATATCTGTGAGTCTGTTTCTGCTTTGTTTTTGTTTTATTTTTTGGTTCCACGTATAAGTGATAACATAGAGTATTTGTCTTTCTTTGAATTATTTAACTTAGCATAGTACTCTATGCTATTCTGCCATCCCTGTTGTTGCAAATGGCAGAATTTCATTCTTTTACATGGCTGAGTAATATCCATTATATAGATGTGAGATATACACACACACACACACACACACACATATATGATCTGAGTCAAATTTGAAATTCTCATTTTTACTTTGTACTGTTTAAATCTTCACTGTTTTTTATTATTGGTTGATTTTTCAATTCTTAGAGAAGTAAGTTAAAATATGTGTTATGAATATTTTCCTTGTACTTCTATTTATTTTTGTTTTTATACTCTAAAAATCAAATAGCTAAATGTGGCTGATATCGTTTATCAGATATTCTGTGATTTAACTGGTGTTTGACTAGGAATCAATTTCTGAGAAAGCGGTATTAAAATTTAATGATTATAGAATTGTCTACTTTTCACTTTAATTCTGTACTTTTTTGTTTCATGTATTTTAAGGTTTTATTGTTAGGTAGCTATTATGTCTCCTGTAGAGAACATATAGTTGGGTCTTGCTTTTTTATTCAGTCTTACATAATTTAGTTGGAGTGTTTAGTCCGTTAATATTAAATATAATTACTGATGGGACTGGATTTAGGTATACCAGTTTATTTTTTGTTGTTGTTGGTCCTATCATTTTTTGTTCCTTTTATCTCCCCTTTTTGCCTTCTTTTGGATTATTTGAAAGTTTTTATTATGATTCCATTTGAATTTACATATAGGCAATTTATCTTCACATATTCTTTTTAATCTGTTGCTCTAGGGATTACAATATATTGTACTTCCTTAGCTTTCCATATTCTATTAGGGTTAATTGTAACACTTCACATAAAATGTAGAAATTTCACTACCACATATATTTATTTATCTTCACCCATTGTCCTTCATGCAACAGCTATCATATGTATTACATCTAAATACAATGTTACAATTTTTGCTTTCAATACTCTTTAAGTATTTTTTTATTGATGTATAGTTAACTTACAATGTTTTGTTAGTTTCAGGTGTACAGTGTAGTGATTCAGTTATTTTTATTTTCATATTATATTCCAGTATAGGTTATTACAAGATACTGAATATAATTCACTGTTTGATGCAGTAAATCCTTGTTGCTTATCTATTTTATGTATAGTAGTTTATATCTGTTAATCCAATACATGTAATTTGTCCCTCCCAACCTCCCTCCCCTTTGGTAACCATAGATTTGTTTTTTATATTTATAAGTCTGTTTCTGTTTTGTATATAGATTAATTTTTAGATTCCACATATAAGTGATATCATATAGTATTTGTCTTTCTCTGTCTGACTTACTTCACTAAGTATAATATTCTCTAGGTCCATCCATGTTGCTTCAAATGACAATATTTCATTCTTTTTTATGGATGAGTCAATATTCCATTGTATTTATATACCACATCTTCTTTATCGATTCATCTGTTGGTGGACATTTAGGTTGTTTCCATGTCTTGGCTATTGTAAATAGTGCTGCTATGAACATTGCAGCGCATGTATCTTTTCAAATTAGAGTTTTCATTTTTTTTCTGGATATATACCCAGGAGTGGGATTGTTGGATCATATGGGTAGCTCTATTTTTAGTTTTTTGAAGAACCTCCATACTATTTTCCATAATGGCTGCACCAATTTATATTCCTTCCAACAACATACAAGGGTTCCCTTTCCTCCACATCCTCTCCAGCATATATTATTTGTAGACATTTTGATGATAACCATTCTAACCAGTGTGAGGTGATAACTCATTGTGGTTTTGACTTGCATTTCTCTAATAATTAGCAATGTTGAGCATCTTTTCATGTGCCTGTTAGCTATATGTATGTCTTCCTTGGAAAAATGTCTATTTAGGTTTTTGCCCATGTTTTGATTGGGGTTTTTTTTTGATATTGAGTTATATGAGCTGCTTGTATATATTGGATATTAACCCCTTGTCAGTTGCATCATTTACAAACATTTTCTCCCATTTTGTAGGTTGTCTTTTTATTTTGTTGATGGTTTCCTTTACTCTGTAAAAGCTTTTAAGTTTGATTAAGTGCCATTTGTTTATTTTTGCTTGGATTTCTTTTGCCTTGGGAGACTGATCTAAGATAATATTGCTAGGATTTATATCAGAGAATATTTTGCCTATGTTCTGTTCTGGGAGTTTTATGGTGTCAAGTCTTGTATTTAAGTCTTTAAACCATTTTGAGTTTATATTTGTATCTGGTGTGAGGAAGTGTTCAAATTTCATTGATTTATATGTAGCTGTCCAGCTTTCCAAGCACCCCTTGCTGAAGAGACTATTTTTTCTCCATTGTATATTCTTGCCTCCTTTCTTGTAGATTAATTGACCATAAGTTGTGGGTTTATTTCTGGGCTCTCTGTCCTGTTCCATTGATCTATGTGCCTTTTTTAGTGTGTGCAAGTACCACATTGTTTTGATGACTGTAGCTTTTTCTGAAGTCTGTAAGGGTTATACCTCCAGCTTTGTACTTTTTCCTCAGAATTGCTTTGACAATTCTGGGCCTTTTGTGGTTCCATATAAATTTTAGGATTGATCTAGTTCTGTGAAAAATGTCATGGATATTTTGATAAAGATTGCACTAAATCTGTAGTTTGCTTTGGGTAGTATGGCCATTTTTAACAATATTAATTCTTCCAATCCAAGAGCATGGAATATATATTTTTTTAAATCACTTTTAGTTTCATTTATCAAAGTTTTATAGTTTTCAGTGTAAGGTCTTTCACCTCCTTGGTTAAGTTTATCCCTAGGTATTTTATATTTTTGATGCAATTTTAAACAGGATTTTTCTTTTATTTTCTCTTTCTGACATTTCAGTGTTAATATAAAGAAATACAACAGATTTATGTATATTAATCTTGTATTCTGCTACCTTGCTGACTTCTTTTATTAGTTCTGATAGTTTCTGTGTGGAAACTTTAGGGTTGTCTACATACAGTACCATGTCATCTTCATAGAGTGACAGTTTTACCACTTCCTTTCCAGTTTCTTATTGCTGTGGTTAGGTTAGGACTTCCAATACTATGTTAAATAGAAGTGGTGAGAGTGAACATCCTTGTCTTGCTCCTGAGTTTAGCAGGAAGTCTGTCAGCTTTTCACTGTTGAGTATTATATTGGCTCTGTGTTTGGTGTAAATGGCCTTTATTATGTTGAGATATGTTCCTTATACCCACTTTTATGAGAGTTTTTATTATGAATGGATGTTGAATTTTGCCAAATGCTTTTTCTGTGTCTGTTGAGATTATGATGTGATTTTTATTTTTTCTTTTGTTAATGTGGTGTATCACATTGATTGGTTTGTGAATATTGAACAATCCTCATGACCCTGGAATAAAACAAACTTGATCATGGTGTATGATCCTTTTTATGTATTGTTGGATTTGATTTGCTAATATTTTGGTGGGGATTTTTGCATCTATATTCATCAGAGATATTGGCCTGTAATTTTCTTTTCTTTCTTTCTTTTTTTTTTTAGTGTATTTGTTTGGTTTTGGTATCAGGGTGATGGTGGCCCTATAGAATGAATTAGAGAGTGTTCTATTCTCTTCAGTTTTTTGGAATAGTTTGAAAAGGATAGGAATAAGTTATTCTTTGTATGTTTGGTAGATTTCCCCAGTGAACCTGTCCAGTACTGGACTTCTATTTGCAGGGAATTTTTTTTTTTAAGATTTATTCATTATTTATTTATTTATTTTTGGTTGCATCGGGTCTTAGTTGCAGCACTCGGGACCTTCATTGAGGCATGTGGGCTCTTCATCATGGTGCATGGGCCTGTCTCTTGTTGCTGCATGTGGGTTTCTCTCTAGTTGTGGCGTGTAGGTTTTCTCTCTCTAGTTGTGGTGCGCAGGCTCCAGGGCGAGTGGGCTCTGTAGTTTGCAGCACGTGGGCTCTCTCGTTGAGGTACATGAGCTCAGTAGTTGTGACACACAGGCTTAGTTGCCCCATGGCATGTGGGATCTTAGTTCCTTGACCAGGGATCAAACCCCTGTCCCCTGCATTGTAAGGTGGATTCTTTGCCACTGGACCACCAGGGAAGTCCCTAATTTTTTTTTTTTATTTATTACAGATTCTATTTTACTTCTAGTGATTGGTCTGTCCACATTATCTGTTTCTTCTTGACTAAGTTTTGGCAGGCTGTATGTTTCTAGAAACTCGTCCATTTTTTCCAAGTTGTCTAGTTTTTGGCATATAATAGTTGTTCATAGTATTTTCTTATGATGTTTTGTATTTCTGTGCTATCAGTTATTATTTCTCCTCTTTCCTTTCTTATTTTGTTTATTTGGGTCCTCTTTCTTTTCTTCTTTGTGACCTTGGCTAGTGAATTGTCGATTTTGTTTATCTTTCAAAAAAAACGGCTCTTGGTTTCATTGCTCTTTTCTGTTATTTTTTAAATCTTTATTTATTTCTTCTCTGATCTTTATTATTTCTTTTTTTTTCTGATAACCTTAGGGTTTTTTGTTCTTTTTTTCTAATTCTTTAAGGTGGTCACTTAGGCTGTTTGAGATTTTTCTTGTTTCTTGACGAAGAGCTGTATCAGTATAAACTGCCCTCTTAGAAATGCTTTTGCTGCATCCCATAGATTTTGTAAGGTTCTGTATTCATTGCTATTTGTCTTGAGGTATTTTCTGATTTCTTCTTTGATTTCATCATTGACCGATTGGTTTTTTTAGTAGCATGTTGTTTCGTCTCCATATGTTTCTTATTTTTCCATTTTTCTTTGTATTGTTTATTTCTAGTTTCATACTGTTGTGGTCAGAAAAGATGCTTGAAATAATTTCTGTCCTCTTAAATTTGTTGAAACTTTGTTTTGTGAGCTAATATGTGCTCTATCCTAGAGAGTGTTCCATAAATACTTGAAAATAATGTGTTTTCTATTTTTTTTTGGATGTAGTGTCCTGTAGATATAAACTAAGTCCACCTGGTCTCTTGTGTCATTTAGGACCTGTATTGCTTTATTGATTTTCTCTCTGCATGATCTGTCCATTGATGTCAGTCGGGTGTTAACTTCTCCTATTATTATTGTATCCCTGTAAATTTCTCCCTTTATGTCTCTTAGTATTTGTTTTATATATTTAGGTGTGCCTGTATTGTATGCTTATATGTTGATGTGTGTAATATCCTCTTCTTATGTTGATTCTGTTATCATTATGTAATTCCCTTCTTTGTCTTTGTTATAGACTTTGTTTTAAAGTCTATTTTGCCTGATATGAGTATTGCTACCATCTCTTTCTTCTCATTTCCATTTGCATGAAATATCATTTTCCATCCCCTCACTTTCAGTCTCTGTCTTTAGCCCTGAAGTGAATCTCTAGTAGGCAGCATATGGTAGGCTCTTGTGTTATTTATTTTTTATCAACTCTGCCACTCCATGTGTTTTGATCAGAGCATTTATTCCATGTATTGATAGGTATGCATTTATTGTCATTTTATTCCTTGATTTCAAGTTGATTTTGTAATTTTTCTTTGTTTATTCTTTTTTTTAACATCTTTATTGGGGTATAATTGCTTTACAATGGTGTGTTAGTTTCTGCTTTATAACAAAGTGAATCAGTCATACATATACATATGTTCCCATATCTCTTCCCTCTTGCGTCTCCCTCCCTCCCACCCTCCCTATCCCACCCCTCCAGGCAGTCACAAAGCACCGAGCCGATCGATATCCCTGTGCCATGCAGCTGCTTCCCACTAGCTATCTACCTTACTATGTTTGTTAGTGTGTATATGTCCATGACTCTCTCTCGCCCTGTCGCAGCTCACCTTTCCCCCTCCCCATATCCTCAAGTCCATTCTCCAGTAGGTCTGTGTCTTTATTCCTGTCTTACCCCTAGGTTCTTCTGACATTTTTTTCCTTAAATTCCATATATATGTGTTAGCATACGGTATTTGTCTTTTTCTTTCTGACTTACTTCACTCTGTATGACCGATGCTAGGTCTATCCACCTCATTACAAATAGCTCAATTTCGTTTCTTTTTACGGCTGAGTAATATTCCATTGTATATATGTGCCACATCTTCTTTATCCATTCATCCGATGATGGGCACTTAGGTTGTTTCCATCTCCGGGCTATTGTAAATAGAGCTGCAATGAACATTTTGGTACATGACTCTTTTTGAATTATGCTTTTCTCAGGGTATATGCCCAGTAGTAGGATTGCTGGATCATATGGTAGTTCTATTTGTAGTTTTTTAAGGAACTTCCATACTGTTCTCCATAGTGGCTGAACCAATTCACATTCCCACCAGCAGTGCAAGAGTGTTCCCTTTTCTCCACACCCTCTCCAGCATTTATTGTTTCTAGATTTTTTGATGATGGCCATTCTGACTGGTGTGAGATGATATCTCATTGTAGTTTTGATTTGCATTTCTCTAATGATTAATGATGTTGAGCATTCTTTCATTTGTTTCTTGGCAGTCTGTATATCTTCTTTGGAGAAATGTCTATTTAGGTCTTCTGCCCATTTTTGGATTGGGTTGTTTGTTTTTTTGTTATTGAGCTGCATGAGCTGTTTGTAAATTTTGGAGATTAATCCTTTGTCTGTTGCTTCATTTGCAAATATTTTCTCCCATTCTGAGGGTTGTCTTTTGGTCTTGTTTATGGTTACCTTTGCTGTGCAAAAGCTTTGAAGTTTCATTAGGTCCCATTTATTTATTTTTGTTTTTACTTCTATTTCTCTGGGAGGTGGGTCAAAAAGGATCTTGTTGTGATTTATGTCATAGAGTGTTCTGCCTATGTTTTCCTCTAAGAGTTTGATAGTTTCTGGCCTTACACTTAGGTCTTTAATCCATTTTGAGCTTATTTTTGTGTATGGTGTTAGGAAGTGACCTAATCTCATAATTTTACGTGTACCTGTCCAGTTTTCCCAGCACCACTTATTGAAGAGGCTGTCCTTTCTCCACTGTACATTCCTGCCTCCTTTAACAAAGATAAGGTGACCATATGTGCATGGGTTTATCTCTGGGCTTTCTATCCTGTTCCATTGATCTATATTTCTGTTTTTGTGCCAGTACCATATTCTCTTAATTACTATAGCTTTGTAGTATAGTCTGAAGTCAGGGAGCCTGATTCCTCCAGCTCCGTTTTTCGTTCTCAAGATTGCTTTGGCTATTCGGGGTCTTTTGTGTTTCCATACAAATTGTGAAATTTTTTGTTCTAGTTCTGTGGAAAATGCCAGTGGTAGTTTGATAGAGATTGCATTGAATCTGTAGATTGCTTTGGGCTGTAGAGTCATTTTCACAATGTTGATTCTTCCAGTCGAAGAACATGGTATCTCTCTCCATCTATTTGTATTATCTTTAATTTCTTTCATCAGTGTCTTATAATTTTCTGCATACAGGTCTTTTATCTCCTTAGGTAGGTTTAATCCTAGATATTTTATTCTTTTTGTTTCAATGGTAAATGGGAGTGTTTTCTTCATTTCAATTTCAGATTTTTCATCATTAGTGTATAGGAATGCCAGAGATTTCTGTGCATTAATTTTGTATCCTGCTACTTTACCAAATTCATTGATTTGCTCTAGTAGTTTTCTAGTAGCATCTTTAGGATTCTCTATGTATAGTATCATGTCATCTGCAAACAGTGACAGCTTTACTTCTTTTTTTCTGATTTGGATTCCTTTTATTTCCTTTTCTTCTCTGATTGCTGTTCCTAAAACTTCCAAAACTATGTTGAATAAGGGTGGTGAGAGTGGGCGACCTTGTCTTTTTCCTGATCTTAGTGGAAATCCTTTTAGTTTTTCACCCTTGAGGACAATGTTGGCTGTGTGTTTGTCATAGTCATATATGGCCTTTATTATGTTGGGGAAAGTTCCCTGTATGTCTACTTTCTGCAGGGTTTTTATCATAAATGGGTGTTGAATTTTGTCGAAAGCTTTCTCTGCATCTGTTGAGATGATCATATGGTTTTTCTCCTTCAATTTGTTAATATGGTGTATCACATTGATTGATTTGCGTATATTGAAGAATCCTTGCATTCCTGGAATGAGCCCCACTTGATCATGGTGTATGATGCTTTTAATGTGCTTTTGGGTTCTGTTTGCTAGTATCTTGTTGAGGATTTTTGCATCTATGTTCATCAGTGATATTGGCCTGTAGTTTTCTTTCTTTCTGACATCCTTGTCTGGTTTTGGTATCAGGGTGATGGTGGCCTCGTAGAATGAGTTTGGGAGTGTTCCTCCCTCTGCTATATTTTGGAAGAGTTTGAGAAGGATAGGTGTTAGCTCTTCTCTAAATGTAGATAGAATTCGCCTGTGAAGCCATCTGGTCCTGGGCTTTTGTTTGTTGCAAGATTTTTAATCACAGTTTCAATTTTAGTGCTTGTGATTGGTCTGTTCATATTTTCTATTTCTTCCTGATTCAGTCTTGGCAGGTTGTGCTTTTCTAAGAATTTGTCTATTTCTTCCAGGTTGTCCTTTTTATTGGCATATAGTTGCTTGTTGTAATCTCTCATGATCCTTTGTATTTCTGCACTGTCAGTTGTTACTTCTCCTTTTTCATTTTTAGTTCTATTGATTTGAGTCTTCTCCCTTTTTTTCTTGATGAGTCTGGCTAATGGTTTATCAATTTTGTTTATCTTCTCAAAGAACCAGCTTTTAGTTTTATTGACCTTTACTATCGTTTCCTTCATTTCTTTTTCATTTATTTCTGATCTGATCTTTATGATTTCTTTCCTTCTGCTAACTTTGGAGTTCTTTTGTTCTTCTTTCTCTAATTGCTTTAGGTGCAAGGTTAGATTGTTTATTCGAGATGTTTCCTGTTTCTTAAGGTGGGATTGTATTGCTATAAACTTCCCTCTTAGAACTGCTTTTGCTGCATCCCATAGGTTTGGGTCGTCGTGTCTCCATTGTCATTTGTTTCCAGGTATTTTTTTATTTCCTCTTTGATTTCATCAGTGATCACTTCGTTATTAAGTAGTGTATTGTTTAGCCTCCATGTGTTTGTATTTTTTACAGATCTTTTCCTCTAATTGATATCTAGTCTCATAGCGTTATGGTCAGAAAAGATACTTGATACAATTTCAATTTTCTTAAATTTATCAAGGCTTTATTTGTGACACAAGATATGATCTATCCTGGAGAATGTTCCATGAGCACTTGAGAAAAATGTGTATTCTGTTGTTTTTGGATCAAATGTCCTCTAAATATCCATTAAGTCCATCTTGTTTAATGTATCATTTAAAGTTTGTGTTTCCTTATGTATTTTCACTTTGGACGATCTGTCCGTTGGTGAAAGTGGGGTGTTAAAGTCCCCTACTATGAATGTGTTACTGTTGATTTCCCCTTTTATGGCTGTTAGTATTTGCCTTATGTATTGAGGTGCTCCTATGTTGGGTGCATAAATATTTATAATTGTTATATCATCTTCTTGGATTGATCCCTTGGTCATAATTTAGTGTCGTTCTTTGTGTCTTCTAATAGTCTTTATTTTAAACTCTATTTTGTCTGATATGAGAATTGCTACTCCAGCTTTGTTTTGGTTTCCATTTGCATGGCATATCTTTTTCCATCCCCTCACTTTCAGTCTATTTGTGTCTCTAGGTCTGAAGTGGGTCTCTTGTAGACAGCATATATATGGGTCTTGTTTTTGTATCCATTCAGCCCATCTGTGTCTTTTGGTGGGAACATTTAATCCATTTACATTTAATGTAATTATCGATATGTATGGTCCTATTCCGATTTTCTTAATTGTTTTGGGTTTGTTATTGTAGGTCTTTCCCTTCTCTTGTGTTTCTTGCCTAGAGCAGGTCCTATAGCATTTGTTATAAAGCTGATTTGGTGGTGCTGAACTCTCTCAGCTTTTGCTTGTCTGTAAAGGTTTTAATTTCTCCATCAAATCTGAATGAGATCCTTGCTGGGTAGAGTAATCTTGGTTGTAGGTTTTTCTCCTTCATCACTTCAAATATGTCCTGCCAGTCCCTTCTGGCTTGCAGAGTTTCTGCTGAAAGATCAGCTGTTAACCTTATTGGGATTCTGTTGTGTGTTATTTTTCCCTTGCTGCTTTTAATATGTTTTCTTTGTATTTAATTTTTGACCGTTTGATTAACGTGTGTCTTGGCGTGTTTCTCCTTGGATTTATCCTGTATGGGACTCTCTGTGCTTCCTGGACTTGATTAACTATTTCCTTTCCCATATTAGGGAAGTTTTCAACTACAATCTCTTCAAATATTTTCTCAGTCCCTTTCTTTTTCTCTTCTTCTGGAACCGCTATAATTCGATTGTTGGTGCGTTTAATATTGTCCCAGAGGTCTCTGAGACTGTCCTTAGTTCTTTTCATTCTTTTTTCTTTATTCTGCTCTGCAGTAGTTATTTCCACTATTTTATCTTCCAGGTCACTTATCCGTTCTTCTGCCTCAGTTATTCTGCTATTGATCCCATCTAGAGTATTTTTAATTTCATTTATTGTGTTGTTCATCATTGCTTGCTTCATCTTTAGTTCTTCTAGGTCCTTGTTAAATGTGTCTTGCATTTTGTCTATTCTATTTCCAAGATTTTGGATCATGTTTACTATCATTATTCTGAATTGTTTTTCAGGTAGACTGCCTAATTCCTCTTCATTTGTTAGGTCTGGTGGGTTTTTATCTTGCTTCTTCATCTGCTGTGTGTTTTTCTGTCTTCTCATTTTGCTTATCTTACTGTGTTTGGGGTCTCCTTTTTGCAGGCTGCAGGTTCGTAGTTCCTGTTGTTTTTGGTGTCTTTCCCCAGTGGCTAAAGTTGTTTCAGTGGGTTGTGTAGGCTTCCTGGTGGAGGGGACTAGTGCCTGTGTTGTGGTGGATGAGGCTGGATCTTGTCTTTCTGGTGGGCAAGTCCACATCTGGTGGTGTGTTTTGGGGTGTCTGTGGACTTATGATTTTAGGCAGCCTCTCTGCTAATGGGTGGGGTTGTGTTCCTGTCTTGCTAGTTGTTTGGCATAGGGTGTCCAGCACTGTAGCTTGCTGGTCGTTGAGTGAAGCTGGGTGCTGGTGTTGAGATGGAGATCTCTGGGAGATTTTCACCGTTTGATATTACATGGAGCTGGGAGGTCTCTTGTGGACCAGTGTCCTGAAGTTGGCTCTCCTACCTCAGGGGCACAGCACTGACTCCTGGCTGCAGCACCAAGAGCCTTTCATCCACATGGCTCAGAATAAAAGGGAGAAAAAGTAGAAAGAAAGAAAGAAGGAAAGAAGGAAAGAAAGGAAGGAAGGAGGGAAGGAAGAAAGGAGGGAAGGAGGGAAGGAAGGAAGCAAGAAAGGAAGGAAAGAAAGAGGAAAGAGGATAAAATAAAATAAGATAAAATAAAATAAAGTTATTAAAATAAAAATAATTATTAAGAAAAAAATTTTTAAAAAGAAAAAAAAAACGGATAGATAGAACCCTAGGACAGATGGTGACAGCAAAACTATAGAGACAAAATCTCACACGGAAGCATACACATACACACTCACAAAAAGAGGAAAAGGGGAAAAAATAGTCAGTCTTGCTCTCAAAGTCCACCTCCTCAATATGGGATGATTCGTTGTCTATTCATGCATTCCACAGATGCAGGGTACATCAAGTTGATTGTGGAGCTTTAATCCGCTGCTTCTGAGGCTGCTGGGAGAGATTTCCCTTTCTGTTCTTTGTTCGCACAGCTCCCGGCGTTCAGCCTTGGATTTGGCCCTGCCTCTGCGTGTAGGTCGCCGGAGGGCATCTGTTCTTCGGTCAGACAGGACGGGGTTAAAGGAGCAGCTGCTTCGGGGACTCTGGCTCACTCAGGCCAGGGGGAGGGAGGGGTGCGGATGCGGGACGAGCTTGCGGCGGCAGAGGCCGGCGTGACGTTGCACCAGCTGGCGGCACGCCGTGCGTCTCCCATGGAAATTGTCCCTGGATCACAGGACCCTGGTAGTGGCGGGCTGCAGAAGTTCCCGGGAGGGGAGGTGGGGATAGTGACCTGTGCTCGCACACAGGCTTCTTGGTGGCAGCAGCAGCAGCCTTAGCATCTCATTTCCGTCTCTGGGGTCCGCGCTGTTAGCTTCGGCTCGTGCCCGTCTCTGGAGCTCCTTTAAGCAGAGCTCTTAACCCCCTCTCCTCGCGCACCAGGAAACAAAGAGGGAAGAAAAAGTCTCTTGCCTCTCTGGCAGGTCCAGACTTTTCCCCGGACTCCCTCCCAGCTAGCCGTGGTGCACTAACCACTGCAGGCAGTGTTCACTGCGCCAACCCCAGTCCTTTCCCTGGGATCCTACCGAAGCCAGAACCTCAGCTCCCAGCCCCGGCAGGTGAGCAGACAAGACTCTCGGGCTGGTGAGTGCCAGTTGGCACCAATCCTCTGTGTGGGAATCTCTCCACTTTGCCCTTCGCACCCCTGTTGCTGTGCTCTCCTTCGTGGCCCCGAAGCTTCCCCCTCCGCCACCCGCTGTCTCCGCCCATGAAGCAGCTTCCTAGTGTGTGAAAACTTTTCCTCCTTCACAGCTTCCTCCCACTGGTGCAGGTCCCGTCCCTATTCTTTTGTCTCTGTTTATGCTTTTTTCTTTTGCCCTACCCAGGTACGTGGGGAGTTTCTTGCCTTTTGAGAGGTCTGAGGTCTTTTGCCATTGTTCAGTAGGTGTTCTGTAGTAGTTGTTCCACATGTAGATGTATTTCTGGTGTATCTGTGGGGAGCAAGGTGATCTCCACATCTTACTCTTCCACCATCTTCCCGATTCCCCCCACTCTGTGGTTTTGATTGGCATTTCCCTAATGAGTAAAGATGTTGAGCGTCTGTTCATGTGCTTGTTGCCTGTTTCTGTGTATTTTTTGGAGAAATGTCTATTCAGTTGCTTTGCCCATTTAGAAACTGAAGGTTTTTTTTTTTAAATTATGGAGTTGTAACAGTTCACTGTACATTCTGAATACATATCTCTTATTAAATATATGATTTGAAAATATTTTCTCCTGTTCTGTATGTTGTCTTTTCACTTTCTTAATGGTGCCCTTTAAGCACAAAACTTTTAATTTTGATAAAGCTCATTTTATCTGCTTTTGATTTTATTGTTTATGCCTTTAGTATAGTATCTAAGAAATAATTGCCTAACCTAAGGTCACAAAGATTTATTCCTGTTTTCCTGTAACAGTATATAATTTTTTTTTTTTTTTTTTTTTTTTTTTTTTTGCGATACGTGGGCCGCTCACTGTTGTGGCCTCTCCCGTTGCGGAGCACAGGCTCCGGACGCGCAGGCTCAGTGGCCATGGCTCACGGGCCCAGCCACTCCGCGGCATGTGGGATCTTCCTGGATCAGGGCACGAACCCGTGTCCCCTGCATCGGCAGGCGGACTCTGAACCACTGCACCACCAGGGAAGCCCTAACAGTATATAATTTTAGCTCTTGTATTTAGGTCTGTGATCCATTTTGAGCTAGTTTTTATGAATGGTGTAAGGAAGAGGTTCAGTATCGTTCTTTTGCATGAGGATATTTTATTGTTCCAGCATCATTTGTGAAAAAGATTATTTACCCATTGAATTTTGTTGGCACCCTTTTTGAAAATTAATTTACAAATAATGTAAGAGTTTATTTTTGTATTCTCAGTTCCATTCCGTTAATCTATATGCCAGCACCACACTGTCTTGATTACTGTAGTTTTTTGGTAGGTTTTGGAATCAACAAATACAAATACTCCAAATGCAAACTTAAACGTTTGCTCCAAAGGCTCCATGGAGTAGAATGGAGGGGAGTAGGTAAAACCTAGAGGCCTACTTGAGGTGAATAGTCTAATAAGAAACACTTGTGTAAAGCCTGTACTCAAGGTGGTTGTACAGTTAGTGAAACTAGTTAACAAGAAGTAAGTTCTACCTTTCAAAAATGCACAAAAGTAAAACTTGATTGCCTGCATCAAAACTAGTGCTTATTAGGAAGGGAGATAAAAGTAACCTGAGAACTGCCAACCAGAAACCTGCTTTAAAAATGCCATTGTGTGCACTGCAAATTTATATTACCTGTTCTCAGAAGGAGAATTTAATTTTATTAATTTATTCAAGTTTAGAATTTTTAGGATGTAAGAAACCATTGGTCATTTTGTAAATCATCTCTATGCCTAATAATGCTTGTTGTCTTAAAACATTTTGTCTGATAAGAAATACGGCTGTACTAGCTTTCCTTTGAACAGTAGTTGCCTGATATATATAGTTTTTTTTGTTATTATATGATTCTTTATTCATGTAGTCAACAAGCACAATAAAATTCCTGTTTTTCATGTTCATGTATTGTTTTATTAATTTTCCTATTGAACAAACTATTTGATTTTTATTTTATAATAATTTTTTATATAGCAGGTTCTTATTAGTTATCTATTTTATATATATTAGTGTATATATGTCAATCTGAATCTCCCAATTCATCCCACCACCACCATCCCACTCCCGCTTTATCCCCTTGGTGTCCGTATGTTTGTTCTCTACATCTGTGTCTCTATTTCTGCCGTGCAATCCAGTTCATCTGTACCATTTCTCTAGATTCCACATATATGCATTAATATACAATATTTGTTTTTATCTTCCTGACTTACTTCATTTTGTATGACAGTCTCTAGTTCCATCCATGTCTCTACAAATGACCCAGTTTTGTTCCTTTTTATGGCTGAGTAATATTCCATTGTATATATGTACCACATCTTCTTTATCCATTCATCACTTGATCGGAATTTTGGTTGCTTCCATGACCTGGCTATTGTAAATAGTGCTGCAGTGAACATTGGGGTTCAATGTCGTTTTGAATTGTGGTTTTCTCAGGGTCTATGCCCAGCAGTGGGATTGCTGGGTCATATGGCAATTCTATTTTAAGTTTTTTTTTGTTTTTTTTTTTTGGTACATGGGCCTCTCACTGTTGTGGCCTCTCCTGTTGAGGAGCACAGGCTCAGCGGCTATGGCTCACAGTCCCAGCCGCTCCACGGCATGTGGGATCTTTCTGGACTGTGGCACAAACCCGTGTCCCCTGCATCAGCAGGCGGACTCTCAACCACTGTGCCACCAGGGAAGCCCTATTTTTAGTTTTTTAAGGAACCTCCATACTGTTCTCCATAGTGGCTGTATCCATACTGTTCTCCATAGTGGCTGTATCAATTTACATTCCCACCAACAGTGCAAGAGGGTTCCCTTTTCTTCACACTCTCTCCAGCATTTGGTTTTTGTAGATTTTCTGATGATGCCAATTCTAACTGGTGTGAGGTGGTACCTCATTGTAGTTTTGATTTGCATTTCTCTAATAATTAGTGATGTTGAGCAGCTTTTCATGTGCCTCTTGGCCATCTGTATGTCTTCTTTGGAGAAATGTCTATTTAGGTCTTCTGCCCATTTTTTGATTGGGTTGTTTGTTTTTTTAATATTGAGCTGCATGAGCTGTTTATATATTTTGGAGGTCAGTCCTTTGTCCACTGATTCATTTGCAAATATTTTCTCCCATTCTGAAGGCTGTCTTTTTGTCTTGTTTATAGTTTCATTTGCTGTGCAAAAGCTTTTAAGTTTCATTAGGGCCCATTTGTTTATTTTTGTTTTTATTTGCAGTACTCTTGGAGGTGGGTCAAAAAGATTTTGCTGTATTTTATATCAAAGAGTGTTCTTCCTATGTTTTCCTCTAAGAGTTTTATAGTGTCTGGTCTTACATTTAGGTCTTTAATCCACTTTGAGTTTATTTTTCTGTATGGTGTTAAGGAGTGTTCTAATTTCATTCTTTTGCATATAACTCTCCAGTTTTCCCAGCACCACTTATTGACGAGACTGTCTTTTCTCCACTGTATATCCTTGCCTTCTTTGTCGTAGGTTAGTTGACCATAGGGGTGTGGGTTTATCTCTGGGCTTTCTATCCTGTTCCATTGATCTATACTTCACTTTTTGTGCCAGTACCATATTGTCTTGATGACTGTAGCTTTGTAGTATAGTCTGAGATCAGGAGTCTGATTACTCCAGCTCCAGTTTTCTTTCTCAAGATTGCTTTGGCTACTTGCGGTCTTTTGTATCTCCATACAAATTTTAAGTTTTTTTGTTCTAGTTCTGTAAAAAATACCATTGGTAATTTGTTAGGGATTGAATTGAATCTGTAGATTGCTGTGTGTAGTATAGTCATTTTCACAATATTGATTCTTCCAATTCAAGAACATAGTATATCTCTCCAGCTGTTTGTGTCATCTTTGATTTCTTTCATCAATGTCGTATAGTTTTCTGAGTACAGGTCTTTTACCTTCTTAGGTAGGTTTATTCCTAGGTATTTTATTCTTTTTGTTGCAATGGTGAATGGGATTGTTTCCTTAATTTCCTTTCTGATTTTTCATTGTTAGTGTATAAGAATGCAAGAGATTTCTGTGCGTTAATTTTGTATCCTGCAACTTTACCAAATTCATTGAATAGCTCTAGTAGTTTTCTGGTGGCATCTTTAGGATTCTCTATCTATAGTATCATGTCATCTGCAAACAGTGACAGTTTTACTTCTTGTTGTCCAATTTGTATTCCTTTTATTTCTTTTTCTTCTCTGATTGCCATGGCTAGGAGATCCTAAACTATGTTGAATCATAGTGGACATCCTTCTCTTGTTCCTGATCTTAGAGGAAATGGTTTCAGTGTTTCACCATTGAGAATAATGACCTTTATTATGTTGAGGTAGGTATCTTCTGTGCCCACTTTCTGGAGAGTTTTTATATAAATAGTGGTGAATTTTGTCAAAAGCATTTTCTGCATCTGTTGAGATGATCATATGGTTTTTATTCTTCAGTTTGTTAATATGATGTAATCACAGTGATTGATTTGCATATTTTGAAGAATTCTTGCATCTGTGGGATAAATCCTACTTGATCATGGTGTATGATCCTTTTAATGTGTTGTTGGATTCTGTTTGCTAGTATTTTGTTGAGGATTTTTGCATCTATATTCCTCAGTGATATTGGTCTGTAATTTTCTTTTTTTGTAGTATCTTTGTCTGGTTTTGGTGTCAGGGTGATGGTGACCTTGTAGAATGAGTTCAGGATGTTCCTTCCTCTGCAAGTTTTTGGAAGAGTTTGAGAAGCCTGGGTGTTAGCTGTTCTCTGAATGTTTGATAGAATTCACCTGTGAAGCCCTCTGATCCTGAACTTTGTTGGAAAATTTTTAATTCCAGTTTCAATTTCATTACTTGTGATTGGTCTGTTCATATTTTCTATTTCTTCCTGGTTAAGTCTTGGAAGGTTATACCTTTCTAAGTATTTGTCCGTTTCTTCCAGGTTGTCCAATTTATTGGCATAGAGTTGCTTGTAGCAGTCGCTTATGATTCTTCTGTATTTCTACAGTTTCCGTTGTAACTTCTCCTTTTTCCTAATTTTATTGATTTGAGTTCTCTTCCTCTTTTTCTTGATGAGTCTGGCTAAAGGTTTATCAATTTTATTTATCTTCTCAAGAATCAGCTTTTTGTTTTATTGATCTTTCCTATTGTTTTCTTTGTTTCTATTTCATTTATTTCTGCTCTGATCTTTATGGTTTCTTTCCTTCTACTAACTTTGGGTTTTGTTTGTTCTTCTTTCTCTAGTTCCTTTAGGTGTAAGTTTAGATTGTTTATTTGAGATGTTTATTGTTTCTTGAGGTAGGATTGTATTGCTATAAACTTCCCCCTTAGAACTGCTTTTGCTGCATTCCATAGGTTTTGGGTCATCGTGTTTTCATTGTCATTTGTTTCTAGGTATTTTTTGATTTCCTGTTTGATTTCTTCAGTGATCTCTCGGTTATTTAGTAGCATATTGTTCAGCCTCCACGTGTTTGGTTTTTTACAGTTTTTTCCCCCTGTATTTGATAGCTAGTCTCATAGCGTTGTGGTTGGAAAAGATACTTGATACAATTTCAATTTTCTTAAATTTACCAAGGCTTAATTTTTGACCCAAGATATGATCTATCCTGGAGAATGTTCAATGAACACTTGAGAAGGAAGTGTATTCTGTTGTTTTTGGATGGAATGTCCTATAAATATCAATTAAGTCCATGTTGTTTAATGTGTCATTTAAAGCTTGTGTTTCCTTGTTTATTTTTATTTTGGATGATCTGTCCATTGGTGAAAGTGGGGTGTTAAAGTCCCCCAATATTATTGTGTTACTGTTGATTTTCCCTTTTACAGCTGTTAACATTTGCCTTATGTATTGAGGTGCTCATATGATGGGTGCGTATATATTTATAATTGGTATATCTTCTTGGATTGATCCTTTGATCATTATGTAGTGCCCTTCCTTGTCTCTTGTAACATTCTTTATATTTAAAGTCTATTTTATTTGATATAAGTATTGCTACTCTAGCTTTCTTTTGATTTCCATTTTCATGGAATATCTTCTTCCATCCCCTCACTTTCAGTCTGATTGTGTCCCTAGGTCTGAAGTGGGTCTCTTGTAGACAGCATATATATGGGTCTTATATTAGTATCCATTCAGCAAGTCTTTTTTTTTCATTGGAGTATTTAGTCCATTCACATTTAAGATAATTTTCAATATTTATGTTCCTGTTACCATTTTCTTAATTGTTTTGGGTTTGTTTTTGTAGGTCCTTTTCTTCTCTTGTGTTTCCCCCTTAGAGAAGTTCCCTTAGCACTTTCTGTAGAGCTGGTTTGGTGGTGCTGAATTCTCTTAGCTTTTGCTTGTCTGTAAAGCTTTTGATTTCTCCATCGAATCTGAATGAGATCCTTGCCGGGTAGAGTAATCTTGGTTTTAGGTTCTTCCCTTTCATCACTTTAAGTATATCATGTACTCCCTTCTGGCTTGTAGAGTTTCTGCTGAGAAATCAGCTGTTAACCTTATGGGAGTTCCCTTGTATGTTATTTGTCATTTGTCTCTTGTTGCTTTTAACAGTTTTTCTTTGTCTTTAGTTTTTGTCAATTTGATTACTATGTGTCTCTGCGTGTTTCTTCTTGGGTTTATCCTGTTTGGGACTCTCTGCGCTTCCTGGACTTGGGTGGCTATTTCCTTTCCCATGTTAGGGAACTTTTCGACTATAATCTCTTCAAATATTTTCTCGGGTCCTTTCTCTCTCTCTTCTCCTTCTGCGACCCCTATAGTGTGAATGTTGGTGCATTTAATGTTGTCCCAGAGGCCTCTTAGGCTGTCTTCATTTCTTTTCATTTTTGTTTCTTTATTCTGTTCTACGGCAGTGAATTCCACCATTCTGTCTTCCAGGTCACTTATCCATTCTTCTGCCTCAGTTTTTCTGCTATTGATTCCTTCTAGTGTATTTTTCATTTCAGTTATTATATTGTTCATCTGTTTGTTTGTTCTTTAATTCTTCTAGGTGTTTGTTCTTTAATTCTTCTATTCTTTGTTAACCATTTGTTGCATCTTCTCAATCTTTGCCTCCATATTTTTCCAGGTCCTGGATCATCTTCACTATCATTATTCTGAATTCTTTTTCTGGAAGGTTGCCTGTCTCAACTTCATTTATTTGTTTTTGGGGGGCTTTATCTTATTCCTTCATCTGGTATATAGTCCTCTACCTTTTCATTTTTTCTATCTTTCTGTGAATGTGGTTTTCATTCCCCGGGCTGCAGGATTGTAGTTCTTGCTTCTGTTGTCTGCCTTCTGGTGAATGAGGCTCTCAAACAGGCTTGTGCAAGTTTCCTGATTGGAGGGACTAGTGGTGGGTAGAGCTGGGTGTTGCTCTGGTGGACAGAGCTCATTAAAATTTTAATCTGCTTGTCTCCTGATTGGTTGGGCTGAGTTCCTTCTCTGTCGGTTGTTTGGCCTGAGGCGACCCAGCACTGGAGCCTACAGGCCCTTTGGTGGGGCTAATGGCGGACTCTGGCAGGGTTCCCACCAAGGAGTACTTCCCAGAACCTCTGCTGCCAGTGTCCTTGTCCCTTTGGTGAGCCACAGCCACCCCCCGCCTCTGCAGAAGACACTCCAACACTAGCAGGTAGGTCTGGTTCAGTCTCCTATGGGTTCACTCCTTCATCCCCCTGGGCCCTGATGCACACACTACTTTCTGTGTGTCCTCCAAGAGTGGAGTCTCTGTTTTCCCTAGACCTGTAGAAGTTCTGCAATCAAATCCTGCTAGCCTTCAAAGTCTGATTCTCTGGGAATTCCTCCTCCAGTTGCCGGACCCCCAGCTTGGGAAGCCTGACGTGGGGCTCAGAACCTTCACTCCAGTGGGTGGACTTCTCTGATATAATTGTTCTCCAGTTTGTGAGTCACCCACCCACTGGTTATGGGATTTGATTTTATTGTAATTTCACCCCTCTTACCATCTCATTGCAGCTTCTTCTTTGTCTTTGGATGTGGGATATCTTTTTTAGTGAGTTCCAGTGTCTTCCTGTTGATGATTGTTCAGCAGTTATTTGTGATTACGGTGCTCTCGCAAGAGGGAGTGAGCACATGTCCTTCTACTGATATATTTAGTTTTAAAGACAATTTTTAGAGCAGTTTTAGGTTCACAGCAAAATTAAGAAGGAGATACAAATGTTTCCCATAAACCCCCTGCCCCGCACACATGAGTAGCCTCTTCCATTATCAACATCCTCAAGCAAAGTGGTACATATGTTATAACTGATGAACCTATATTTCCACATCATAATCACCCAAAGTCCATAGTTTACCTTAGGGTTCACTCTTGGTGTTGTGCATTCTGTGGATTTGCACAAATGTATAATGACTATATCCATCATTCTAGTATCATACAAAGTAGTTTTAATAACTTAAAAATCCTCATGCTCTGCCTATTCATCTCTCTCTCACCCTCTTTCCCCACAACCCCTGGCATTTTTACTTTCGCCGTAATTTTGCCTTTTCCAGAATATAGTAGGAATCATACAATATTTAGCCTTTTCAGATTGTCTTCTTTCACTTAGTAACATACATTTAAGGTTTTCCATATCTTTCATGGCTTGATAGCTCATTATTTTTAGTGCCAAATATTATTCCATTATCTGGTTGTACCACCATTGATTTATGCATTCACCTATTTTAGGACATCTTGGTTGCCTCCAAGTTTTGGCAGTTTTGAACAAAGTTGCTATTAGCATCCATGTGTGAGTTTTATGTAGATGTACGTTTTCAGCTTCTTTGGGTACATACTAAGGAGTGAAATTCCTGGATCCTATGGTAACAGTATGTTTAGTTTTTTACAAAATTGCCAAATTGTCCCGTTTTCCAAAGTGGTGTACCATTTTGCATTCCCATCAGCAATGAAAGAGAGTTCCTGTTATTGCACATCCTCTTCAGCATTTGATGTTGTCAGTATTCCAGATTTTGGCCATACTAATAAATGTGTCCTGGTATCTCATTGTGGTTTTAATTTGCATTCCCCTTGTAACATATGGTGTGGAGCATATTTTCATATGCTCATTTACCATCTGTATATCTTCTTTGGTGAGGTATCTGTCAAGACCTTTGGCTCAGTTTTTGTTGGGTTGGTTGTCTTATTGCTGCCTTTTAAGAGTTCTGTGTAAATTTTGGATAACAATCCTTTATCAGCTGTGCCTTAGCAAATATTTTCTCTCAGTCTGTGGCTTGTCTTTAATTCTCTTATCTTCCACAGAGCAGAAGCTTTTAATTTTAATGAAGTCCAACTTACCCATTATTTCTTTCATAGATTATGTCTTCGGTGTTGTATCTAAAACGTCATACCAAAGGTCAGATAGGTTTTTTCCTATGTTATCTTCTAGGAGTTACGTAGTTTTGTGTTTACACAAATTAATCTATGACCCATTTTTAGTTAATTTTTGTAAAAAGTGTAACATCTGTGTCTAGATTCATTTTTTTGCATGTAGGTGTCTAGTTGTTCCAACATCATTTGTTGAAAAGACTGTCTTTGCTCCATTGTATTGCTTTTGCTCTTTTGTCAAAGGTCAGTTGGCTATATTTACAGAGGTCTATTTCTGGGATCCCTATTCTGTTGTATTGATCTATTTGTCTATCTTTCTCCACATTGTTTTGATCATTTTAGCTTTATAGTAAATCTTGAAGTCCCGGTACTTTCAGCCCTCCCATTTTGTTCTTCAGTATTGTGTTGGCTATGCTAGATATTTTGCCTTTCCATATAAACTTTAAAAATCAGTTTGTTGGTATCCACAAAATCCCAAATTCGATTGGGATTGCATTGAATCTATAGACTACATTGGGAAAACTGACATCTTGACAATATAGTGTCTAACTATCCGTGAACATGAAATATCTCTCCATTTATTTAGTTCTTTGATTTCATCATCAGCATTTTTTAGTTTTACTCCTGTAGATCTTGTACATATTCAGTAGACTTATACCTAAGTATTTCATTTTTTTGGATGCTAATGTAAATGGTATTGTGTTTCAATTTCAAATTCCAGTTAGTTTTTGCTGGTATATAGGAAATAAATTGACTTTTGTATATTAGCAATGTATCCTGCAACCTTGCTATAATCATTTCTTAGTTCCAGAAGATTTTTTGTCAATGCTTTTGGATTTTCTACATAGGTGATTATGTTATCTATGGATGGATAGTTTTATTTCTTCCTTCCCAGTCTGTATACCTTTTATTTCATATTTTTGTCTTATTTCATTAGCTAGAACTTCAGTACAATGTTGAAAAACAGTA